>NC_090924.1:236471654-236792904 GCF_040938575.1 Ambystoma mexicanum
CCATGGTGTTCCTTCTGTCCGGCCCAGGTTTGGTTGGGAAGTTCCGATGGAATTTCCTGATTAGACTTGGTGGATCTATCTTGTGGTCCAAATCCTTTCCAATCGACGAGATAATATAGCTTGGTCGTAGAGTATTTAGAGTCCAAGATATCTTTGACTTCGAATTCTGGTTCTCCGTCAACAAGTATGGGCTTAGGTGGTGTCCCAATCCGTGTGCCGGGTTGCATTGGTTTCAGGAGGGACACATGGAATACCGGGTGGATGTGTAGATTAGGTGGTAAATCCAGTTTCACAGCTGCTGGGTTGATAATTGCCTTAATGGTATAGGGTCCTAAGAATCTGGGATGAAAGGTCCGGGTTCCCTTGATGGGTACGAATTTAGCAGTTAACCAAACTTTGTCTCCTACTTGATAATCAGGGGACTTTTTCCAGTATTGGTCGGCAAATCTCTTTTGTTTTTCTTTGGCATGAATAAGGTGTTCCTTTGCCCTTTTGAAAGCCTGAGCAATGGTTGTGAGTAGAGTCTTTACCGCTGGCATTTCCAAGCTGGCTGGAAGGTCTAATTCAGAGGTACGTGGATGTCTGCCATAAAGGGTATAGAAGGGCGTTTGTCCCGTGCTTGAATGCAAAGAATTGTTATATGCATATTCGGCTATCCATAGTAGGTCTTTCCAATTCCTTTGTTCGTGGTGCAGCATGCACCGTAAATATTGCTCGAGTGTCTGATTGGTTCTCTCGGTTTGGCCGTCCGTTTGGGGATGGTGACTGGTAGATAGCCGAACGTCGATCTGCGCCATTGCACAACATTTTTTCCAGAAGTTGGAAACAAACTGGCTGCCTCGATCAGAGACCAGAACCGAAGGGAAGCCATGTAGCTTAACAACGCCCGCCAGGAACACTTTTGCTAAAGTGGCTGCGTCTGGGAGGCCTTTGAGAGGAATAAAATGGGCCATCTTCGAGAATAAGTCCACAACTACAAGGATGGTGTTGAACCCTTGGCTTGGAGGTAGATCAGTGATGAAGTCAAGGGAAAGAGTGTGCCATGGAACTGGAGGAATGTCCAATGGTTGTAGCAGGCCAGATGGTTTTTCTTTCTGTGATTTATTTTGTGCGCAGACACCGCTGGACTGAATATACTGAATGATGTCCTTACGCCAGGTAGGCCACCAAAAGTTCTCTTTCACCTTAGCTAGGGTTTTTGGCGATCCCAGGATGCCCTTTGATCAGTGAATCATGATAGTTTGAGATAATATGCTGTTGTAATTCCTTCTTGGGTACATATAGGCGTTCCCTAAAAAAGGGTAGATGGTCCTTGATGGAATATTGTTCTCCTTGAGTTTGCCATGCGAAGTACGCATCAGGATTCATTGTCCGTTGGATTTCTTTTCGTAGATCTTCTTGTGTTAAGGCTGTCATGATACCCAAGAGTTTGTCTTCAGGTATAATAGGTACTGGGTCTGGAGTTGTATATACTATTTCATCTATGCCCATGCGAGATAAGGCATCCGCCTTTCTGTTTCTGACTCCTGGTCGAAATGTGATTACATAATCATATTCGGCGAAGAAAAGGGCCCACCGTAATTTGCGCGAGGACTGGGCCTTCGCTGTTTTGAGATATTGCAGGTTTCGGTGGTCTGTGATGACTGTAACGGTGTGTCTGGCCCCCAGAAGGTAGTGCCTCCAGGCTTTAAAGGCAGATTTCATAGCCAGGAGTTCCTTGTCCGTGATGGCATAATTAATCTCTGGAGGTGAGAACTTTTTTGACCAGAAGGCCACAGAATGTAGCTGGCCGGTTTCTGGGTCTATCTGTGAAAGGACAGCCCCCATTGCGAGACTGGACGCATCAGTTTCAAAGACATAAGGGAGGTCTGGACGAGGATGTCGCAGGATTGGAGTGGAGGTAAACCTTTGTTTAAGTTCCTGAAAGGCTTCTTCTGCTTCTTCGGTCCAAGCAAACGTTTTATTGTTTTTTTCGTAATAGTACTGTGATTGGGTGCACAACCTGAGAGAAGTCTTGGATGAACCGGCGGTAGAAGTTCGCAAAGCCCAGCATCCTTTGTACCCCTTTCAAAGACGTCGGTGAAGGCCATTTCAGAATGGCATCTACCTTGTGCATGTCCATTCTGATGCCTCCTGGAGTAAGGATAAAATCAAGAAATTCTACTTAGGTGACGTGAAAAAAGCATTTTTCAAGCTTTGCAAACAAGCGATGTTGACAGAGCTTGGTGAGGACTGAACGAACGTGCCTGACATGATCTTGTTCCGAGGATGAGTATACTAAGATGTCATCTATGTACACTAAGGCGCACACATCAATTAACTCCCTTAAGACGTCATTCATGAAATACTGGAATGCCGCAGGAGCGTTGCATAACCCGAAGGGCATGACTTGATAGTCAAACAAGCCATACTTAGTACGGAAGGTGGTTTTCCATTCATCTCCTTTTCTGACTCGGACCAGGTGGTACGCTCCTCGAAGGTCCAATTCGGTATAAATCTGGGCATCTTTAACTTGGTCTAGCATCTCAGGGATAAGTGGCAAGGGGTAGCGGTTCTTCACTGTGATCTGGTTCAATGCGCGGTAGCCAATACAGGTTATCAAGTCTCCTTCCTTTTTCGGTACGAAGAACAAAGGACTGGCTGCGGGGGACTTCGAAGGACGGATAAATCCGTTTGCAAGGTACTGGTCTAAATAGGATTTCAAATGAAGCTTTTCTGGTTCTGCGAGAGCGTAGATCCTGCCGCAAGGGATTTGTGCACCAGGAACAAGGTCGATCTGACAGTCATAGGGCCTGTGCGGCGGCAATGTATTGGCTTGTTCCTTTCGGAAAACATCCTGGAAATCATGGTATTCACTTGGCAAGGTATTAGTTGCTCCCAGGGTTAATACTGTTGCTCCGGGAGTCATGCGGATACAGACGTTGGGTATCTCCTCTTGGTAATAGCAGGCAGGGGAACAGTCACCAGGGAAGGTTAATTTTCGTGCCCGCCAGTCTATCAAAGGGTTGTGAGCAACCAACCATGGCATCCCTAGTATTAGCCTGAACTGAGGTGCCTTGATGAGATCGAATGAAATAGACTCCCGATGTCCGTCCTGGCACAGCAAGGTTACCCTGGCTGTGCACTGGGTTACTGGTACAGAAGCGATTTCTGCCCCGTCCACGGTGGTTACCTTGTCCATAGTTGGCTTACAACACAAAGGAAGCCCCATCTCTGCTGTTCTTGATCAATATAATTTCCAACTGCTCTGCTATCGATGTATGCTTCAAAGGCATGCATTCTTGACGACTGTTGGTGGTTAATTAAGATCACTGGTATTGCAAAGTGCGAGGTCAGCAACTCTTTCTTCTCACTCGACAAACTGATCTCTACGTTTGTCGAGCTTGGTAGTTTTCCGATTCATACAAACAAAGGTGTTGTTGTCTTCTTTTGTCCCGCTCTTGTTTTGTTAATGGAGGCCGTATTCCTCCAATCTGCATGGGTTCTACAGCATTTTCAGGTACACGGGGTGTGTTTTCCCTTGATCGAACATACATGGTCCGAGTGTCCATCTTAGACCAGTCTGCCTTTCGGTCCTGCAACCGGTGGTCTAGCTGCACGGCCAGATTTATGAATTCTGCACAGTCTCTGGTTGGATCAACCACCTGGGCTAAGACGTCCTTTAATTTGCCTCATAAGCCTCGATGGAATAACGTGGTTCTTTTGTTTTCTGGCCACCTAGCTTCGGCAACCAGTCTGTTGAAGATAGCAATGTACGTTAACAAGTCCTGATTCCCCTGTCGGAGGGACAAGAGTTCATTGTCTACTGCTTGTTCCTGGGTATGGCGAGCAAAATGTTTTTCCATTTTTCTCTGGAACCCCCCAAAGTCATGTAATAGAGGATCGTCATGGGTTACCAACGGCACCGACCAATCTGCTGCACTACCACTCAGGTATGATAAGACAAAAGCTACCCGAGCTTGGTCATTTGGAAATGCTCGAGGCCTACAAAGAAAATGAAGGCGGCACTGATTGATGAATGCCGCATACTTCCGTGGGTCACCTGAGAACCTTTCTGGTGGTGCCAGGGGCACTGTTCCAGGTAACGTGATCTGTACCGGAGTGGGTGGTATGGTGGGGTTTTGCATCGTTGGATTGCTTCCAGGTAGAGGCATCTGTCCTGCCTGTGATTGCAAGTATTGCCTTCTAATCTCTTCAGTGCGTTCTTTGGTCACTATTAGGTCTCTCCTGAGGGCATTAGACTCTTGTCGGGCAGAATGAACCTCAGCATGAAGTTCTCCTAGTAATTGGGCCAATTGGTCCATTTCTGATGTCTCCATGGCGCCCAGGTGGATTTGTTATGGTAGGCTTCGCGTTCTGTTACGCTCACCTGGTATCCACAGGGACGCCACCCAGCCGGGTTACTCGCTGGTATGCTTCTCAGCTTTGCCCTGATGTGGTCTGCAGGGAAGGTTCTGCCTGAAAATACAGGAGGACTGTGTTCAAAACTGACCGACTGGGGTAAGTATCCTCCCTCCACCCCCGTATGATTTCAGTCCCTCTGGCGCCCTCTCCTTACCTTGTGGTAGAATTAGGCGTGCTCTCCGTCCTGACTTCTTTGCAGGGGCGTGTTGTCTTTCATGGGCGAGTGTGGTCCAGTTACTTCACTGACGCTGGCCCGTTTGATATTGTTCAGCTAGGTCTTATTGCTGTTCTTTAGTTTTGTTTCTATCCTGCATGCATTTCTTTGTTTAAAATGTCTCTTTTTTCTCCCTTAGGCATGCAGAGCTTCAGCGCGGCGAACTGGCTTGGTTGAGCCCCGCTGGTAAATAATGGCGCATTAAGAGCGCTATTATGCGGTAAGAAAGCGCTATGCGCAGCGCTGCAAAGTCTTGCCTTTGCTAAGCTGTGTTTTCCTTCCCTGTACGTCGCGGTGTTCTTCAGCATGAGTGGAAAGTCCGGAGTGGTGCCAGCCGAGAGGCAACCAGCCAGGTAAGCCTTTTGAGCAATTCATAATTTGTAAATGTCTCTACTGCTTTCTTTAATGTTGCCTCTATCTTCCTCCTTCAGGTCGTTCTGTCTGGGAGGCGTGCAGTTTTGAGGAAGCTGTTCTCAGTAGCTGCGAGTGTTTAAAGATGAAGACTGCAGGTAGGATGCTGATGCTATTGATGTTCCTTTTGTCTCCTTGCAGGTTCTGCTTCTCCGAGGTTCGAGGGAATAGCTGGACACGGTGAGCGTCTCGTTGCAAGCTGCAAAGTAATGCGCAGCGTGTTGTCTTGCTTGGGTGTGGTTTAAATAGTCCCAACAAAATAGTCCAGGTAAAGTAGTCCCTAGGCTACCACACCCAAAACACTAGACCGCATAGCTTGGTTCTTAGGAACCAAGCTATGTGGATGCCTCCATGTTGTTCTGACAATACATGAGGGCTTTTGAAGAGGATGCCAGGCTCTAGAGGCCCGAGTCCTGACTCCACCTGGCCAATGGGTTGGCCAGAGAGGGTTTTGGGCGAGGGTCGTGACACTGCTCATCCCTTTCCCTGATGTTGTCAATATTTTCTCGGTTTTGGAAATATACGACACTGCCTTCCAGTGTCGCTCAGTCCCAACATATTTGGCTGAACCATCCGTGAACCAAGCATGTTCAGTTTGTTCACTCATCAAATCTCCATAAGGGACCCCCCATTTCACCAGAGACTCACAGATTTCAGTCCCATCGGGTGGTTCCAACCACCGGAACGGCAGCCACTTGCTCATGTAATTTTGCAATTCCACCTTTCCCTGTTTTGGCCCGATGCGGAATGGACCATATCCATTTAATGATGCTAGCCTCTTGAGCATGTCCTATTTGATTTGTTTTAGGAGAGCTCAGTACCCATTGCGTGATCAGATTTCGGATCGTATCAATACATCATGACCCACTGTCATTTGCTCTGTATCTACAAGAGCCCAATAGCATGCCAACAACTGCCTTTCAAAGGCAGTGTGTCTGTCACCGGCTTCGGGTAACTTACGACTCCAAAATCCCAAAGGAGCCTGCTTCCAGTCCTGTTTTTGCCACAAACTCCAATTGGCATAATTGTCATGCACAGATACATTTAATTCATCCTCACCTGACTAAATCAAGCACTTTTTGAATCGTATCTTTCACTAGTTGAAATGCTTTCTCTTGCTCATCACCCCATTCAAAGTAGAATTTCTTTCGGGTCACTTTGTAAAGAGGTGCTAGAATCTGCCCCAAATGTGGTATATGCTGTCTCCAAAATCAAACAACCCTATAAACTGTTGAGCCTGTTTCTTATTTACAGGTGTAGTGAACTCCAGAATCTTTTATTTGGCCTTTGGCACCATTTCACGATGACCATTATGCCACTGAATTCCCAGAAAAATGTCGGTCTCTGCTTGCCCTTGAATTGTAGTTTCATTAATTTCCCACCCTTCTTTTCTCAATCCTTCAAAAATCACCTCTAGGTGCGTTTGCACACTGCTCATCCTTTCCTTGAATTAAAATGACATCGATATAATTTAAAATCTGTACATCATGTTTGCACGGTATCTTATTCAAATGTTCTTCCACCAGCCAGTGCCAGATTGGCGGACTGTGCAAGTATCCTATGGGCAAACTTTGAAACATATACTGCCTCCCATTCCAAGAAAATGCAAACTGCACTTATCACTCTTCTGCAATTGCTACGGTGAAAAATGCATTTGCCAAATCTATCACTGCATTCCAAGTTTCCTCAAATTTCTGCACATTTTCAATCAAAGTAACAGCATCTGTGACTGCAGGTATTAACGGAGGAGCGTACTTATTTAACTCCCGATAATCTACAGTCATCCTATATAGCTGCTGTCTGGCTTCTTAACCTGCCAGACCGGGTTGTTCCAAGCCATGGTTACAGGATGCAACACGCCTGCTTCAACATATCCCTTGATAATATCTGATATTTCCTTATGTCCACTGGGAATATGATATTGCTTTATCGACACACGTTTTGTTGCCAAAGGAACCTGCACGCACTGGGCACATCTTCAATTTTCCCACAATACCAGGGGTACACATCAATGCACTCACCCCAAACAGCTAGGTCTTACCTCCAAGCCCTAATGGCAATCCCTCCAGAATATCAAAGCCAATAATATATTCAGGGATGGGAACAATCAACACTTGCTATTTCTTCCTTTTCAAATTTCCAATTTTCACATCAACTTTCGTATGGACTGCAGGGGTCGCTTTTCCTCCCAGCCCAGTTATAATAAAATGTCTACCATTAAATCTCGAGGGATTGCCATGGATCAATGAAGCCTCTGCCCTGGTATCAATCAAAGCTTGAACCTTTTGTGTATTCCCTAATTGCCAGAATAGTTTCACATTCATATGAGGCCGTCTGTCTACCTTAATCCGGGCAGACGCTACCAGAGTTTGACCACAATCCGATTTGTATTTCGAATGCGTGTATTTGGAATCTGTATCCAACATCCTATTCACCACTTTTTGTAAATCAGCATAAGTCGGATGATATGGTGAAGGTGTCCCCATGGACTCTTCATCCATGTCCTCTTCAGGCGGCACAGAAGGGGACTTGCCCCCAGCCCGCTTGTTCATAGCATGTCTTTTAACTTGTTTGTGCTGCTCTTTCACTTCAAACCCTCGCTTTTTACACAGCTGATACATTTCACAGTTTTCAAGTCCATCAATGTCTTCTCGCGGCACTCCATCTTTTAGTAGCGCCAAGAGCATGTATTTTCTTGATACACTAGAGTCTCTGACCTCTTTCCAGGGTCCATTTGTCACTTCGTTCCTCTCTCTCTCTCTTTCACAGGGGCTCTCGTCAGCTTTATCCCATTCCCCTAGGTCTGCTAACTGTCTGATAGCATTCACCACCTCATCCCGTTAATTTACCTGTCATTCACACCAGCAAGGTCATAATTACATTCTTATAAGCCAGTGGGGTGGTTCGAATGATTGTATTTCGTGCTACGACCGACAATGCCACTACTCCAATATGTTGTGGATCATCAATATGAATGGCTTCTTTCATAGCATGTTCCCTAAGCCTTTGGATTGCCTCTCGCAGTGTGTACCACCTCTTCTCCTCACTAAGCCAATCCGACATGATTGGATATTTGCGATTACATCTGTGAGCGGCTAACTGTATCAAAGACACTTGTGACTCTCTCCCTTGACCATCCAGAGGCGGCCCTGCATACAATACTTCTTGAATATGGGTCTCATGGGACACTGACAGAAATCTTGGAGAATCTGTTGGATCTACAAGAAGGCCTGCCACACCTCAATTAAATAACCTAACCATCTATTTCATCAGAGACTCACCAGCCCTCTGTTTCAATCGATTAATTATTTCACCAACCTCTTGTTGAGAATAATCTTCCAACATTGTCAAATCCATTAGACCACCCCCGGGATTATTCAGATGTGGCCCTGCTCGCCTACATGTAACTGGTTTAACTGTCACCTCTTTCCTGTCAGGCTCTGGTTTAGATGGTGTTTCCCTGTCTCAACCACTCTCTGAACTGATGCTGTCAAATACATCTCCCTCCCATTGGTCGGGATCCCAATCAACCATCGCAGAGGCATTCACTCTTGCCACGGTGTTCATTCTCCCTCTTCTCTTTCGATATTTCTATCGAGCCACGCTTACAGCCGCTCTTTCGGCTACTGCCTGATATTTATCTGCCTTGTCATGACACAATTTCATCTGCAGTTGCTGCAATAACACAATCTGTTTCTCAGCAGACAGCTCTTTTTCCAACCTCAAGACACTTGCCTGCAATTCTACATTCTGCTGATGCACCTTTCTAAATGCATGCAACAAAACTCAACCTCTTCTGCCCAAAGCTGAGCACTCCTTTCCCTTCTCTATGAGTACTTGTTGCGAGCAAGCCGCCACCTCAGCTGGACTTGCTACTCCTATACTCATATCCCAAGTCTCACTCAAACCTGCACCACATGCCCAAGTCTGTGCAAGTTTGTCATATGAGCTCTTTGTCCACCCTGGAATCATCACTTCGGGACAATCTCCGGCTGCGGAACTTCACTTTTTCCTAAATAAGGAACTCATTGTTTCAATGAATGTTTCACGTCCTTATCAAAATACCTTAAACACAATTGCGTAATTCGCCAAAACACAAAAACACAAGAAAATGTCGCTTCTGTTTAGTATTTGGAACCAATTTCATCAAAAATACCCTGCTCACAACACCATTTTATTGTGCTTTTAATACTCATGTAATGAACTTAGAATTACGTCCCCTATTACTCGGACTAAAAGTACTAGGACACAGGAAGGCAATAATGCACACTCAGACCATTAGTCAGAAAGTATTTCGCTCTTTACAAGCCCTTTATTCATACTAAAATAGGCTTACATAAACTGTAGAATAAATGCAACTAGTTATACATGAATACATGAAAAAGAACAGGTATGATAGATATACATCATCATTAGTGCAGTTGTAGGAGAAAACTTGATCTCGGTCACAACAACGCTACCCAGTCCCAAGCAGGTAGGTAGAGAGGCCACATCTCAACTAACGGGACCTGGAGCGGAGCGTCACCCCTCTTAAAGAGACTTCTTCATCCGTGGTTCCAATTCTCTGTTTTCTCTAGGGGTAGTTCTCTTCTTAAGGGGGACAAATTCCCACCCCTCATAATTTGCCGACTGCCCCCGGCCAAAGGACAGGCAGCAAGCAATGGAGGCAAAAGCGGAAATATCCAGACAATAGTGGAGAAGGCCAGCTCATCTCTGCCGCACACATTCTCAGCGCCCCTTATTAATGAGCCTGCACATCTATGACTCCCCTCTCGGCTCGTCCTTGAGTGAACAATGTGAAAACTGTCCTCCACAATAAGCTCATCTGCTTCGCACTAAAATATTGCAACCGTTGCAGAACTCATGTCTGCCTTTTAACTGAGCTCCCAGAAATGTAGAATTTTATTGCGGTTAGAAGTGAATGTCCAAAATGACCACGCACCGGTACCATGTTTTAAGTCATTTTCTATCACGGATTACAATGAAAATCACATGCAACAATTAGTCCTCTCCCAAGACCGAGGCGGAAAGCAGAGTGGAGATGCAAACTATAACCAAAAGCCTGAAGTCAGGTGTCCTGAACACATATTTGAACATATATTTCGCACTTGTCATGATCAGAAAGCATAAGGTAGAGTTGGTGGGGTGCTCCAAAATGGCACTGAAGCTTGTCATTGTATCTACATTTTTCAGTGGTGGGCTGTGATGTGAGCCATGCATGTTTTTACTGATGCAGTATGGGCCTGAGCTTTATATTGGGGTCTTCACAGCTTCCACTGTAGGGTGGGTAGTACTTATCCAATGAAGTGTTGTCAGAGGGCCGGGGCATGGTTACAGTTACTTAGTTTCAGGTGTATCTGCAAGTTGTAAAAGGTTTTGCCAGACATATGCTTCTTGTATGATGTCAAAGATGTGCTCCATGCATTGCATCAGAGTTTCTGGGCCCATAAATACAGTTTTGCAATATCTGTGTTCCTCTGTGCAGTCCAGGAACCCCTTACTGACTTTGAATATCTGCATATCATAAGGTAGAGAGTATTTTATCCCAAATGTAATACCATGTGTAACATACTATATACATACTCAGCCATTCAGAACATTGTGATAAAGAGCTAGTTATGACTAGCCGATTGTAACATAATCCATGTGTTCTGAAGTCTCACTGCAGTGTAGATGGGAGACACTATTTCACTGCCTCCCCCAGCCAAAGATGAGCATACCAAACATTCCTCTTAGTCCTGGACAACCACTTCACCCACGTGCCATCTTTGCTCCTTGCCTGCAGCCCATTCCCTTGAGAAGCTTATACTTCCTCTGAGGCACATCAAAGCTCAAGACCCATCCTGCCCTTAGTCCCATCCCTTCCCTGATGCCTATCAAGACATTGTGGCCTATGTCCACCCAAAGGCCCTCCTTTGGATTGAGATCCACCACTACCATGAGGTCCATCCCTGCATCATGACACATCTTGACTCCAAGGCCCATCCAACTACGAACCCCAACCACGCCTCAAGGTCTGTCCCTGCCATATGCCTTATCTGCTACAAGTTCTTTCCCACCAAAAGAAAAAAGTCTATTCTGTGTCGGGAGGCAGTTTTTTCAACTTTAGCCACACTCAACTTACTCACAGTGGCGTAAATCAAATGAATTAAGCTTTATTACTGGGAGAATGTTTGTTATGCACTAAGTAGCATGTGGGCACTTATTAAGTTTAGAACAATTTGCCACTCCCACCAGAGACTTCCTCTCGCCCGTGCTTTCTGCAAACCAGTTCTCTGCTGCCAATTATTGCTAAATATGACCCAGCATCTCAATTCGATCTCTGCTTGCACAGCCCTGTTATACCAGAATAATGGGCTACCATTTCCATAATGCCCTTGCAAGATGTGCGGTGAATCTGGCAGGGGTGTTGCTAGGTCTGGAAAAGATCAGGGGCTAAGTTAATGTCGAGACTGGTGAGATTCAAGGGTAGCTATAGCCTTTTGGTTGCAGTACCTGAGCTTCTATCCAGGGCTGCAACCAAAAGACCTGGGGCTATAGCCCTCGCACCCCTAGCAACGCCTCTGGAATATGGCACCCCAATCCAAAAGTCCTCTCTGACTTCAATTGGTAAGTATACAGGTTTCTTGAAGAAGTAAAGAAAGAAAATGACCGCTAAACACTAGCCCCCCCCGCCAGCCCCACCCTAACAGCCCACACCTCACACTAGCTTTTTGTACATACTGTCTAAAGGACTGCCGCCACCTGTGTCAGCCCTAGCTTTGTTTTGTATATATATATATATATATATATATATATAGTATATCGTACATTTTATGCTTTGTATATATTGTATATGTTACATCTTACACTTACCTCATTTCTCTCTTACTTTACTGTGTGTGTATTTAATCTGCTGACCTTATCCCTACTGTACATACACGTATAACTACTGTATATACCTGTACAGCACTGTAACCAAACTGAAAATACTCTTGTGTCCTTTCTGCGCCCTGATACCCTTGGGTCTGGAACGCATTATAAATAATAAAACATACAAACAAACAAGTGAATTATCTTTCAAAGGAATGCAATACTCACAATGACATGGTCATTACTGTGTTTTCTTTTCAACACTTCAGCTCCTGGTGTTCGTCAGCACTGGCTCCACTCCACTCCCAAAGTCAATGTAGAACAAACAACATTTGTGACTGCCTGAGTAAAGCCCGATCACATGACTGAACCTTGATTTCCCCTTTGCAAGGGCTGCTTATGAGTAAATTGCCACTCCCTTAAGCTCTTTGCTCAGACATTGATTTTTAAAACTCTTCAGCTATGCATGCCTTTCTGCTTTGCTGATCGTTCTACTCTGCACTTTGCCAGTTTGTGGGTCCTCATCCTGTGCTGTCTTATTGGGCTTTGCCAGTTTCCATATCCTAATCCTGTGCTGCCATGCTCCATTTTCAAAAAGCCCCGCATTGGAGGCACAGGTCTGTTCCCTGCAGCCTCCAGGTCCTGCTTCTTGCACTGTATTCCTGCAGTCTCCGTTCCCTATTTCTTATGCTCTGGTGTTGCAGTGTCCGCCATTTCCCCTAGTTTTGCTCCCTTACCTCTTCCCCAGGTCTATGTAGGGTCAAGCCTTATTCCATATAGTCATCCTCTGCTTCTCTTGCTTCTGTTTTCTATTTTTAGCTTTCATTGAATGCTGTGCCCTATACCCTGCTTTCTATAGCTCGCTTCTTTTTAGTCCCGCCCTACAGCTTGATTCATTTATCTAGTTTGCAGTCCCTTCCTGTAGTTAACTTGTTCTTGTATCTTCCCACAAATATCTATTTCTAGTACCCTTTTATAGGTATCCTCATCCTTACTCCTGCTTAACTGTATGGAATTCTTTTCACCTTAAACCTTTTTTAGATCTGAGGCCTGACGTGTACCCTGCGTTGGCTCTTAATGATTGGCAAGTGTCCCACCATGTTGTCACCTGTATCTCTTTCTATTCCTTTGTTCAGAGAATGGGTCCTTTACTCCAGGAGGCAACCAATTGTTGTTTCCACTTTGTATTTGTGCTTTAGGGCCCAGACACAGAAGCCTCTCTTGCTGGCCATTTCCATGGGCTTGCAGGGTAGTATCTGTTAAAGTAACCTGCACAGAGGCATTGAGCTTCGCTTTGTATCTGTAGGTCTCATCTCCAACCTTTGTACACCGCCATTTGGATTCCAGGTTATTCGTCTAGTGCATGGTTCAGATTCCTTCTGGCTCAGAATCTCGGTCTGCCTTTTTCTTCCGTCCCCTTGATTTTACATATTTTACCTACCTACCCTTCATATTACCGCTCTTGCTTTATGCGCGTTAAACCATCCTAGAAGTTTCTAGAACTTGCCAGGGAGCTCCCATTTGAGCCTTCTACCATGCACCCCTCTCTAATAATATTTGGAATTTGGAAAGAACTGATTTAAATGTTCAGGCAAAAACAAGCTATCTCCATAGGATTGTCGTGTCATGCTATAATGCTACATGAAGCATGTCCCTTTAAAGGAAAGATAATACAGAAGTGTACCATTATTGTAAAATACCATTAGAATTTCGTTTCTATTCATCGTTGCAGTTCTTACTTCATTAGGGTTTGTCAATATGTGGGAAACAGCCACACAAACCCTTTCAATTCAAATGCAATATTTTCCCCCTTCCTTTGTACAGCGGGCATGTATCTTCACCACTTAACCGGGAGTACCATTAGAAAAGCATTGCACGGAGACCACCAGGGGGCGCAGAGGCAATGGCTGCCTAGTGCCGAGCTCCCGCCAGGACAGGGCCTTTTAGCGGGACTGAGCCCCCCCCGGACCTCCCAGGTGGAACAGCTAACTGGCCATCGATTGGGGACCCCCCCGTGAGATGCCGGCACGAAGGAGCGGATCTCGCCGCCCCCCGAGAACCGGAGTTCGGGCCGTGTCGGAGCCGCGGCCGAGCGAGTGAGGACGGGGAGAGGCCTGCGGACGTGCGGAGCCCAGCAGAGGACCCCGACTGCCAGCCGGAGTGCAGCGCCCCGCCGACCCAGAAGGGGCGGGCGAACAGAGTCGGCCACCAACACTGGGCGGAGGAGGTAGGGGGGCCGCGGCAGCGAGGCGGCCCGCGGGCTAGGCCATCCCCAGACAGACTCCGACGGATCACCTCAAAGGATCGGCCCAGGCCCACCCCTGCCAGACCCCGGCGGCAGGAAGCGGCCCGAAAAGGCGAAGCGCTGGACGGGCAGGAACAGCCCCTCCCGCCGGCACCAGCTCCACACTCCGGACCCACCCCGGGCAATAGCTCCCGAGAGGGGAACCGGGCCCTCAGCTCTTGCTCCCGCACCGGGCCGGAACGATCCAACCGGCGGCCCCGAGCCCAGCATCCGGGGCCTGAAAACGTCGCCCCCCTTATACCCCCAGGAAACAGTCGCAGGGAAAAGGGGAGCACACCTGGGATCGGCGGCTGCCAAGGCTACCCCCGCAGCACACCCCACCCCGTTACCACAGACCCATTGGGGCCCTGGCCTTGCCGCCCAGCGCAAACACGCCGGGGAGAGGGGATATCACCCACCCACCCAACAAGGAACCCAGCGAGCCCGGAGGTACAGAGACCAGGCTTAATCAGGTGGTGGCCCCCGGTGACAACCCCGGGGGGTGTGCCCGCCTGACTCCCCCCCCGGGGGGAGAACTCAGACAGTAAACAGAGGCTGGAACACGACGTTGGCAGCCCCCCCCTCCCCACGGGACCGCACCAAGACGTGGGGGCTCTTGGCCAGCGACGGACCCCGAGAGGGGCACAGAGGGGGATCGCATGAACTGGCTAGAATCTCTGCAAGCGTTTAGGTACAGGGATCGCAACAATAGCCACACGGGCTCCAGTGATCCGACCCACCCGGGAAACATGTCGGAATCCTCGACGGTGATGGAGAGGGGCTTCGCCTCCATCCTTCAGGAAATTAGGGAAATGCGATCAGACATCGCCCAGAAATTCGAAAAAATGGAACAGAGGGTGGACAAAGTGGAGGAGAGGCTCCTACGGGTAGAAACCAACCAGTCCTCGTCAACGGCACAGGAGGTCCAATTTGACATGAGGCTCTCGGCCTTGGAGAAAAGGGATGAGGAGAAGGCCAGACAGTTTGACGACTTTGAAAACAGGGAAAGGAGGAATAACTTAAGATTTTTCGGGATCCCGGAAACGGAGGGGGAGACAGAGAGAGACCTAACCCGAGTCGTGAAAGACATTATCACCCTCCTGTTCGCGGAGGAGATGACCACAGAACCCACGTTCGACAGGGTGCATAGAGCAGGGGGCAGGGCAGGGAACCCCCGATCTGTCCTAACCCGATTCCACTACTATACGGAAAAGACCAAGGTTTTGGAAGAAGCGAGGAAGGCAGGGGTGATCACCTACAACAATGCCCAGATCACTATTTTTCAGGACTTCTCCGCCTACACCTTGGCGAAGCGCAGAATGTGCCGTACCCTGACACAGCTACTCAAGGAGAAGGGGGTGCGCTACAGGTGGGGGTATCCTTTCTCCCTGTCCTTCGAATACATGGGCCAAAGCACTACGTTGGTCACAGAAGTGGATATTAGAGGAGCCATACACGACTACGTGGTGGACCCAGCCCCCCGAAGAAGCCCAATCGGCCCGGAGGCACTGGCCAGGGGTGGGCCAGGTCAGTCGGGACCCAGGAGAAGGAAAACAGCTTCACGAAAATACAAAAAATTGAATACTCCACCTCCCGCCCAGGAGGGAGAGCAAATGGACTCGGAGGGTTGACGGCAGGGGAGCCCCGACAAGCTGCGGGACAGGTGTGGAAGTACGTGAGGTCCTAGTGACGACTCTGTCCCCTGGAACAGCAAGTATACAGTGGGCAACCGACGGGGAAGAGGCCGGGGGGGAAAGGGAGGCTCAAGGAGATGAGCATTGTACTGTGGGCCTAGCCAGGGGAGGTCAGGCTGGTGGTCCGGCCACAAGCCAGTGATGGCGGAACTTACTGGCTGGACGTCGGGTAGGGGGGTGGGGGGTTCTTTCAAGTTGGCAGGGGATGTTTTTTCAGGGAGGGGGGAGGAGGGGATGTTTGGGGTCAGTTTTAGGGCCCCGGGGGAAGGGGGTAGGGAGAATCCAAGCAATTTAGAAGTGAGACAAATGAAGCGATACAGGTTTTTTGACATGAACTGGGTGGCCAGCTGGGAGAGTTACATAGACAATGGCTGATGGCTTGCCGGCCCTGGGGGTGGGCACCTTGAATGTGCGAGGTCTGAATACCCCCACAAAGAGGTCCCTGGTTTGCAGGGAGTTCAGAAGAGCTAGGCTAGACCTGCTTTTCCTGCAGGAGACTCATTGGGCCCGGGGGAAGGAACCCAAGATGAGGGGAGGAGGAATCGGCGAGATTTTTTGTGCATCACATAAGTCTAAGAAGAGGGGAGTGGCAATTCTGCTAGCAAGGAGCGTAGGCTTTGAGCAGGAGGCGACCCTGAAGGACCCCGAGGGACGCTACCTAATGGTGAGGGGCTCACTACAGGGGGCTTCCTTAACCCTTGCAGTTGTATATGGCCCAAATGAAGGCCAAGCCTAGTTCTGGGAGGAAGTAAGGGACAGGCTTAAACTCTTTGTTCACGGTAAAATAGTGGTAGGGGGGGATTTCAACATGGTCCTAGATCCGGCCTTAGATAGGAAGCGACTTGGCTCTCCGAACGTCAGACCGGTGGACGAGGCCACGGCACGCTGCTTCCGGAGAGTCAACACCGAGCTGGGCCTGGTCGACACGATTCCACCCCCCAGGTCCGACGTCCCCTCGTTCACGTACTACTCGGCCATACATACCTCATTCTCCAGAATCGATTATATTCTGGTGGACGAGACGCTTCGCCCACACATCTCGGGCTACAGTGTGGACTCGATCCCCTGGACGGACCATGACATGGCCCGCGTCACTATAGCTGAGGGCTGGCACGTGGAACGCAGAGGCTGCTGGAAATGTAACGACTCCCTTCTCAAAGACGAGGTCGTTGCACAGGAAGTGCTAGATGCCATAACGGAGTTCTTTGACTTGAACAACAATGGGGAAGTCGGCATACACACACTGTGGGACGCTTTCAAGGCAACCCTACGAGGCGTGCTCATTAAAATAGGAGCCCAGAAGAAAAGAGAAAGGGAGACCCTGGAAAAGACCCTAAGGGATAAGATAGCCCAGCATCGGCCTGGCGGCCTTCCGGAACGGCCACTTGAACGTGACCAGGTCACTGCCCTGGAGGATTACAGACTCCAACTTAAAAACCTCCTCCTGCACAAAACAGAGAGGAGCCTCCAGATGGTGAGACAAAAATATTACGACAAAGGGGATAAGGCAGATAGTATCCTAGCCTGGAAACTGAGGGAAGTCCAACGAAGCAGAATGGTCAAGGCAGTGAAGGACGTCCAGGGGACGATAGGCTATGACGCTCCCCACATAGGAGAGGCCTTCCGCCACTACTATGAGAAACTATATACCTCAGAATATGACGAGGGCGATGCCCAGATAGAGGGCTTTCTGGAATCTATTCAAGTCCCGGCCCTAACAAAAGAGATGTCGGAGGGGTTAGAGGGCCCGGTCACCGAGGAGGAGATAGACAAAGTGATTAGCGGGATGAAGGTGGGAACCTCCCCGGGGGAGGATGGTTATACAGTGTACTTTTACAAGAGGTTCTGCTCCAGTTTGGCCCCGCATCTGGCAAGGCTCTTCAATTCTGTCCTCGAAGGAGGTACTCTCCCCGACTCCATGATGGGAGCCATTATAGCAGTACTGCCCAAGGAGGGGAAAGATCCCGCAGAGTGCTCCTCATACCGCCCAATATCATTATTGAACACGGACGTCAAGATCTTGGCCAAGGTGGTGGGGAGGCAGATGGAGGGGATAATGCCGAGGTTGGTTCATGGGGACCAGGTGGGCTTCATAAGAGGGAGACAGGGGTCGGACAATATCCGTAAAACAATAGATCTGCTCCACTTCGTACAGGAATCTGACCTGGATGCATGTGTCCTCTCGTTAGACTCCGAAAAAGCTTTCGACAGGGTGGAGTGGAGATACATGGAACTCCTTCTCCAGAAAATGGGCTTTGGGTCGCACATTAGGAGCTGGGTATCGGCACTCTATAGAGCCCCCACGGTGAGGGTCCAGGTGAATGGGAGGTTGTCCGAGTCCTTCGCACTTTCACGAGGGACCAGGCAGGGTTGTCCCCTCTCCCCCTTGATATACGTCCTCACGATAGAACCGTTAGCTATAGCGATCAGAGCGCATGCGGGCATCAGGGGATTAGCAGAGGCGACGTAGAGTTTAAGCTCTCCCTCTTTGCAGACGACATCCTCGCTTATGTGGTGGACCCGGCCATCTCGCTCCCCCCCTTTTTGTCCCTGGTGTCCACATTTGGCCGCTTCTCCAGACTGAGAATCAACACAACCAAATCAGTCCTCCTCCCAATGAAAGTATGAGACCCCGAGTTGGACCCCCTGGACAGATTCGAGGGAATCGCGGTGGGAAAGACCTTCATCCTATACCTGGGAGTCCTGCTAACTAGGGACCTATCTAAATTAGCCTCCACTAACTATGACCCTATAATTGCAGGGATCAGGTCGGACCTGAGGAGATGGGACAAGATGATCCTGTCCTGGTACGGCCGGATGACAGCGGTCAAGATGAATGTCTTACCAAGGCTTTTGTACCTGTTCACAGCGCTCCCCACCATCATCCCAGAGCAGACCTTCAGGGTCCTACAAAACGCAGTCCAAGAATTTATATGGCAGGGGAAAACCCTAAGGACCGGGAGAGCGACCCTGACATTGCCGAGGGAGGAGGGGGGATTTGGGCTCCCTGATTTCCACCTGTACTTCCAGGCTGCACAATTGAGGGTACTCTTGGAACACATGAAAGAAGGGATGGGGACATACTGGTCTTACTTAGAGGACATGGACGCCCACCCCCTGAAGGTTAGGGATCTCCTGTGGGCCCCACGCAAATCTATCCCGGGGAAGTTAAGAGGTCACCCGACCCTGGGAGTTCTTTGGGAAATTTGGAGGGAGGGCCCACAGACCGCCTACCTCACTTCATGGCCGTCCCCGATGTCCTCCCTTTGGGGGCTCCCACTTGACCTGGGTGGGAGGGGGTTTCGGAATTCCCAGATCTGGTCCGACTTGGGGATGGAATGGGCTGGACAGATGTTCAGGGAGGGAGAGTTTCTCTCATACAAGGACCTGAGGGAGGCCCTCGGCCGGGGGTCCCTCACCATTTTTGAATACCTCCGCCTCAAGGGTATACTGTGTGACCAATCATGGGGCCAAAACTTGAGGAGGCAGCTGACCCCCTTTGAAAAGTTCTTAGATACAGCGACCTCGAGAAAGGGCGCGGTGTCGAACATGTAAAATCTTGAACACTTTCAACCTCCCCGGGAGAAGGGGCTTCTGCTCTTTTTGGGACGATTTGGTGGGAGAGGTCATCTCAGAAGATACCTGGTCAAGAATTTTCAAAATCGCTTTCCATGGGAACTTGTTCACCGCAGACATGGAGCATAACTTCAAGGTATTGCAGGGGTGGCACAGGGACCCAGTAAAATTGTCTAAAATGTTCCCAGGTGTTACTCCAGTGTGCCCGAGGGGTTGTGGCTAGAGGGGATCCAGGAAGCACATGTGGTGGCTCTGTCCGAAAGTTCAGGTCTTCTGGGGAAGAGTACGGACCTGGATCGCGGAGGTGTCGGACGAACCCCTCCCCCAGGACCCTTTGTCAATGTTGTTGGGGGTACCCCCGGAAGATATGGAAATATATAGATATCCAAGGATGATGGAAACAATGCTGCGGGCGGGGAGGGTGGCCCTGGCTCAGAAGTGGAAGAGCCCGGAACTCCCCTCCAAGGAGGAATGGCTGAAGAAAGTAAAGAATATGTTCTTGATGGACAAACTCACTGCTATGGTGAACAATGACTCAGGGCCTTTCATGGCACATTGGTATGGGGTGCAACAATCTTGGGGATGGGATGTACACTGACTTGAGACACTGGCCCGCACCGAGGGAGGGGAGGAGGGCTCGGAGCCCAGCTGGGCCCGTATTGAATGCCCACGACCGAGGGTACGGCACCATCGACCACAGCCGGAAAGAATTGTCACCTACCACATTGTCTCCTGAGCACAGGGGAGGATAAAGCCGCTCATTGTCTCTCTCGTTTGAAGTTATTGCAGGATTGCGGGGGGGGGGCTTTGTTGGGAGAGGGGCGGAGGGAAGGGGGGGGTTAAGGGTTGAATGGGACAGTCAATCGCTTTGTGTGCCTTATGGGTTACTCAACCCGGTTTGTAAAACTAATAAAATGCCAATAAAACCAAAGTGTAAAAAAAAAAAAAAAAAAAAAAAAAAGCATTGTACCGCGACAAGCGTAGTTTGGCATATTAAAAGCACCAGGGCAAAAATTGCCCTAGTGCAAAAAACATGTATTTTCACTGCATTGTGGCGCCAAGGCAAAGTTTGCCCTAGTGCTAATACGGAATGGTATTAGCACTAGGGCAAACTTTGCCCTGGTTCAAAAAAGCATAAAAAATGTATCTTTTTTTCACAGGGTCATTTAATGCCCTGGTGCTTTTAATATGCCAAAACTGTGCTTGTCGCGGTGCAGTGGTTTTCTAATGTGTCCCAGCGTTTTAAAAAATAGGGCAAACTTTGCCCTAGTGCTAATACCGTGCAACTTTCCAGGTGCACCGGTGCAAAGGTTCTGTAATCTTGCCCCAGATCTAGCAGTAGGTTGGAGAGAGAGAGGAATACAGCATATAGAGAAGCAACCGCAGGGTGGAGAGTTGTAATGAAATAACAGGCACATTAAGTATTCCGGTCATTATTCTATAAATCTAGCTTTGTAAGAGTCATGTGACTGATTCTTGTCAGACGGGAGAAGGGAAAGTGGCATGTTGTCTCAGTGTCGTGTTCTACGGGCGCAGCCTCCGGGCGCTTCACATTGCATAGCCAGTATTTGTAGCATCAGGGTAGTAGCTTAATGAAACAGCACCATTCATTTAACTGAACATGTCTGCGAAGCAATGATGCCTGAGTTCAGAGACCTAAATAGTTCATATGTGTGTCAGTGACGCTGCTGCAAAGCAGCTGCTGATGCTGCCCCTGCCTTGAGGCCTTTCTTTCCCGCCCAAGTTGCTGGAATGCCTGCAACCATTGTCTCAGCGGAGCAAAATGGAATCAGAATGTTGTGCATTGGCAAGACCCAGGTCACAGTAATGTCAAATGGCATCCTTGTCACACTGAGCTCAACGCGTGACACGACCACAGGGAAGATGACTTCTTTTTTCTTTTTAGTTCACGGTTCTGCAATGTGGACATTCTTGCAAATAAGCTGGTTTCGCGGACAATGGGTCACAGTTACAATGCAAACACATGTGCAAATGATGACTGACCCACTTTTAACTGCTTGGGTGGTATTGCAGAAATTGTGCACCACTTCAAGTGCAACAACCACTAGGGCAAAAATGACCCCACTGTGAAGAACAGATTCTTTTATCGTATTTTGCAAAAGGCTAATGTTTGCCCTGGCGATACTCCTTTTCCTGTTTCAAAGATACATTGAAATATTTTTCTTTTGCACTAGGTACATTTTTGCCCGAATTCTGATTGCACTTTCACCAGTGCAACGTTTCTGTTAGCACCCCGGCTGTACGCTGAATTTCCTAGTGCGCACGCTCCGTTCTGGTAAAATGCTGAATAGCTTCTATTCAACAAGTTACCTTTCATGTTGTATTGCCCAGCCTTCGCTGGCAATGCTGTCTTTGTAGTATTTTTTATTTGACTTTTTATTTTGATTTTAATTGTATTACAATTTTTACAAAAAAAGGACAAAATCCAGGAAATCCAGTAGTATTCACAAACACTGTCAAACGTTTCTTTCTCAAATGGGGGGGTGAATAACAATTGTTTTCTCACACATGCAACAAACGAGGGACTTTACATTGGCACAGACCAATCTTCAACTGGCAGAATGAGTACCTATGTAAACATTGCTTGGGTGGACATATGTGTAACATACATGCAATTTTGTTTTGAGGCAATTTTTACCCGTCTACCAGGTTACACTGCCAACCCTATGTTACACAGACCCAGATCTTTTATCCCCTGCTTCCCAACACGCATGATTGCGGGCGAAGGCACCAATTAATAAGATGCAATATATTTTTGACAGTGAGCCTGGTAGTACGGATGCAATGTCATAGGGGCCTCTGAAAAAAAGGAGGCCATGTTTAGCTTCAAAACCAAGCAGTTGCTCTCCCACAAAAAAATAGTATGAACATTTTTTTAAAAACCCTGCCCCCGACTACCGTGGTGTCTTCAGATTGGGAGAAAGCGCGCAGATCCAGAATTAGAATGCACTGCTGCTAATGAGGTCACCTGAGGTAAATGAGGCCAGTAAAAAGGACTTTCATATGCTCTACGTGCATTATTAGTTGCACATCTGTGTGCACTGGCACACACACGTCCTATGGTTGGAAATTACAAAACATATGTGTACTCATTGAAAAGTACTTTTCCGCGTTACTTTTAAAAGTAGAGATCGCAATATTCCCAGTTCGATATACTGGAGCCATCAATGACGCACTTTCATGGAAATAGCTCAACGCAATCAAAGCCTTCATGTAATAGGTGCCAATTTATGTTTAAAAGTATTTTTGAAAGATCCAACTCCACCTGAAATCTGCCGTCCCCTAAACCTTTTGTTCTCTGTTCACAGTTGTTGGACCACAAGACAATTCTAGTCTGAGTTTTCTTTTGGTATCCTTTTATGTTGAATGTGGCGACAACCCCCTCACTACATGTTATATGAACTTATATGTATGAACATGCAAACATGCTTTCCTCTGTACCATGCGTTCCCATCTATGAAAGTGTGCAAAATGTGGTGCACCACTGCTCTGGCCCAATCCCAACACTCATGCTAAATTTGGTGTTTCATCAACGTGTTAGTGCCGAAAGAGAAAAGGCTGGAGAAAATGCAGTGAACTAACTGTAGAGGCTTTTAGGCAACGTATGCCGCAAATATTTTGAAAATTACATCATCCAAACTCAAGATAGTCACTTTTAATGCCAACAAATATTGCTATATTCGCACATGCCATTTACCGTAAGGCCAAAGGATTGCAAAAAGAAAGGCGGTTTGGGCAGCCAACCAGGCAGGCATATTCACAAACCACAGACCCAATGTGGAATACATGCACAGTAAGTTTGTCGAAACAAAGAAAAGACAGTTTTCACAGACCGATAAATATCCACATCTATCATACCCAACATGAAACACGTGCGCTGTAAGTCAGAAAAACTTAAAGGAAAAATGTTATTGCAAAAGAAGATGGGCAATAATAACAAAATCGACTGCCACTTTTTTTTTTAAGTCCCTATGTAAAATTTTTAGAAAATGAAGCTCAAAGGGAAGCACATGGGGGCATCCATTTTGTGAAATGGATGCCCGCCGCTGTGCTTGCTTTGGCTTTTGCGGCACTAATGAAGGAAAAGCCAGCCAGCTGTAGTAAACAAAAGCTACCACTGGGTGGCTTTTCCTTCATTGGTGCCGGGACTCGGAGGACGGAGACCGGAGACTACAGGCAGAAAAGCTGCAGCTGCATCTCGGTAAGTGCTATTTTTTAAATAAAAATAAACACTAGCTGCGTTTTTTTTTCTAAGTTTTCCGGGCTGGAGGAGCCCTGAAAACTTAGAAATAAAACTGCAGCTTTAAAAACGTATTTATGTTTGCGGTAGCTTTTGAAGCTACCGCACACATAAATACGACGTTATTGTGTTTGAAAACGTTGCGGTTTTTCTTTCCAAGTTTCTCAGGCTCCTCCGTCTCGGAGGAGCCTGAGAAACTTGGAAAGAAAAACTGCAGCATTTTTGAAACACAACGCGGTTGTGTTTCCATGCTGCAGTGTTTCTGTCTAAAGCTGTTTTCCCATTTGTGGCTCTCGGGCTCCCCACCGGGAGTCCGAAAGCCCCAAATGGGAAAGCAGCTTTAGGCAGAAACACTGCAGCGTTTAGCATATCAGAAAACAACCGCGTTGTGTTTCTGCCTAAAGCTGCTTTCCCATTGGGGCTTTCGGGCTCCCCGTAGCGGTTTCTCAGGGTCCTCCGAGCCGGAGGAGCCTGAGAAACTTGGAAAGAAAAACCGCAGCGTTTTCAAACACAATAACGTTGTATTTATGTGTGCTGTAGCTTCAAAAGCTACTGCACACATAAATACAACATTTTTAAAGCTGCAGTCTTATTTCAAAGTTTTCCGGGCTCCTCCAGCAGTGAAAACATAGAAAAAAAAACGCAGCTAGTGCTTATTTTTTTAAAAATAAATAGCACTTACCGAGATGCAGCTGCAGCTTTTCTGCCTGTAGTCTCCGGTCTGCGTCCTCCGAGTCCCGGCACCAATGAAAGAAAAGCCACCCAGTGGTAGCTTTTGTTTATTACAGCTGGCTGGCTTTTCCTTCATTGGTGCCGCAAAAGCAAGCACAGGCGGGCATCCATTTCACAAAATTGATGCCCCCATGTGCTTACTTTTTAAAATTTTGAGCTTCATTTTCTCAAAATTTTACATAGGGACTTAAAAAAAAAAGTGGCAATTGATTTTTTTTATTATTGCCCATCTTTTTTTGCAATAAAATTTTTTGGGCGAACCATTCCTTTAAGCAATTCTGGAATGTACTACTGCCAAGTGCATAAAACTAACTGCAATGCTCACAATGCGTACACACAAACACACATTAATATCCATGAATTTGTTGATCGCTCAATCAAGAGACAGACAACCCACAGGAAAATAAACGGAGACACTGAGAAGACATACAGTATGGTTGCTGTCCAGGGCATCCATTGTGGTATCTTTACAGAGATAGACCTGTGCCCCTGTACACCATTATTACTGGATATACCAGTCAGTAATTCAATATAACTTATCAATCTTTTTTTCAAATGACGTACATACATACATTCCAATAACCAAGAGTAGTCATATAATAATTTATATTTGTTATGTTACTTGTTATGTTATTTGGCATTTATATAGCGCCTTATGTATCATTGGTATGACCTCAAAGCGCTGGTATGTTGAACGCCCTCGGGAACCCCAGTTCAAGTCAGTAGAGAGAGAGAGAGTGTTGTATAGTGCGTGGGTGCACCAGATATGTGTGCAGCTGGTGTGGTTGTTGCATGGTAGCTGCTTCTTAGCGGTAGGTGTGGTGCTGAGGAAATCAGTTGGATGTGGTCAGTGTGGAAGGTGGACACCCAGACTGAGTTCTGGCTGCGTTAGGCCTGAGGAAACGCCTAAAGCTAGCGGTAGGTGCTCAGCTAGCTGTGTTTTATTAAGATGATGAGGAGTTTGTGGGGTCATGTTAGTATGAGAACAGCTATACCGAATGTGTCATAGTATTGCTGTGTTCTAGTTGAGTGATGGTGTATAGGAGAGAGTAAGCATAGTAGTGTGATATGGTGGTTATCAGTAAAGCGTCTGAGACCAAGCACGAGAGCAGGATAAGGGCGTACACATATAGCGGTATAAATATACAGTGACAGGATGGAGAGGCTAAACATGTGATACAGATAACATGGGGATACAGGTACATAGCATACACATAGCATAAATATGAGATACCGGGATATATCGAGGTATATCCACTCCATCAACTCTGTCCTTTCCATCCACTCAGTTCACTCTATCCTTTCCTTCCACTCTATTCACTTTTTTCATCCGTTCCATCTGTTCCATCCACTCCATCCATTCCATCCACTCCATCCATCCATCCATCCATCCATCCATCCATCCATCCATCCATCCATCCATCCATCCATCCATCCACTCTAACTGTTCCATTCGTTCCATCCACTTCATCCGTTCTATCCATTCCATCCACTTCATTTACTCCATCTACTCCATCCTTTTCATCCACTCAATCCTTTCTATCCACTCCATTCTTTCCATCCGCTTCATCCTTTCCATCCACTCCATCCTTTCCATCCACTCCACTCTTTCATTCACTCAATCCTTCCTATCCACTCCATCATTCCATTTATCCCATCCATTCCATCCGCTTCATCCACTTAACCCGTTCCATCCACTCCATGCTTTCCATCCACTCTATCATTTCCATTCACTCCATCCTTCCAACCACTTCATCCTTTCTATCCACTCGATCCTTTCCATCCATTCCATCGTTTTCATCTACTCCATCCTTTCCATCCATTCCATCCATTCTAACAATTCCATTCTCTCTATCTTTTCCATCCTTTCCATCCCTTTCCTTTGTTTTCCTTTTTTCCATCTAGTCCATCCACTCCATCCACTCTATCATTCATTCACTCTATCTTTTCCATCTATTCCATAAACTCCAGTCCGTTCCATTCCTCTGTTCCATCCGCTTCATCCGTTCCATCTGCTTCTTCCGTTCCATCTGCTTCATCCGTTCCATCCGTTCCATCCGCTTCATCTGCTGCATCCGTTTCATCCGTTCCATCCGCTTCATCCATTTAATCCGTTCCATCCGCTTCATCCATTCCATCCGCTTCATCCATTCCATCTGCTTCATCTGTTCCATCCGCTTCATCTGTTCCAGTCTATCCGTTTTATTTACTCTATCCGTTCCAACCACTCTATTTGTTCCATCCACTTCATCCGTTGCATCCACTTCATCCATTCCATCCACTTCTTCCGTTCCATCGACTTCATCCGTTCCATCCACTTCATCCGTTGCATCCACTTCATCCATTCCATCCACTTCATCCGTTTCATCCGCTTCATCCGTTCCATCCGGTTCCATCTGGTTACATCTACTTTATCCATTCCGTCTTCTCTATCCATTCCATCTTCTCTATCCATTCCGTCTTCTCCATCCGTTCCATCCACTCCGTCTGTTTCCGTCCACTATGTCTGTTCCATCCACTCTGTTCGTTCCATCCACTCTGTCCGTTCTATCCACTTCGTTGGTTCCATCCACTTCGTTTGTCCCATCCACTTCGTCCGTCCCGTCCACTTCGTCAATTCCGTCTAGTGCATCCTTTCCATCTACTTTATCCATTTGATCCTCTTCATCCGTTCCATCTACTTCATCCGTTCCATTCAGTTCATCCGTTCCATTCAGTTCATCTATTCCATCCACTTCGTCCATTCCATCCATTCACCTGTTCCATCCCCTTCCTCCGTTCCATCCACTTCATCCATTCCATTCTTTCCATCTTTTCCATCCTTTCTGTTCTTTTTTCATCCCTTCCATCCACTTCATCCCTCCATCCACTTCATCCGTTTTATCCACTTCATCCGTTCTATTCACTTCATCCGTTCCATCCACTTCATCCGTTCCTTCCACTTCGTCCATTTCATCCACTTCGTCCGTTCCATCCACTTCATTCGTTCTACTCAGTCTATCCGTTTTAGTTACACTATCCATTTCAGTCTTTCTATCTGTTCGATCGACTCCCTTTGCTCTTAGTTTTCTTTGTTCAACAACCTTGGGTTTCTGTTTATTGTGGTTATATATTCCGTTTGTTCTAAGCATCGATTCTTTAAGGGAAGAGCCACGTTTTCAGTAATTTCTTCGGTGTGTCAAATGTGGGGTGGAAGCGAGTTCCACAGAGTGGGAGCCAAGGCCGAGAATGATGATCCTCCTAACCTGACAGAGTTGGTGTTTAGTATCACTAGGAGGAGGGCAGAGCTTGATCTTAGGGTGCGCAGTGGGTGGTTGGGTATTAGCTTGTCCTGTAGATATAGAGGTCCAATTTTATGCATTTATCGGTGGGAGATGCACAAAGTTTTGAAAGTCACTCTTTGTCCAACTGGGAGCCAGTGGAGAGTTCTGAGAGCTGGAGAGGTGTGATCTCTTGGGCCAAGTGCTAGAAGCAATTTTGCTGCAGCGGTTTGTGCTCTTTATAGTTTAATGAGGCGGTGTGCTTGGACCCCGAGGTAGAGGGAGTTGGCATAGTCCAGTCTTGACATTACAATAGATTGGACAGCAGCAAGTCTGTTGGGAAAGGAGAGGTATGGAAAAATGTGTCTCTGAATTTTGAGGTGGTAATGGCAGGACTTAGAGACATTGTTGATTTGGCAAGAGAAGGTTAGCTCAGAGTCGAGAGTGCATCCAAAGTTTTTTACTGAGGTTGAGGTGGTCGGTGGATTGCCATGGATGATGGCCAGTGTAGAGGGTGGGGGAGAAGCTTGGTGTTGCCGCATACTATGATTCAAGTTTTGGTGGGGTTTAGGAGGAGGTGGTTTGTGGTCATCCAGCGATCAATGTCAAGGAGGCAGTCAGCGAGGTCGGGCTGACAGTTGGGGTTTGAGTTGATGAGTTTTAGGATTAATTGACATAGTTATAGCACAGGAAATTGTGCAAGCATATTATTCTTGGGAGGATGGACATATAGAGGTTGAACAGGAGGGCTGATAGGCACACTCCCTGTGGAACTCCGGTATTGACTGGACGGGCGGCGGAGGCAAAGGAGGAGAGGAGGATTATTTGGTTCCTATTGTTGAGGAAGGATGCTATCCACTTGAGAGTGTCTCTACGGATTCCTAGGGAGCGGAGGCGGTTGAGGAGGATTGAGTGGTTGATTGTGTCAAAGGCGGCGGATAGGTGTAGAAGGATTAGTGCATTGCATCCCGCAGAGTTTGCAGTGATCTTAAGGTCGTCCCAGATTGAAGTCAGAGTGGTTTCGGTTCTGTGTCGAGGTCTGAATCCTGATTGTGCAGGGTCTAGGAGATTGTTGGCTTCGACAAAGGCATTTAGTTGGGAGAATGCAGTTCGATCAATGAGTTTAGCAAGGAACCTAGTGTTTGAGATGGGGTGGTAGTTTTTGGGGTCGGGAGGGTCGAGGGAAGTTTTTTTTCTGAAGAGGCTTGACATGAGCAGTTTTGAAGGCGTCAGGGAAAATTCCTGATGAGAGGGAGTCATTTATGATGGTTCTTGCGCACTGTCCTGCGCAGGTAGATGCAAATATTTCTTTGAGGGTTGAGGCTGGGCAAGGGTCTAGGGGGTAGCTGGATGGTTTCTGGGAAGAGAGAAGTTTGAGAAATTGGTCTGTTGATATTGGTGTGAACGAGTCGAAGGTAGGTTGGGTTGCGGTTGCTATGGCAGGCGGGGGTGACAGGTAAGGTGGGTGGATTACTTATCCGTACTAAGAAAGAATCCTTTGATCTTAGAATAAACCAGGCAGGTTCCAGCACGAAAGAACTCTTTAACATCTTAATGGAACTGGAAAACCCCAATCCACCTATTGACACTTGCACTAAGGACAAACTCTGGTTCACCAGCATTCAAAATGCTCTCTCAAACAAAATCATAGGGCTCCAGACCAAAATAGCTAACAAATGACTCCAACTTGCCACTAGCAATCCTTCCAATCCAACCATGCCACCATCCGAAACCCACCACTCAGGTTCCTCATTCAACCAGGTATCCATACCTGAGGTTCAAAAAATCATAGCTTCATGGAAACCATCTAATTGCAAAGGTTGTAGCTGCCCGGCACAAATCATAAAAGGTGCAGCCAGAGACCTATCTCCGTTTATCACTAAACTCATAAATTCCTCATTCGCCAGTAACACTGTCCCAAGTAACCTGAAACAATCCTGGGTTCTCCCGTTACTCAAAAAACAAACTCTAGATCCCTCTATACCCACAAATTATAGACCAATAACCACAGTCCCTTTCTTATTGAAAATCTTAGACAGAGTTGCATACTTGCAAATACAAGACTATCTAGAGACAAACCAACTCCCAGGGACACGCCAATCCGGCTTTAGACCTCAACATGGGACTTGTTGACCTCAAGAGCCAAATTGACGACCTTAAAGACAAAGGTAAAGTCGCCATCCTACTACTGCTAGATTTATCTGCTGACTTTCATCTGGTGGACCATAACATCTTATGCGACCACTTAACATCGGCAGCACACTTCTCCAACGCTGCTATTATGTGGATTGAATCCTTCTTCGCAAACAGAACCATGCGGGTGCTCTCTCCCACAGCGGCGGCTGACCCAATTCCCATCACATGCGGTGTCCCTCAAGGCTCATGTGTATCGCCCACTTTGTACAATATTTTTACAAAGCCCCTTTTCGACAAATTGGACCCTCTGGGTGTAACCTACACAAACTATGCAGATGACACCCAGAAACTCCTAACACTATCAGGGCCATACCACTCTGATGTCTGCCGGATCAATGAAGTCTATACCATCATTCAGGCATGGATGGCCACACATGGCCTCTGCCTGAATGATGATAAAACAGAGCTTCTCCTAGTTGGCTCACCTAACAACCTGTTCAAACTCAGTCCCAACTATAACAGCATCCCCATTGATGGTAACAACATCCAAATTGCCAAAAATGTGAAAACCCCTGGCTTTTACCTTGATGCCAACATTAATATCACCAAACAAGTAAACATGACTGCCTCAGCCACCGCCTACACAGGGAAGCTAATTAGAGCTTGCAGACCCTCTCCCTCCTCAAACAGTTGCCTTATATTGGCCAGAGCACTTATACAGTGCAAACTGGACTATTGCAACGACCTCTATTTAGGTGCCAACAAATCTATAATCAATAAATTACAGGTTCTACAAAATAATGCACTTAGAGCCGCACTCAACATTCCTAGAAGAGAGCATATCTCCACCACAGGAACGCTATGCAATGGCTCTCTATACAAAACAAAATTGACTTAAAAACCCTTTGCCTCACGTACAAAGCCCTGAACCACCTAGCCCCACCATATCTCACAGACAAATTCACGCAGAAACCAGCTGCCAGAACCACTAGATCCACTAACACCTCCTGCCTGACAGTACCCAGGTTCTGCTTCAAAAAAGCTGGCGGATCTAGGAAAATCAGTACCTGTAAGCGCTCGCGCTGAAAACCAACTTCTTCTTGCAAGCGGGCAGGCAATCTGCAGCATCACTTACCCGAGCTTCTTGGAAACTTCAAAGCAGCATTCAGAGTTCTCGCGCACGTCTTCTTTCCGCTGACTCTTCTGAAAACAACCTGTGGAGAAAGAACAGGATTATAATTAGTATCTGCAATTTCCTTCTGCGAACAGGACTCGCTGCATTATAAGAATTTGCAGCAAACACACAGAATAACCAGAACTTACCTGCCAATGCACCAGATTCAGTGAAGCAACTGGAAACCAGAACTTACCTGCAAACAGCACCAGTGAAGCAACTGGAATTCGAACTTATCAGCTATATCATCACTGGGTGAAGGAACACAGTGAGTGGCAGAACAGAGACTTACCCAGGGTCTAAGGAAGTACCGATCTGAGGGTCACAGAGACACAGTGCCCCTGCCTAGTTCTTGGAGAGTTCGCCTAATCAATCCTAAAGGTGAGCCATACTCCTACACTTCACCACCACAGTGCACACAAGGGGAGGAGGGAGAAAGAGGGTTTGGGGTCCAAATCCAGGTAGACTAAGCATCTCACCTCTCTCTCTTGACAGGTACCTGTAGTACCACTCTACTAACCCCAGGAAGTAGGGAAGGGGTCTGGAAGGCTTCATCGCTCCCACAGAGACCCAGGTGAGTGTGACAGAACAAGAAGCCATTTCGAAAACACTCTGCCTGAGCAGACTTAGCCACAATCCTGAAAACTGCCCACAACTTTCCCCCTCAGTTTGGTAGTGAGAGCATACTCTGTTTCACATACGCGGACGGCACTGTCTTACTAGACAGGATGGCTGTGGGCAGGGGTGTTGCTAGGTCTGGAAAAGATCTGAGGCTACGCTAATGTCGGGACTGACGGGACTGACGGGACTCGGGGCTAGCTCGCCTTTTGGTTGAAGACCCTGAGCTTCTATCTAGGGCTACAACCAACATACCCAGGGTTATAGGGTTATAGCCCCTCAGCACCCCCCTAGCAACGCCTCTGGCTGTGGTTGACAGCATGCGCTAGATGTCCTACAACCGTATGTTGAGCAAAATGGCCATCGCATGAACTCAACAAAAATAATGACAATTGGTAAAAGAGCATATGGAGGCACATCTTATTTGTGGGGGATTGGAGGCACCCGTTTAAAACAAGTACTCATTAAGGCATCTCCTTCACTTCTATACCATTCTGAGGTGATCCCCCCTAAAGCCTGGCAGAAATGGCTCGTGATAAAAAGAGTAATAGACAACTGTGGGGGCCGCTCCATTGGGGCCAAGGTTACTGCATATAAGATCTCTATAATACCAGGCATTCTGTACACTTTGGACGTCCCTCCGGAGAAGGCAGTCCTATGGCTGCACAAGTTAGAGGCCAAAATATTGCGATCATTACTTGGTCTCCCTGAGGCGGTTCCAGTGGAGGCTATTAGACTGGAATTGTGACTGCAGTCCCTGATGTTGCTATGAAAGATGTCTGTTTGTAAGCTTTGGGTCCAAATTAACACAGCCGGGCCACCCAGTGGGTCTTTAGTGGGTTTGACACTTGGCCATGCAAAGTTTCCATCCGGGAGTCTTTGGTACAGGGCCATGGAGGCAACTGTTAGCAGCCACTGTGAGGACATAGGTTTGCCAGTTCCGTTGGCCTCGAAGAAGGCCCTATTTTTTAAAAATGTAGGAGCAAAGTCTATAGTATGTGATCAAGTGTTTTCTCTTGCTGGATTGGCCAACAAGAATGTTCTATATACACAACAAGGAATTTTCAGTTACTTGATCAAGCTGCACACTCCGGCGCTAATTTGATTTATCTTATTTCAGCGCTTGAGCATTTTACCGATATGTGAGTGTACAGGTCCCTGGAAGGGTGTATTGTGCTAGGAGCGCCTTTGCCGTTTGTGCAAATTTCAAGTGGAAACCTTGCGCCACATACTAACGGAATGCATAGTGCTCAGACCTAACCACGAGAAAGGCTATTTTAAATTTCAAAGTTACCAGTCTGACCAGTTTTGCGGGTGCAGCGCGGAATCGTTGGTGCTGCTTACTACATATGCCTGCGGGCAAAAAGAAATGTGAAGTATTAGGGTTCATCAGGTACACAGGAACCATAATGGAGACAGGTATGTATAAAAGGAAGTTACTTTATTTAGTTACAGGGCAAGCTATAGAAAGGAGGTAGGAGCTCAAGGTATATACATCTTCTCTAGTCTCCCTCCCATCCTGTCTGTCCCAACTGACACTACTGGAACCTTGGTGTAGTGTAGGATAGGATTCCAGGCTTCTAGGCTGATACTTACATTTGTGTACTCAATACAAGTACCTACTACACAATGTTGGATGCTGTTCCCTCTTGAATGTGTATTTGACAATTTAGGCTTTTTATATTCTATTTTAAGTGAAAAGTATTAGCATGTCTTGATTGTGGAAAATGTTGTTTTTGTGACTTTCAGTTTATTTTGTACAGCTTTAATACGTGTAGTGTAAAAGGTTGATTGCCCAACCGCAAACACTTAAATAAAATAAAAGATTTAAACACGTAAGCGATGTTATGTTATTTGCCTTTTCTACTGCACACATCACCACTGTTGTGGTCTCGTCTCAAAGCACTGGACCTTGTGGTGATTTGTGACCCTGCTTGGAGAGACAACCAGACTATGGTCCGTGGGATGAAAAGAAAAATGGAAAAAGGGTAGCAGTGACAGGGAAAAGATAGGGAGAGATGAGGGATGAGACAAACAGGTCCTCATCAGTGGTTGGGCGGTATCCCAGTGTTAAATGCGCCAGGATACCGCCCAATGCTAATAGCGTTACTGCAACTCGGTCTGACACAATTAACGCCGGATCCTGAGTTGAGGGGAGCGGGAAGTCTCCACTCCTATTGGGTCCATTGGACCCAAAGGCACATTTGGGTCGCTATTACTGTGGCACAATTCTGCGGAAATAGCGCTGCAAATGGGCGGTAACTCGCCAGATTTACATCCAGCTCAAAGCTGTAGGTAGAGCTGGGCGACTTTTCTCCCAACTCATAGTTGGGGGGGAGCGGTAATGCCACGGTAATAGCGTTACTGTCCATTTTTACTGCTCCGCCCAACTTATGATGAGGCCCCCAGACTCTAATCACCAAAAGAGGGAGACGAAACAGGATGCTGAGGGATAGTCATCACTGTGGAATATGTTGAAGGATTGATAGCTGCCCTAGTGCAATGTGCTGTTGGAATCAGTTGACATCAAGTGATGGCTCTGTGTGAGGGCCTTCAGATGTGCTCGTGGGGAGAGGTTGGGGGAACCGGTAATGTTGAGCCGCTGACAGAGGAAGAATTGACTGTGTGAGCAATTCATGTTTGGGGCATTAAAGGAGAATATGATGAAGAGACTCCACCATGCTGAGGCATGCCAGGATGGCTTGAGGTGAGGCGGTGGGGTGAGGGGGTAAAAATGCAATTGGTCTTACAGTCAATCTATGGAGAGTGAGCCGGGGGGAGGGGTTACCCCTGAGAAAGCAGCATTACAGTGCTGGACATGGGTTGGAACAGCAAATGCACATTCTCTGATGATCTAGGGCACTAGAAGATCCTCTTCCCCCAGCACTCACCCCCCTGCTACGTCTGCGTTGATCGCCCATCTGAGGGGTTCAGGGAACAATGGAATAAATAAAAAACTGTGGGCCAACGTGTACATGTAAGTGTTGGAATCGAAATGTAAAAGTGTTGGCTTCGCGGTGGAATGAGGGGTATGTGATGGAAAATAGACAAAAGTATATACATTTGTTTTAAAGTTTGTTTTTTCCTGACTGTCATGAATAAAGGCACATTAGAATGCCAAATGTGGTATTAATTTGGACTTTTTGGGAATCAGGGGTAACACACAGATTTTCAGACATACGTAAATTGGTATTCAGTAATATGGTCCCCGAAATATCGCAGTTTTTACAAAGAATTGCGGCAAAAAGGCTGTGGTGTGACCAAGAAAAGTTTTTCCATTATAGCACACAAGGGGAGCAGGGGTTGCATGGAATTTTTTTTTTAAAGCCCTTTTTCGCAGCGACTTTATTACATGGAACTCATAGGTTAACCTGTTTTTAGTAAATAACGTTTCAGGTGTCTACTATGCTCAGTTGTAGGTAGTGCCGGCCCCAAGTCAACCAGCGCCCTGTGCAAGATTTGTGCACTGCAGGTGGCAACAACAGACTGGAGCTCCCGCTGTTCTTGTAAAGTGTGTTTAAGGGTGCCCTGCCTCCAGCTCAGAGGCATGTAAACAGCACCTAGTCACCCCGTGATTCTTTAATAGGCGCTTTTTACATGACACTGAGCTGGAGACTATGTGCCCTTTATTTACTGTGCAGTGGGGCAATTTTGTGCCCTTTTTTTACTGAGCCGTGGGGCAATTTGCGAACTGTAGGGGGAAACAACAAAACAGAGCTCCCTGCTATTCTTGTAAAGTGTGTTTAAGGGCGCCTTGCCTCCAGCTCAGAGTCATGTAAACAGCACCTAATCACCCCGTGATTCTTTAATAGGCGCTGTTTACATGATACTGAGCTGGAGGCAATGCGCCCTTTATTTACTACGAAATGGGGGCGCCCCCTGAGCGGCCCCATTCTCTGAACGCACCTTCAGCTAGCACTGGCTGCAGGGGTCACTTACCCTTTTTCTCTGAATACCAATGAAAAAAACATACATATTTGTTACGGAAGTGACTGAAACTGAGCTTCTTTGACAGGAAAAGTAGGCGTTGACGTGTACCTCTTATTTTGGTACAACCCTAAATTGCTGCTCTTTTGTGATGAGTCCCTTAAGAGATTATTAACTGGCCTTGGTAAATACATTTTCCAAACAGCTCTGCCATAAAAAAATCTTTTAAGAAAGTGAAAAATTAATATCATGCTTTTATACAGCACTTTCATGCCATATTGTTCCCACTTCTAAGAACTTTATTAATAGGCTTTATTCTTTCCCAACGCAATGGTGATTTAGTGACCTTGGAAACAATTGACCCCGTGACTGCAAGTTATACACAGAGTGCTTAACTCACTGAGCTATCTTACAAGCTATTCTTCTGATATATATTTAGCTTAAATCTGGCTCGCATATTCTCCAACAATAGTTTATAATTGGTGTACTTAACAGTTAAAAAAATGCAGCCTGAGAATGACTGTAGCAGCATTATCGATGACATGATATGTGAAAAAAGATTTTTTTAAACAATGCTTTATATGTGCCTAATGTATAACACACCCGGCGCCCTCCTTTCCCTTCCCGTGTATTATTCTGACTAACCTCATACAAATGTGCCATTGAGAACAATTTGGTTTGAGATAAAAGCAGCGCCTCCTTTAGGTCATGTTATTTTAGGAGCTATTTGCAGTTCAACGTTCTTGATATCTCATCTTAAGCAGAGAAGCTGGTGAGCGCAGGCAGAGCCAATTATTTTTAAAATGTAGTCCCCTGTTTTCCAGTGCCCCTACTGTAGCAACAGCGTAGCCCTAGAGATAGCAAATTCTTTTTAAAACAGTTCCTATTATTTATTGTAATACAACCTATATCATGTATTAAATTCCAGACAAATGTAAAGCTACATTTATGCATGCATTAGCCCTATTATCATTAATACTATTCTCTTTTCTCTTAGAATAACACATTATGGAGTCATTATCATAATTTTAAACCAATTTAAAACACATTCAAAGGATCCATTTATTAGGCACTTTCTAGAAGACCATTATACAATTGGACCTTGCTACCTAATTTCCCTAACAGAGAAGGAAAAGAAACAGTTAATTGACCGACACAGTAACCCCATTGCTGCTGCATCCTATAAGAACAGAGACGTGCACATTCACATTCTATGGAGTATGGGTTGTTTGGCACATAGCCAACTAGTAGAACCAAAGGCATCCATTTTAAACCATTCATCCATATTCATTCACTCATTCGTACAATTTGAGTGGCAGATTTCTTTTAAAAGTCCCATCAATTAAATGCTCTTTTGTCAAGAGTCACTCTCAGGGGTTCGTATCTTTCATTTTTGCACACAACATAGACATCAGCAAACTGACCCTCTCCAGACCTTTTTCACTACGAGTCCCATCATCCCCCACCTTTCTCTATGCTGGTAGGGCTGATTGGAGTTGTAGTCCAAAACATCTGTAGAGTCAAAGGTTGAAGATCCATGCAAACACATCAGTAAAACATAAAAAAACACAAAGGATGCCCAAGGCTTAATCCTCTTCTTTAAAACGTAATGATGTGGGAAGGTTTGGATTCTTATATGTGCGATAAATGATTAAAGAATAGGAAACAAACCAGTGCTGGATAAAATATATATGATATATGTGACTGTTTCTCTGGGGCATGATTATTTTTGCATGCTAATTATTTCAGTATTCACAGCATCCAATGAATCCGGGTGATTAGAAATTCTTTTCGCCAGGATGCTGCTAATATAAGTAAGGTGATAGTGGAAGTTGAGTGATTAAACTGATAACATAGCAACACCAGAGTCTCTCATCCCAATAAAAACGTCTGCCTTTAATGTCCGCATTACAAGCGTGTTGTGACAACACAAACTGCTTGTACTAGTCTGCTCTAAATGAGCTACTTGCGTAGCTTGCAGCTGTGTGCTATACTGGCTGTTACATGTCTGTAGTTTGAGTAAATTACCTAGGCACCACTAAGGGCTTCTAAAAGGCATTATAAACTGCAGCTACGGGTTAAAATAAGCTAATACAGCACGGCCCGGCATCTCCCGGTGCTATATCCTTTGAGCAATAAACATGGGCACATTCAACACGCCATTTAAAAGTGTGAACACCTCTAAAAGATGGTCCTCAACATTGTAGTGTGCGGATAGGCAGGTACTCTTTCCACCTCTTAAGCCACTTCTGGCAGCAAGCAATAACGACAGAGAAGAAAGGGGAATAGTACTACTACTGAGAATGAACATGGCTCAAGTAACCTGCTCTCTTGGATGTATGACACTCAGAAGGTTACATCACAACGTTTTAGCACAGCACACTACAGAGGAGAAATGTCAGTTGCATATCAGTCTGGTCGCACCCACTTGGGTGGTCCAGCACCTAAATGCTTGACAATTCTCCTCTGAACAAGAGTACTGTCAGCAAAACCCAGACACTTCTTTCAGAGGGGGCTGGTGTGTGCATTTGATTTTTGTTAGAGAGGTGAGGGAAGCCTTTCTTGAAACTAGCAGCTTTCGGGCCTGATTCATAGAAAAAGTGCAACGTCCCTGCAAAATACTTAGTGCCTAAAACAACTTTGCACCTACTTCCGCGCAAGAGAATTTGTGTGCATTCCCACGTATTCATGGATTTAAAAGCAGAAAGTAACCCGAGGCGCAAAGAAAATCGAGTTGCACCTGGAACGCCCGCAACACTCCCCCACACAAACAAAATACATTGCCAAATATCAAACCTTGCACTAAACTTTGCACCTTCCTCTGCCCCACCACACAGCACCCTTGAGAAACTGTGTGCCGTCAACCTGTAAGTCAAGACAGCACCCCTGCAAAACTGCGTGCGGTCCTCCCGTAACTCAAGGCAGCCCCACAGCAAAACTGTGTGCCGTTAACCCGTAAGTCAAGGCAGCACCCAGGTGAAACTGCATGCCGTTAACTTTTAAGTCAAGACGGCACCCTGGCGAAATTGCATGTGGTCCCCCATAACTCAAGGTAGCACACCGGCGAAACTGCGTGCCATCAACCCGTAAATCAAGGCAGCACCCTGTCAGAAATGCAGACCGGTAGTCCATAATTCAAAACTGCACCCCAACTGCGGTACATCTTTACGCGACTCAAGTCAGCACACTGGTGAAACTGTGGACCATCCATCACCCCTAGGTCTAAGCCACCTAAAATGCTGGCCTACACCCCTAAGTAGTAGCAGCCCCCTCAAATCCTAACACCAGCCCCACTGACCTCCGCAACAACCCCCAGGCAGCCCCCTCAAGTCTCGATGACACCCACCATCCCCACTAACCTCTGCCACAACCCCCAGACAGCTACCTGCTACCACCCCCTCCCGTCAACCCACTCACCTCTGCCACAACCCTGAGGCAGCTGCCTGCTACCACACTCCCCTCACCTCCCCACCCCTCACCCCAATTTCCTCCAACACAACCCCCAGGCAGCCCCCTGCTACTACTCCTCCTCCCCTCACCCCACTTACATCTGTCACAATGCCCAGGCAGCCCTCTACTACCACCCAACTCCCCTCACCCCACTCATCTCTGCCACAACCACCAGGCAACCTCCTCAAGTCCTGACACCACCCCCACTCAACTCCCCCACAACCCCAGGAAACCTCCTGCTACTACCCCATCCCCTCACCCCACTCACCTCTGCCACAAACCTGAGGCAGCTCCCTCAAGTCCTGAAACCATCCACAACCCCTGTTCACCTCCGCCACAACCCCCAGGCAGCCCCCTGCTACCACACACACCTCCCATCACTCCACCTACCTCCACGCAGCCTCCTGCTACCACACACCCCTCCCTCCACCCCACTCAACTCTGCCACAACTCCCAGGCAGCCCCATGCCAGTCTGGCTGCCTCCACTATCCCCTCTCACCTCATTCCATCACCTCTGGTATCCCCCTGCCAATCTGCCCACCTACCAGTCCAATGTGGTGCTGCAAATAACCTCAACTCCTCTGGCCTACTTCCACCATGAAGTATACCTGCCACATATCCTCCTCCAACACAATCAACTGGGAGCACTGATGTTGGATCCAGGACTGGAGCATTTCCTATCACTCCCTGGTAAACCAAAATCTGCTGCACCTCAACTGCACAGCACACTGTTGCACCACCTACACTGTGGCCACCCCATGTACATGCAACATGGTAATGCAATGTGGCATGTGTATGGTGCCTATGTACCATTTCAATGGCCTCAAAGCACTGCAAGTTAATGCCCTTAGAGGACAGAAGTACAAGGAATCACAGATGGGGCCTAATCATAACGAATGACTGGGTGCATTTCAGTCTGTGCAAAAGTAGTCCAGTAGGTAGGGGTGGCAAAGTCCCTGTCAGTTACAAAATCAGAATACAAAGAGTCCCACAATACAACTTCCTTCCCTTGCTGATCAGAATGAGTCACCATAGATGCATGTCAACTTGCTTATTTATGCTCGCCCCTTATCCAAAAAACAAGCGAAAAACCATGTACTGCTCGCCCTTTATCAAAAAACACATCACATTCAAAACTGAATTTTCTTAAAAGTAACACATCATTGTGGTCTAGACACGTCATGAACCACATATATCCGTGTATACATATTTAACAACTGGCATAGAGACTGATACTTCCAGAGAAACCTTTTCTATGCCTCCATGTGGGGTATTTTTATGTTTTATATTTTAGCCACCACTATTATTCATGCCCTCCTTAGTTTCTGCGGGCACCAAGGCTGTGCCAACACTTCAACAATGTGTTTCTAGAACCAACATAGAATTTAAACATGTGAAATATACATAGAAATTCATCCGCTCTGTATATTCTGTTGGTGCTGTCCTCTGGGCACTCAGTCTTTATACATGTTCTGGTATTCTCCCATCACATTTTAGTTTGCCAAAATCTCAACAATTCTAAAAATCAAACAAACATTGATGCTTAAAAACATGGTTTCTATTCTTTTGTGCTTCACAAGTAATACATAGCATATATTCCAACTTCATCTCTATTTTCCATAAAAACAGCAGGGAATTATTACTTAACGGGCTATTTCTTTTCCCATTTTTACTAAATGTTTGCAAGTTTTGCATATTTCAATTTTCTTGTTACAACATTATTTAGACAAAGTGTTACCCAATTCGCCTCTTTCTGCACATTTAGTTCATTAGTCATAAAAGGGGAATTGCCAATGTCTGTCTCTCGAAGATTTTTTGTAGACTATGCACTTATCTGCTGTCTCGATTCTCCTTATAATAAATGAATTCTACAGGGAACAATTCTTATTCTATATTTCCCCTAGAGTAATGAGAAAGCAACCACCCCAACGATCACACTAAGTAAGAGCTTACCTATTGGGAACCCTGTAATTTTATCCCTCTATCATCCTAGCCTCGAAGGATATCTGCTGTGCTTTTACAGCTGGGACGGTGGAGGAATCATCGATCTAGGCGCCTTCACCAACATAGTGTGACAAAACGGAAATGCGTTTTGAAAAACAGGGTTTTATTCCTGAACAACACTGTAATTGTACTTATTAACTCAAGGGGCTTACCTCTTAATCATTCACCCATAACCTCATTATCAGGAAGAGATAGGGGGTTACCCACTGCAGACAATGATATTTTCTTACTACAAAGTCTATATGGCCAGAGACGAGAAGAAAGAAAAAAGGAATGATAAGATTCCCTTACACGGTGCGTTTAGTAAGTGTTCCCTTATCGCGCATCCGTCTTACCTCGCAATTCAGTTGTTTACTTGCAGTAGAGCTTGTGCTCGTTGCTCTCGTCTCCGAGCGGTCGAACAAATGATACCTGCCAGCCGCCATCTTAAATAGACAGCCTCGTTAACTTGCGTACGCGCATAGCCGCATTTGTGTGCCGCTCACGTGACCCGCTGCCATGTTGTTATAGTGTTTACATCCGCCATGCTGGAGCGGGTTTCTCAACTAGGAACACTGCTTACTTTAAAGGTGCGTGGCCACATCTGTGTGCCGCTCACTTGACCAGCGGCTATGCTATTATGATGTTTACATCCGCCGAGCTGGAGCAGGTTTATCAACTGGGAACAATGCTTACTTAGAAAAGTATGTGTGTGTACCTTTCGTGAAAACAATTGTTATCTCTACCAGAATTCATCAATGTGCGATAAGGCTGTCACACCATGTTTATCACGTGACAATATACCCGAGATGTTAGCGGGATCACTGCATGTATTCCTTGGGGGGAATAGACGCTTCCTAATTAAAGCAGTAGCGCTGGAACACTGCATATATTCCAACACATCTCTTCCCAAACTACCCTACAGTTATATTAATTTTTTATGATGAATAAATAGGGACCATTCAATGGAAATATTAAGTCCATTCCGTACACTGTCTAGGGAGTAAATCCATTTCTGTTCGACCTGTCTTAATTTCAGATCTCTGTTACCCCCTCTAGGTTGGGGAAGTATCATCTCAATGATGAACCAGTATATATGCCACTGCGTATCCCGTACCACTTTGGTTTTTATTGTTATGAAGCTTTGTTGTTGGGTTGCATCTACAAATTGCGTACCGATTTTGGTGCCTTGATGGACCACGCATCTACATAGTCCAGCACGTAGACTGTTCCCTTTCAAATATTTTTTGTGAGACATATTTGGGGGGTGTTTTTCATTTATTCATTTTGCCTGCACCATGATTAGGAAGGCCCCAAAAGGGAAATGGAAAGGGAGAAGACAGGGATGTGGTGAGGACACACGTGCCCCAGCTCCAGGTGGGAGAGTTGTGCCCCAACCCACAGGTGACCCAGAACCTGTATGTGGCCTTGGTCGGTGTCTAAAAGGTGGACCAGCACCACCAAGGGCCACTAGGTCCAAAAGGGGACACCATGCAGCGCAGGAAGCGGCTCCACCCCAAGATCAGGCACAGGAGAAGGGTACACTGAGGAAGAAGCGCTTCAGTGGGTTTTGGGAAGTCAAATTAGTGGAATGGGGATAGTAGATGAGCTCGATGATGGGTGCATGAGGTTTCATGTAAGTGCTGGATTTGATAAACACCATCACGTTTCATATAGCACCTCGTGCTGGATTCCTTCCACCTCAAAGTGCTTTATTGAGTAGTGTCATGTAGTAGAGCTATTGACATCTACCAGGTGACAGGGACGCTTCAGTTGGCAATATGTACTGCTGTGACACTGCCGGACAAGATACAGTGAACAGGCATTGGGTGTCACAATCCCCCAAAGGAGTGGCAGCCCAGTGAGTGGATTCTATGTGGTTATCCTGCCATGATTCCGGTGGGCGATATACCCGACCATGCCCTGGTCTGTTGATAATGTCATGAACTTGGTTATTTAGGTCATGTCTCTGGTAGTTGGCCCTGTGCTGACATGTCACCTACTGTGAGCGGACGAGTTATTAAAACCATGCTCCGAGTGCTTGCGGGCATGCAGGCGAGTGCTAAGTTTTGCTAAATGCGCTCTGAATGCTTGCAGGTGTGCAGGCAAGTGCTGGGTTTTGCTAAATGCAGAATGAGCGCATAAACAAGATGAGGAATTATTGCATTGGGCTTTAACCACCCATTCATGGACCATGTCATGTCATGGTCCATGTCATCGGACCAAAACATACTGGCGTACCAGCACCAACAGGTCCTCGTGCCCTACTGGCTGTGGCCAAACAGCTGTGCTGGAATGTCTGGTGCCTAATTGGCTGCGCTAAACGTCCTGCTCCCATTTATGTTTTTTAACCCCTGTCCGTGATGGACATATTTTGATTATGTTCTTTTCAACCTTGAGAGTTGTGTTGTTGCTCTCTCGAGGACTTTATGAGTGAGGAACTGGACATGCAGCCATGCACAGCGGTGTCAACTGCCATGGTTCACTTAACTGCAACAGGATCACATGCACAGGTGAAGATCGGTCAAAACATTGTGGTACATATGTGCAGTCTGCATGATTTACTCCTACAGCTGGTAACATCCAATTTCTCATGTGGTTGCAGTCCTTCTGTGGTTGCAGTCCTTCTGAGGTGCACCCAGCACCATTTCACCTCATAAGTCTCCAGGTCCTCTGCCGGGAACTGGCCCTCCATTCACAAATGCTTAGGAACAGTGTTTGGTGGAGGTGATGAGGGAATCACATCAGGGCAGCTATGCCAGTAGGTAAGGTTGTGCACTGTCAATCATGCCAATGGCTGGTTAATTGTGCACCACAATGTTGGAATGCAGTGGCACACATATGGTTTTGACGGGTCATGTGATTTTGGGACGGTGACTCTGATCTGAGTTTGTTCACATGTTTCTGTATGTATGTCCCATTGAACATCCATGCATATTCATTGGTTTTCTGGTTGCACTTCCACAAAGGACAGCAGACTCAGGAGACTGTGTGGCACTAATCCCCCTTGAGCCATTGACATTCTTTGACACATTCTACAACAGAATCCTCATCCTCAGTCTCAAATCTCTGGACTCTGCATTCTGATAGTTCACCTCTTGCTTCGCTGACCGTTCTCAAATATTTTTCCTACCACTCTTCTCCTCCCCCCATATCTCCTACAGGGTCCTGCAGGTGTACTCCTTGTCCACCCTACTCTTCAACCTGTGCCAGAGCCCACACCACACCCGTACCTGCTCACATGACCTGACCTGCTACAACTAAACGGCATACACACACATCCATTCACAGATCACCAAGACCTCGGCTGTTCCCCATCGTGACCTTGACTCGGAAAATGCAGATTGTAATTGTAATTGTTTATTTGTACAGCGCTTATACACAAGTGAAGTGCTTCAAAGCGTTTCAAGGTGAGAAGGGAGCAAGGGAAAAATAGTAGTCATTCTTAGGCATTGAAGTTTCCAAACGATCTAACAAAAACGAGTAAATACGGTACTAGGCCTGCTGGCATTTCACCTAGTGCAAGTTCACAAAGTGTAACAGACGCAACCCGATTAGGGAGGAAAGACTAAGGGGGGACAAGAGAGAACTTACTAGGCCTAGTAAATTCAGGTCATGCAAGTGTACAGATGGAGGTGCAAGGGAGGAGGGAGGGGGAAACAAGTGCGCCCAGGCCAGCAGGGTCCTGGGTTAAGTGCAGAGATGTTACCTCTCTCATGGAAAATACGATGAAGTGCAGTAGGGCGATCTCATGGAAGGAAAGCTGAAAGTGCAGTGGTGCTGAGCAAGTGCAAAGACTGGAAGGGTAGCCTAGGGACCTGTGAGGCTCTGGAGATGAGCCAGGAATTCAGTCAACAAAAAGTGAGCAGAGTTAGGGGAGAGATGGAGGAGTGAGGCTGGAGAGAAAGAGAGAGGAGGTTAGCAAGGGAGAGTGAGAGAGAAAGAGGAAGAGAAAAGGAAGGTCTTAAGGAGTTTCCGGAATTTAAGGAGTTCTGGCTCACGGTGGAGAGAGACACGGAGGCTATTCCAGAAGGTGATACGTGCAGAGGATAAAGATCTACCATCAAATCTCTGCTTGGAAAAACGCCTTGCACGCAGAGAGTTGGAGGAGGCTGAGCGAGGGCTCTAGGAGAGTATTTAGGAAGAGAGCATTGTAGATAATGTGGGCCCCGGCACCAGAAAGCCTTGTGGACTATGCAGAGGGTCTTGAACTTGATCCTAGCAGCCACAGGGAGCCAGTGGAAGGATTTAAGTGCCGGAGAGATGGTATCCCTTTGGCCTGAGGCCAAGGATAAGTCTTGCGGTTCTGTTCTGGATGAGTTGTAGTGGACGGAGAGTTGAAGTAGGCAGATTGAGAAAGAGGTTGTTGTAATAGTCCAGCCTAGAGAGAACCAGGGCTCTGGAGACGGTGGGCCTTTGGGAGAAGTTGAGAAAAGGGAGAATACCTCGGAGGAGGTGCAGCTGGTAGCGGGAATCTTTTTAAAGATGTCCGAGATGTGAGAAGAGAAGGAGAGAGTGGAGTCAAAAATGACCCCCAGGTGAGGGCGCAGGGCCAAGTGAGGCTGCTCAGTGGGAAATTGGGAAAGCAGGGGCAGGTGTCCCAATGAGGATGATCTCTGTCTTACTGGATTTGAGGCAGAGATTGTTAGCAGCACACCAAGACTGAATTGCGGACAGTCAGGGATGAGCGAGGAGGAGCAAGAGGCAGAGGGTAGCCTGAAGGAAAGCTGTTTGTCAGCCGCATAACACTGAAAGTTAGAGGTGAAGGTGGAGATCAGGTGGGCCAGAGGGGCCATGTAGACATTGAAGAACCAGGGGGATAGGTTAGATCCCTGGTGTACACCACAAGTGGAGAGAGTGATAGAGGAGAGAAAGGAACCAAGTTCCACCTGGGAAGAATGGACAAAGAAAGGAAAGGAGAGAAAGGAGGCAAGCCAAGTCAGGGCCAGATCTGTGATGCCCAGGGTATCATGGAGACGGGAGATCAGGATGTTGTGGTTTACAGTGTCAAAGGCAGAAGATAGATTGAGAAGAATGAGGACAGAAGGAGAGTTAAGAATGAGGACAGAAGGAGAGTTAAGTCAAGATTGGAGAGCAGGTTTTCACAGTTGTTCAGAAGAGCAGTTTCCGTGCCTCTGGATGCTCTAAAGCCAGATTCAGTATGGAGGGTAAGCTGAGAGATAGCTAATTCCTCCAGGAGTTTGCCCAGGAAAGGAGTGATAGAGATTATGCAGTAGTTTGCCATTATATAAGGGTCAGAAGAGGGTTTTTTGAGCAGAGGGTGCAGAAGAGAGTGCTTGAAAGAAGTGTGGGAAACTCCAGTGGTGAAAGAGATGTTGCAGAGGTCTGCCAAGGCTGGAGCAAAAGGATCAAAGTTGTCCTTGATGGTTTTAGGAGGTCAAGGGTCAACCTGTTTGGAGGAGGCTTTCATGGACCGGACTTGTCTAGAGACCTCCTCATGTGTGACAGGGGAGAGGCAGGGAGAGAAGAGGAGGGAGTTGCCGGTGGGGGGGATGGGGAAAGCGAAGTGGGTGCAGGTGAAGGTGGTGTGGGGAAGAGAGGACAAGTTGTCTTGTGTTTTGACAGTGAAATGGGCAGCCAGGGCCGAGCAACCGGCCTGGGTGGGTGCAGTAGAGGATCAGGCTGTAGCAGGAATGGTCAGTTCCCTGCAGACTTTGAAGAGTTCAGCCGTGTTGTTAGATGCCGCTGAGGTGTGTTTTAGATGCCACTGAGATGCAGGCTTGAATATAGACTCTTTTCTTGGAGCGGATGCAGAGTCTATATTGCCTTTGAAGAAGGCGGCAGGCCAGTTTGTCAGATGGTGCATCTGAAGGTCCCCATTTCCGTTCTGCTGCTCTGCACTTTTGTTTAAGGACAGCCAGCTCAGAGTCGTACCAAGAGTTGCACTTTTTGGCAGGCTTCAGACGCACCCTCATGACAGGGGCAAGAATGTCAAGAGTGTTGGAGATGGAGAGGTGAAAGTTTGTGAGGGTGGTTGTCATCCGCAATAGGAGAAGGAGGAGAGTGGGTGGAGGCAAAGGCAGTCACTGTCACTCTTTTCATGGGTCGGATGCCCTTGAAGGCAGGAAGTAGTGAATGGAGTGCCGGTGCTAGTGGAGAAGAGAGCTTCATGTTGGAAGAGAGAAGAGAATGATCAGTCCAGGAGAGTGAGGTTGTGAGAGGGATAGAGAGAGGGATGTCTGTGGAGATAAAAGCATCCATAATGTGGCCAGTGGTGTGCGTCGGGCCAGAAGGTAGAATGGAGAGAGAAAGACAGTCACATTGGTTGCGCAAGGGACCTGGGGAGTAAGGAGAATCCAGATTGATGTTAATATCCCTTAGAAGGAGGAGTTGGGAGGAGTATGAAACGAGAGAAGAGGCTAGGTCAGCCCATTCATAGAGAAAGAGGGTGGGCTGGCCCAGCGGCAGACAGAAGGTGGCCAGAGTGAGAGAGGAAACAGGGGAGAGAGAGAGCCTGCAGACCAGACATTGAAAAGAAGAGTAGAGCTGAGTGGGAATGATGGAAACAGGTATCCACGCACAGAGAGGATCTTGTAGCCTTCAGGGAGAAGTGTGTGAAAACTCATGACAGAGCTGTCCTTGAACCATGTCTCAGTTAGGGCTCCGACATCGAGATCCAGGAATTCAAGGAGGTGGCAGATATCACAGTAGTGCTTGACAGCAGAGCGAGAGTTAAGCATGGCAATGTGGAGCAGACTGCTGTTTTTGATGGACTTACGAGGGTGGGTACAGGGGATAATGGTTCCCCCCTCAGTGAGCGGCGAGAGTGCCTGAGAGACAGAGGTAGGAAGGGGCAGAGGAGCTGAGGCTGACAAGGATGCCGGTGAGGGGAGTGTATGCAAGGGAACCAGGAAAGTAGTAGAAGGCAAGGGAGCCAGTGTAGCAGGGTTCATAGGGGGAAAGGGAGCCCCAGTTGCAGTGGCAGTGGGGGGCAAGGACACCAGAGAGGTGGAGGCTGATAAGTTTGTCAGAACCATGCAAGAAGGCAAGAGAGCCTGTACCATTGCCAGCACCAAGGGAGCAGTTGCGAGAGAGGCTGTGAGGTTAGTAGGAGGCAAGGTAGCCAAGGTGGACAGCTGGCAAGGGAGCCCAGGAGTCCATAGAAACAGGTGGCAAGGGAGCCTGTGAGGAGGAAAGTGAATAGTTGATAAGGTGAGGAAGAAGCCTATCAAAAGGTAAGAGGTTGGGTTGAGGCCCTTGTACCAGGATGGTACCATTTTGATAGACATTTATGATGACCGTGGTGGTGGAGAATAAGGCAAGAAAGACCTCCCAGCGGGTGCCACCATTAATGTGAGAGAAATAGTAAGGAGGGAGCAGAGCGACCATATGAAGAGTCCATAGGTTGGGAGAAGGAACGACAAAGAGGATGTCAGTGAGAGTCTCTTTGGCGGAAGTACTAACGTATGTGTCAGCGTTGGGCCAGCCTGGGTAGGAGCCCAGTGTGTCCTTCTTGAGTTTCTTCCTGCCAGACTTAGTGAGAGGAGAAGAATAGGAAATAGAGAAGCAGTTGGAGAAGATAGGAGAAATAGAAAGAGCCATAGAGAGGGGCACAGAATATGGTATACTTAAACCGGGCAGAGCAGCTGAGGTGTGTCTGAGGCAAGTAGACAAGGAGGGAGCAGCGAACAAGCAGACAACACAGGACGGGCAAGAAACAGCGGTAACTGCAGAGGTTGGGGGAACAGAAAACAACCAGAGCAGTGGGGAGGAGAGTAGCCAGTCGGCGCAGCACAAGGAAAAAGTAGGATGAGCACACACCTAAAACTGATTTTTAGAAATGGGGGCACAACACAGTGAAATGCAGGAGGTTCACAGATGGAGTAAAACACACCTAAATCCATTTTTTTTTTAAAAACGGGGGTACATCACAGTGAAATGCAGGAGGTTCACAGATGGAATAAAACACACCTAAATCCGATTTTTAAAAAACGGGGGCACAACACAGTGAAATGCAGGAGGTTCACAGATGGACTAAGCACACCTAAATTCGATTTTTAAAAATGGGGGCCCAGCACACTGAAATGCAGGTGGTTCACAGATGGGCTAAAACACATCTAAATCCGATTTATTTTCAAATGTGGGCACAACACAGTGAAATGCAGGAGGTTCACATATGGACCAAAACACTCCTAAATCTGATTTTTAAAAATGGGGGCACAATACAGTGAAATGCAGAAGGTTCACAGTTGGACTAAAACACACCTAAATACGATTGTTAAAAATAGGGGCACAACACAGTGACATGCAGAAGGTTCACAGATGGCCTAAAACACACCTAAATTCGATTTTTAAAAATGGGGTACAGCACGGTGAAATGCAGGATGCAGTGTTTGAAAGAAGATACCACAGCAAATAATTATAAATGAGGAACACAGAATGCAATGAGAAGAATGGTCACAGGAGAAAGACAAGAGAATGTAACAGGTAGACAATGGAAGTCCGTCCATCACTCACATGAGGGGTAACCGGAGTGCAATGTGTAGTAGATCAAGTCTGCGTTGCCCAGCAGTATGGCTTGTAGATGGGCAGGGTTCCACCAGCGCCCCCCCCCCCATGCCCAGACAGACAGGCACATACCCGATCTGGCAGTATGTCTCCATGCACTCCACAGGACCGCATTAGCACACTTGGACCATCTAGACTTGTACTTGTTTGCACATGGGGACCCATGACAGCCTTTACCTGTATTCCCCATACAAGTCACATGTTGTGCACTGTTGTTTTTCTGTATGTGCTCTCCTCCTGAATGTATGACATGACTTTTGTTTCCATAACTAGCTGTTCTGTGACTGCACTGCATGTGTATGTACATTGTGGGCACATGCATGTGGAACATCATCCCCTCCCCATTGCTTCTGTTCATCTGTTGTCCCTGAAAGTGTTTGCAGTACACCCTATGATCCCACCCCTTTACTGGGAAGGAATCGTCAAGGATGTGTGATCTGTTAGAGGGGGATGCAACAGCTGGGGATCGATGACATGGGTGGGGGTGGAACAGACTTATTTGCATGCATATTGTGAACATGGGTCTCTTTCTGGTTTACATGCCATGGTTTGTTGACCATGTTGTTTTTGTGATGATAAGCCGAGGATTCCCCTTTCGCAGGTGGCCTTTGCTTCCTACTTTGCTGGGAAGGAATCGTCAAGGATGTGTGATCTGTTATAGGGGGATGCAACAGCTGGGGATCGATGACATGGGTGGGGGTGGAACAGAAATATTTGCGTGCATATTGTGAACATGGGTCTCTTTCTGGTTTACATGCCATGGTTTGTTAACCATGTTGTTTTATTTTGTGATGATAAGCCGAGGATTCCCCTTTCGCAGGTGGCCTTTGTTTCCTACTTTGCCCTTCACCCTCAACCCTATTGTCCTTCACCCACAATGTGTGCTATTTTTCCATCAATGTGCCTTCCAGGCTCTCTGCCCCTGCTGCCCCTGCTGCCTTCTTTTCCTGCTCGTCTGTCTGTCCTCACCCACTGTAACAGCCCCCATTTCTCTCCTCATTTCCCCACCAGCCAGACTCCTCCTTGCTTCCCAATTCCTCTCTCCACACTTGTACTTGTACTTGTACTTCGACTCCCCAGTCCTTCACCTCCCCATTTGGTGTCCCTTTTCCTCCCCTGCATCCAAGGATGGCCCAAAAGCACACATGACACCAGACGGTGGGTGTGCACAACTTGTATGCTGAATCAATGGCCCAGCTTGTGCCCGCATCCCAGGGCAGACTAATCCCTATGTCCAGAGTGCATAACATGCTGTGGTGGAAATTTGTTTGCTTCACTGCCAGTGATTACTCTGTCAATGAGTTTAGATTTTGTTGGATTCCTTGTTGCTCACACTCTATGATATGGCCTTCCGGTTGTTGATAGTGGGTGAACTATGGCTGTCAAGTTACCTTGTTCCATATGGGACAAATCAAGGCTGTCCTTTTGGTTTACTTTCCTGCGACTTTCATGTCTTTGTAAGCTAAGAATGTTATTTTAGGTGAAATGCTGTGGATGTGAGACCGGTGTGTACCTTGTGCACGTAAGTTCAAGGCACTCAAGGAGGCACAAGTTGCAGTGTAATTGGTGGCAGGGAGGCTATCACTGTGTGGGATGTTTTTTTATTGTGTTGGTCTGGCTGTATGAGTACGGGGACACATGGTGATCTGATGCTGGCGAGTCATTGCTTGCAGTTTTTGCATGTGTCATGCCTACAACGCGGGATCCCATTCACTCAGCTTTTCATGGTGTGTCTAACCATGCCGGCAGTCCACTCGTGGTGCTTCTGCTCTGTCTGGGTGTGCACTCCCCAGACACCTCCACACCCAGCACCGCATTGTAGGCCATGTGGGGTCTGCCATGTTCATCCACCCACATCAGTGTGGAGGACACACCCTCGGACACTAGGCACACTCCAAAGGCCTGGGTTGAAACTCGTACCAAGCACGGTACACCAGCAGCTATTTAGACAGCTTTTGACAGCTACTCAGTGCATCCCAACGCTTCCTTCAGTTCCCAGCTCATTGGTACCCATTCAGTCCAGTCCCTCTGAGCTCTGCCTTCTCTTCTTCTTGCCTGTTCCCTGTTCCCTTTTGTGTGCCAGTCTCCTTGACCTCTGTTTCTACATCCTTTCTCTTGTCTGCTTGTCTCCTTTCTGCCTGTTGCTTCTGTGCCCTGCCTTCCTTTATGACTGCTGCCTGTCTGCCGAACAGCCTTCTGACAGATCCTGTCTTCGTTGCAATTGATGAGAAGGTTGTCTTCCGTCATCTTGGACATTCCATCACCGGCTCCCCTGCCAGCATTTCCTACATTGTCCTGATGCTACGTTAATCAGGGGAAGCCAAATCATGCCATTAGGAAGGATTCCAAGGAGATCCTGATTTCCAACCTCTCAGTGTCCTCTATTCAGGAGTTCTCTAAGTGTAATTCTGACTATAGCCAAATCTGAAGGATCACAAAGACCCCTCACCGGAAGAAGGGGTAGGTGAAAACTGGTCCTTCATAGCATGGCACCCAAGGTGGCAGGCAGTGGAGGTGTTGTGGGCGGGGATGGTGCCACTGTGTGGGGTGTTTTTAATTGCATTGGCCTGAGGGGAGCAAGACCTGCTGCATGGGTCTGGTTGAGACATGGTAATGGGAGGCTGATGAGACATTGCTTGCAGTTGTTGAATGGCAATCAGGGGGACACAGGGTGCAGTGTCCTTGGTGGGAGGGATGGTGTCACTATTTGGGTGTTTTTCATTGCGTTGGCCTGAGGTGGGCAGATTCAGCTGCATGGCTGCAGGGGAGAGAAGTTGATGGGAGGCTGGCGAGTCATTGCCTGCAGTTGGTGCATGGTACTCAGGGGCCACACGGTGTAGAGTTATTGGGTGCATGGATGTGTTATCTGCTCTGACCTTGTGCTATCTTTCTCTACTGAGGCAGTCTGCAAGGGAAGATGGTTGCTGCTATTCAAGAGAACAGTGCTGTGGGATTCTGGTACGTACCACCTCGGCAGTGTAGACTGGTTTGGACACCTAAGGAGGGGAGCGTGGATACATTCATGAGTACAGCTGGAGCAGGCTCACAAGGGAAAAGATGTGACGTGAGATGTTTATCTTTCTTGGAGTGAGCTTGACATTTTCTCAGTATATATGACTATTTAGATGTAGATGTGAATTGTGAGCATAATTGTTAGCAGAGAAAGGGGTGGCCACTCCACCTGTATATTGTTGTGAGATATACATAGGGTGGCCAGGGCAGTTCTCACAAGTATTAGTTACTGCCTGCATTTTGTGCTGTGCCTTCCTACTTGTGTTCTCCTGTGTGTTGTTAGGGGACTGCATGCAGAGGTGTGGACATGTGAAAGTGGTAGGGGATTTTGTTGATTGTGTTGTGTGCTTTGGTGTGAGCAACATGTACACTGTTTTTTTCCACTTGCTATGACTGTGTCAGTGGTTGGTGCAGTTGAATTGATGGCTATGGACTCACACGGTTTACCTCTACCAGACACACATTGTCAGGGTGTTGTTATGGGCATGGTGGATTGGCCCCAATTCATCATTGAATGGCACCAATGATTTGGCTTCACTGAGTGCACTCCACAGGGGCTGGTATTCATGTGAAGTACGTTTGAACAAGCTGATTGTGTGCAGCCTCTCCCAGTACCCTTTGGCCGACCAAGGGCATGGGTGATGCCTGTGGCTGAGGGCGATGTCCCTCCTGCATCTCTACTGGTATGCCACGCTGTGTAGCAACATTGTGCAGGACACAAGCTGCCACAATGATTTTGCATACTACTGTTGGGGCATATAGCAATACTCTACCAGATTCGTCAAGGCAGTGGAAACGGGACCTGAGCACCCCGAATGTGCGCTCCACTATGCCCCTAGTACCTATGTGTGCTGCGTTATACCATACCTCGACCGGTGTGTCAGGATTCCTGAATGGCAAGAGCAGGAATGATGAGAGTGGATAGGCACTGTCCCCTGCAAAAGTGTAAATGTTGTTGGCATTGATTATCATGTTCTGTTATCCAGTATGTCACGTGACTGCATGCATTTGCTTGACAGTTTATACTCACCAATGAGCCAGGTGTTGCTAAAGATTCCCAATGCCAGGGCCCAGTATACTTGTGACTGGTGGTAAATGAAGCTGTCATGTGTGCTTCCAGGGAAATTGGCATTGGCATGCATGATGTCTGTGTTTAAATCACAGCTGTCCTGCACATTGATTGAATGCCAATGCTTCTAGTTGCGGTATATGTGCTCTGTCAATCGGGGGGGGGGGGGCTGTAGCGCAACTTGCATGCAATCAATGGCTCCAAGCACATGTGGGAAGTGTGCTATGGCATAAAACCCCTGGCAGACGCTCAGCCATGCCTGCGGTGTTCGTGACATGTGTATCTGCCTACGCACACACATATGTGAATTTATGCAGCTCAATACCTGGTGTTGACACAAGGATTGCATGGCCTGCAAAATGCTCGCAACAATGCAAGTGGTACGCTGAAAAGTGCCGGTGGCTAGGAAATGTTGGGCTGTCAGCACCTTCTCTAGGGTTGTGAGGGCATGGAGCAGATGGTGCGTGTTGCAAGGTCTTTCTCCCACTCCCTGACCAGGTCTAGGATGACATGGAGTGGGAACCTCTACCTTGCATACACATGGTTGTCTGGCATCCCAAAGAGCGTACTGCATGTTAGGAATATGCTGTCCCTCATCATCCTCCTCCTCCTTCTATGGACATATACGATTGCTTGTAGTGTACCTGCATTCATCCTGGTTGATGGGTCATTTGAATGGTGTGCATTGTGTGCTTTATATACGTTTCCTTTGTGCGTTGGTTGTTTTGCGCATTGTACGTTGCATTGTACGTTGCATCTCATCGTGGGACCTTTCCTGATGTGAACTTGCGTGTTGTAATCCATGAATTCAGTTAGTTTTGCGCTTGACTGGGCGTGTGATTTCTTTGTGTGGTGCGTCTTTAAACACGCCCATGTTATTCCTCGTTATTTCTCATTTTGTGGAGAGAATGGGGAATACGGATGTTCCGGCTCCTGTTTATTTCTTTGCGCAGGCCAGTCCCACACACACTTGAGCAAAGTCATGACGGACCTACGCAAAGCCACGCAAAGTCCGATCCATTAATCGGAATAAATTGCTTTGAGTGCTGAAATGTGCACACAGTCAAGTATATCAGCACGCAAATCTTTCTATGAATCAGGCAATTCAAGTTCTGCTGCATTTGTGCAAATAAATGTTACTGCACAAACACAGTAACACTTTAAAGGCTCCGGTTTCAGGAAAGGTTTTTCTCCCCTCTCAGACTAACAAAAAGCTATGTGCGAAAGCACCGACCCTTAGCTCTCATTTCTGGGGGGCTGAAGCACTGATTAGCTCAACGGCGTTGCGTGCCTGATGGTGAGTGGAGTGCTGTCAGGAGCGGGAATTTGGAGGCATGCATGGGGGGTGGGAGTCAGTTGGAAAAAAGACAAAATGCATGTGCGGAGGAAAAAGGTTAAAATGTGGGGTTTGAAAGGGTGTTTTGTGGATTGCTGGAGGTCGGTTTGCGAGGAATCCGCCCAACAACAGCACAAAAGGCACAGCAGATGAATGGGGGAGTGCATGCAAGAAAAGTTTGGGGGCCTCATCAAAGATTAAAGTCAAGGAAAGAAAATGCCTATTTTCACAATCAAAACATGAATTGGAAAACATTAAATACACTTTTGGTTGTTTAAAATAATTGAATGTGTTTTGATGATCACTATCTCTTGATGACCACGAGATGGCCATCATTCAGCAATTTATTTATTTGCATTTATAAAGCGCACAACTGTCCTCGGGCATCGCGGCGCTGTTAAGAAGGCTTACTTGGTTACATAAGTTCTTGGGAAGGCATACATACATACATGTTGCTTCGTGCGGTTACAGTAAGTGCTTACAATATACATAGATTGGTGTGCAAGTATATGGTGCCAGCCACATCTTACGCGGCGGCAGCTACATACATTTGCATGGTCAACATCGGTAGGCAAATGCATGGTGTCAGCCACATGTTGCATGGCAGCAGCTACAAGCAGTTGCGTGGTCAAAAGTAATGGGCAAGTACATGGTGCCAACCGCGGCGGCAGCAACACATAGATGTGAGGTCGGAATCAATAAGTAGGTGCATGGTGCCAAAGCACAGAATACAGGGAGGCAAGCTACACTGAAATGCATTGCTAATATCAGCATAGAATAGCTTGGTGAGAGCCCCATGTTGCAGGATAGCAGTTACATACTGGTGCATAGGCTCAGATCAACGGGCGGTACCATGGAGCAAGTCTCTAGTTAAGACCGGCAGCTACACACACTTACTGGGATGAAGGGGTGGGGGGGTGGGCAAACAGGCATACTGGCGAACAACGGAGGGGTGGGGGGGCAGACAGGCATACTGGGGAACGGTGGAGGTGTGGGGGGCATATAGGCATACTGGCAAACAACAGAGGGGTGGGGGACAGACAGGCATACTGGTGAACAACGGAGGGGTGGGGATATTGTTCTATTGTTTTTCACTTAGGTCGAACAAATTAAAAAGAGGATGGCTTGCTGATCGGTTTGTATGTCAATCCTTTTCTGGGGATCATGAGACATACATCTGATGCTAGAATGCTTGAACGGTTTGTTTGCATAGGGAAGGAGTTTTTCCAGTAGAAGGGAAAGGGTGAGTTCCCCGTCAAAAGAATGGCAAAGCAGGAAGGAAAGACAATGGAGGAAAAACAAATCTGGTATTACTGGAAAAGAGCAGAGGTGTAACATAGGGCCAGATAAGGGGGAAGAGAAAAATATTGAAACAGAAAAATAACTGCTTGAAAAGAAACATGAGAGAAAAAGATTAGAAGGAAGCCAAAATGCAAAAACAAGTCAAGAAATGTACAATTACGATATAAAATGAAAGGGAAGAAAAATGAGAAGTCAGAAAAAATACATTAAAATACAGTGGACAAATGGAGAGTGATTACATGGCAAAAATAATACAGAGGAAGAATGCTGACATAAAAAAGCAATGGAAGTAAAAATGAATGCTGTGAATGAGATAAAGCAATGCTGGAACAGTGCTAAGAAAAAGAAGTAATAAAAGAGAAAGAAGATGAAATGTGATCGAAAAAAGTAAACTATTAAAAAAAATGGGGAAAGATCACACAGGGGATTTGGGTTTTCGGCTGACACCCATGTACTATAATAAACAAATGTTTAGGGTCACTTTTTATATATGTAGTATATTGATGTTGTTGTAGGTTAAATGAATTGAATATTGATGTATGAATGTCAAGCTATGAAAACTATCCTCTTCACATAAGGCCTCGCACACTAGCATGAATACTCATCACTTGACCCAATGCATAAGTTGTAACACAATGACCAAGTGCAATGGCTGTAACAACAGTATGATGTTCTGTAGTATTCACAATGTATCAACGACCGCCACTATGCCTGTACCTGTGTAACTACGTTGTTTGCAAGTAACAGCGCCTCAATGCCCTTGGGCTGCTTGCGTGCTATATAAATATAAATAAAATAAATAAATAAATAAATAAATAAATGTATGCATTTAAACTTGTGTAAAGTTTGAATTCAAATTGTATCACATTAAATAAATAAATGCATAAACTAACCCCAACTGTGCATACAAATTACAATGTAAGTTACCTTGCAAATATATATAATGTTACACAACACCTCACGTCTTGTAACATAAATACAGTGCACACTTCAGGGTACTTATCCCATTAGCTCATAAACTCCGCTGTCCCTAATCAGAACACTAGCAGGCTCCACAGAAACACTAATCCAGAAATCTCGTTCACATCAAAAGTGTTTCAATTTCAGACAATCCCAATAGATTTGTAACATATTGACACAACCTCTGCACAGCCCTCACAAAGCTTTCTGACATGTCTTTGAGTGTCCATGCTTCAGGTACTAGTCCCACCAGTCTCCACACCCGCAATCATGGGAAAAAAGGATGCGTCGTTTGAGCCTCACTGATATTAGGAGCATAGATGATGCCAACTCAATTGTCTCACATGCTGTAGTTCCGCCACGTGTGTGTTTATACTTATATCTGTATTTGTATTTATTTGAAGAACTCTGATGTCAATTTCGATCTGAAAGGATTTGCAATAACATGTTCACAGTTGGCGGAGGCAGTCCCACGAAGGGTGCCTGTACAACAGCATGAAGATGAGAGCAAGTAGTGGGCCAGTTTGTTCGGGTGTACACATTTAGGACATATACCAGGGACAAAACAAAACAGAAAAAAAATGTGCATAAGAAAACAGGTGACTTACAAAGGTAGCATTAACCTAAGGAGGCAAGGGCTTCAAACTAATGAGGAGTACTAATAATATATAAAGAATTACGTTATTAAGAGTCCCTGGCTGCATTGATATGGTCAGGTAGGGTATTGGGGAGATGGGGGGGACGGGGTAAGGAGGGGCTCGCTTTTTAGTAAGTAAGTGAAGTTTAAACCAAGCTTTGAAGAGACCGAAAGTATTATTATTTGTCATTATTTGTTTCCAGTTGTACAGTTTGTACCAATAAAAGAGATGGTAAAATCTTTTGCATGCATACTCATTTTTTAAAAAAAATCAGGATCATTGTTACTTAATGTTCCAATAACGATCTTAAAAATCATCATCTCAGTTGACCTTGGACCTTTTATGGACATCTCCACCCCCTAAAACACAAACAATATATAGAGGAAGCATCAATCAGACATAATAGCAATCCTGGCAAGGCAGACGTGCTGCACACAACTGTATGCAAGCCAAACGTCGCAGATTTGAATACCGCCATGAAGGGCTCAGACTTTCACCCTAATGGAGTTGATAAAATGAGCACCACTGAGATGGAAAGTAACTGGCAATACTGCACCTTAAACCGTTCTATTTTAAGCTTGTGCAGCACACATCATGTTTACAATAGCTTATTGACAAGAACAATTTCCCAACTCACTGGTATTCAAACCTGTGATCTACAGGCTGTGATCAACAGGCTGCCAGTAGCAGGTTAGTTGTCCTACTAAGCAATGTTATTGGCCTTTTGGGACCTGAAAGTGTAACGAACTTGCCTTTGTGTGCCTAAAACATACTCGAATCTCGTCATTTGCCTCTAACTTCTCTTCAGTTCGTCTTTTGCAGGAAGTATGGTAGATATTGAAGAATATTGACAATGGTTCAGAAACTCTTCCAAATTCCTCAAAAGTTTATTAAAAACCTTTCAGTGGCCGGTGAATATATTTTCAGATCGTTCACTCATGGTTTGCTATGATACATGTTTCAAACGTGTTCATCGAATTCTTTGAGATTACAAGACTGTAGGTACACATAATGCGTTTTAATATGCAGATAAACGTTGTGGCCATTGTATTGCTCATCCTAATGTTCACTCTATGTGATAAACCCTGAGGCCGTAAAACCAGCTAGCCTACAAACCTCGCTAACTGAATCAAATTCATCAAACTCTTTATAAGAGGCTTGAATAAACTCGCTGCTAGAAATCGCTGTAAAAGGTTGAAAAGCTAAAGCCCCATCAAATGTACAAGTAATGGCAGTTGGTGTGTGTACTTATACTTACAGATTTTGGAGGGGGATTTAGTCCTATAACTCAGAATTAAAGGTATTGGGACCTTTCATATACAATGAAGCATCATTGAAACAGACTGGCCACTACGCCCGCTAAGACTTATTTTAAGGCATTTAAGCCCCAAACCCAGATGACCTAAATAGTGGTTTATGAAAGAGGCACCTTATCTCAACTATACTACCAACTCAATTCACCTAAGAAGCTCTGCTATAGATGAACTACGACTTTATCCCCAGAATTACGTAACTTCCTTGAAAACGACTGATTGGTCGAAACACGTGTCGGCTGTGCATAGAATAAATCACCCTTCACACATCCAACGACTTCATCAATATATTTTCTCTGATGTTGTTATGGGTTTTGAAACTTAACTTTGAGTATTGATTGCTGTAATTTTGGTCTGCTTGCGCAGTATAAGTACACACACCAACTGCCATTGTCTATTATCTTTGAGGTTTCAAGGGGAACCTCATGTGTATTTTCTGCTCCATTTTTGACAGAATTCCAGGAAGTTGCGCGCACTACACACAGTTACACCCCCACTTTTAGTATTTGCAAATGTACAAGTAGTCAATGGTGCAAGGCGGTGGGTAACCTGCACAATATACTTTAAAAAACAGGGGTTTCTTTCTAATCACCAGGCATCATTCCCTAAAACACAATATACACAGAACGCAATGACCGTACCGGGTATAATGACAATCCTAGACATCATACCCACATACACATGCACACTACATACACCCTTGGGGGGTCATCACATGCTTTTCATATACAAACACGCATTCTCCCTTTTCATACAGCGTAATAATCCTGGACAATATACAGTATAGGCATGCATAATTCTTCTAGAATCTGTGGCTACGACCCTTATAGGGATTATGTCAAGATCTGGTGAGATGCACCCATAATTGGCAAACGTCCTCAACCTCTAGCTGATCCTTGTGTGCCACATATGGCCACATTAAGAAGACCTGAGGCCTCCTGAAATGATCCAATGCCTCCTACCATTAAAAGACATTGGGCTTCGTTAGGAGTTTGGAGGTAGCCATGCCATTCTTAGTGGCATGGCTACCCCCAAACCGGGTACCGGGTCCGGGTCCCAAAAATAGGGAATTACTGGGCCATTCCCATTCTCGGGACCCGGACCCGGTACATCCTCTTTCCCATTTGAGCCCCCCATAGGGCTCAATGGGAATGGGGAGGATGCTAACAATGGGCCCGTTCATGACGGACTCGTTGTTAGCATCCTGGACTCCTGGACTGCTAGCGGGTCCCGCTCTGCACGTCTGGTCTGGCCAGGCATCCAGAGTGGGACCCACTGCAGATCTCGTAATGTGGTGGCCCAGAATGAACGGTGCCGGTCCCTTACCGGCACCGTTCATTCCGCGGCCGCCCTCGTTGTAATGAGGCCCATTGGGCTTCATTACGAGGTTGCGGCCAACCCGTAACACTGAATCCGGTGCCTGATTTCCAGGGACCGGATTTTGTAAATCCCCATTCCCATAGAGTCCAATAGAACTCTATGGGAATGGGGAGACGGAAGCACCAGCACCATCGCTAACGATGCCGGTGCTTCCGTGATGACTCTGTCTACCGCCCACCAGGTTCAGAACTGTCAGGCACAGCAGCCCCGGCAGGCAGACTCGTTGTGTGGTGGTCCAGAAACAAGGGTGCCGGTGAGTTTACCGGCACCCATGTTTCCAGACCACCGCACTTATAATGAGGCCCATTATATCAAATGGGGCTGTGCAGTGGTGTCTAACAGCTTCGCTACTGACAGCGCCAGTTCACATGAAGTGTAACTAGTCAGCGAGGAACTCGGCTGCAAACGCTTGCTTATTTGGGGCCTTCTCTGTGTAATTTTCATAATTTGTTCTGTGGGGTAAAAAAGGCATGGGAATATTTGCAGTCCCAGGTTTCTGCGCCTTTTCAAAATTCTAGCCCAAAACAAGCACTAATGCTGGCTATCAGATAATGCAGGCGCAATCCATGGGGTTTGAAGCCGTCTCATGCACTTCAAAGATAGGTAATGATGGAGACACTTGTGTAAGAGACGGAGCAGAATTTGCAGCTCGGCTGTCCCCGCACTCTGAAGAAAATTTGATCAAAAGGTTTTGGAATGTGCCTACCAATCAGTGTGCTTGTTTCCAACTCCTAATTGCGTTCTGGACCATTTGGCATGCCTTGACCATGGTTCTTGAGCTCAACTCTCCGTTCAAATTCAGAGCGTATGTGGCTATAGAAATATAACGAAGAAGCTGCACGTCACAATGATTTAATTCCCTTAAGTGTCAACAAAACAAGGGCTTCCTTTGTTCACTTACATGTCAACAACAAAAGGGTTCTCTGCAAATTTAACGGTTCGACTGGCTCTCGAACACCAGTGCAACGATTGCTGATCTAACCTCAACTCTGGGTCCTTCCTATTCATTGTGCAACATACCATGCAATGTTTCATTGCAGGCGGTGAGGTTTCTCCATTTTGTAAGCCCCATCCTCAGATGCTGATTTGAAGCTGTTAATGAGCTTTCCCCCTGTTGCTTCTTTCATGTTTCAGCCAGGGTGTGAGGTGCTAATTGCAGCCTTATCTTGACAGGAGTGGTGATGGCTCATTGGAAAGGAGATCCTAATTGCCGAGGCTGCTCATCCACTGCTTTCAAAATACCACAGGCTCCAAAATATATTGAAGCTTCCAATGGTGGGACGCGGCTGGTTTTCAATTTCTCTTTGTTTTCAGGTTTAGTGAAAGTTAGATAAACCCAAATAGAATAAAGTTCAGCACAACTGAAACAGAGTTTACATTTCTTGGAAACCTGCATAACATCTGCTCTCTACATGTCTGGCCACGCGTGTTACGTTCTACTGATGAAGGCTAACCCCTCTTGTGCTCCATCAGACCCTCTTGCTCCTCAGCTAGTCAAGCCTATTTCCCTTTTAGTGGCCTCTCCCCTAGCTGAACTCTTCAACCTGTCCTTTGACTCTGCTTACTTTCTCTCTGTTTTCAAAACAGCCAGGTCATCCCTCTCCTAAAAAGCAAGGGGCTGACCCGAACCTACCAGCTAACTTTGCCCTGTGTCTCTCCTTCTGCACCACTCTAGAGTGCTCGAAAGGGTTGTCTTCAACCATCTTAGCAATTTCTTAGACATCCACAACTGTCGAGACCCTCTACAAGCAGGTTTCCGCTCCTGTCACTCCATGGAAACTGCTCTTATGTATGTGTCCAACTCCATCGCCTCTGCTAAGCACTCCAGCCTATTCTCTAGCCTAATTCTCCTTGATTTGTTAGCTGCCTTTGACACTGTCGATCACTCTGATCTCCTTAATACTCTCTTTTTTTCTTGGGATTCTTGATCAAACACTTGCCTGTATTGAATCCGACCTTGCACCTCACCAATTCTCTGTCTCCTGGAGTAACAACACCTCTCAACCCACTTCTCTAACTGTTGGTGTTCCACAAGGCTTTGTCTTGGGTCTGCTCCTCTTTACACTCTACACCTCTGCCCGTGGGGAACTGATCTCCCCCTTGGGGTTCTCGTACCAACTCTTTGGGGACGCCACCCAAATCTTCTCTTTTCCTGAACTCTCCTCTGATATCACTATCAAAATGTCCAACTGTCTCTCTGCCATGAAATATTGGATGGCTTTGCACTCACGGATGTGAAATTGTACCAAAACAGAGGTGCTCTTCTTCCCTGCGTAATTTGTATTTGTATTTGTTTATTATTTATATCGTGCTCCGAACCCTGAAGTAACTGGGCGCTGTAAAAGCTTAGGAGTTACATACAGGAAATCATGAGACACTTGCAAATGTGGTGACCCGAGGTTACAGGTAGGTTGGACAATTTACAACATGGCATAACATACATGAGACAGTGGCAAATGTGGTATTTAAACGTGAGCACAGCTAAGTGCTCATAAGGCGGTGGTGGAGAGGTTGACGGGTGCCTTATTCGGGTGGTTTGTTGAAAAGCCAGTTTTTGAGACCAGATTTGAATGGCAAGAGGGCGGGTTCTTGTCTGAAGTTCAGGGGTATGGAGTTCCATGGTTTGGCTGCTTGGACTGGGAAGCTGGCTCCTCCCGCCGTTATTAGGTTGAACCTGGGTACTGCCAGGCAGTGGGATAGAGCAGATCTGGTGGAGCGAGAGGACTGGTGCTTGCAAATTTTGTCAGATAAGTATTTGGGGGCTGTATTTCTGAGGCATTTGTGCGTGATTACCAGAGTGCGAAGCGTGATTCTGTCACGAACTGGAAGCCAGTTGGCACTTCACCTGAAGGCTAAGATATGGCAGGATTTTGGTAGGTTAAGTGCTGCTCTTAGTGAGTTGTTCTGAAGGACCTGAAGCTTGTTCAGGTTGAGTTCAGAGTAGCATAGTGTGTTAAAATAATCCATTTTTGATAGCGCAAGGGCTCTGGTTAGTGTTAGGGCGCTGCTGGTGGACAAGTAGGGTTTGCAGCTATAGATACATTTATTTGTGTAGGCTGTGAAAGCAGCTATGTAGCTGACTTGGTTTTTGAGGGACAGTGTTAGGTCGAGATGGAGGCCCAGAGTCTTTATTACTTTGGAGACCTTGAACGTATTACCATCTATGGTGAAGAATGTGTAGCTATGATCAAGTTTTTTCAGGCGTGCTTGAGTGCCGACCATCAGAAGCTCGGTCTTGTCGTTGTTCAGACATAAACTGTTTGTGGCCATCCAGGCCTGGATTTTAAGGTCTATGTCATTGAGTAGTAGAGAGTCTTGGTAGTAACAGCCTCGGAGGGGAATGAGGACTTGGGTGTCATCTGCGTAGTTGGTGTAGATGACACCCAGGTTGTCCAGGTGATCGAATAAGAGCTTTTTAAATATGTTATAAAGCATGGGAGACAAGCATGAGCCTTGAGGGACTCCACAGTGTGTAGGGCTCGGGTCTGCAGAAGCTGATGGAGAGAAAACACTGGTGGTGCAATTGGAAAGGGAGGAATTGACCCAGTCTGAAGCATCGGTGGAGAAGGCTGCTGCTGTGGAGAGGTGGCCAGTTAAGATTTGGTGGTCGACAAGGTTGAAGGCTGTGGACAAGTCTAGGAGCAAGAGGATCGATGGCTTGCCTTTGTCCTTCGCCTCGTCCATTTGGATCTTCAAATCTAGGAGTGCTGTCTCTGTCCCATGCCTTGGTCTGAATCCCAATTGTCTGAGAGCTAGCAGATTGTTCTCTTCTAAGTGCTTCTGGATTTGAAGATATGCAACATGGTCCAATATTTTTAAGAGGAAGGGGAGGGTGGTGATGGGCCTGTAGTTTGTGGGAATGTTTGGGTCTAGGTTGGTTTTTTTCAGATGTGGCATAACCCAGGCTTCCTTGAAATTGTTGGGGACTTGATTGGAGTTAAAGGACGAGTTTATCAGTGTGGCGATGAAGGGGGCTAGGTCTTTATCTCTTTTCATAAAGGAATGGTTCGGTCAAAATTTTTTATTGTCCCTACGGGTCGGCCATGTGTTTTTAAGCCTAAGTCGCACGATTTTAGAAATATTTCCTATGGACCTTACCAGAGTTTTCGTCCATTAAACACACGCGAAAACAGGCACCAGGGCGCTGCCATTTTGTGATAATCCTATCACTTGCCCCATCGCCCTGGCTGACCTGCTTTTGCGGCACTAAATCATATCCCCCGCCCCTGAGCCTGTCATCAGCAGACACGTACCGCCCATTTCACAACGCCAAAGCACGTCTCGTGTCAACAATCGCTGCGCTTGAGCTAATGACGTGTCGCCATGGAAACGGCAGGAAGCCTCTTTAGTCAATAAGTATAAACAGACTGTTTCACAACACACAGCAGCAGATGTTCGATTCCATTCCTCTCTCTGCGTTACTTTCAGTATTCTGTGACTCGTTTCTGTGCTCTGGTCAGCTACCTTTTCCGCTTGTAGCCCGTGTGAACACCTGTACCATCGCTATAAATTATTTTAGTTTGTTTACCACACAATCGCTACAATAATGCCCTACATGTACGAGCCCGAGTATACCGAGGAGGAACTACTGGAAAGGGAAACACGCGAAAATGATGGGGCTTCGGACGGCAGTTGGCAGGACGAATCAACGGATGAAGACACTGGACCTAGTCGCATGGACGGTGTTTCCACCAGGTGCACATGCAATTGGTGCGAGCTAATGCCAACCAGGGAGGAGAGCTGGTACTGTGAAAACTCGGGGTGCGTGGCCTACATCCCGGAAGGCGAGCCACGACCGCAATGCATCACCGAGCTGCCAGACTTCAGGGCAGCCTGCCTCACACGGTCCCTGTTGAGGATAATGATGGTGCTTATGCATGAACATCGTGCAACTGTTCGTCCTCGTAATCCGAGTAACGAGTAAGTATACTCTGCTTGTGATGCCACTCCTATTTCATGGTCTTCTACTATATCCAAAATTACATATACATATCATGTTAACGCATGAAAGTTGTTCAATAGTGTGCAGTCTCTAGATAGCATTTGTCCAAGCAGAATGCCATTAGTTACAAGAATTGTCATTGACAACAAACGTTTAATAAACTTATCTTGTTCATTTAAAAACAGTTTGTATCATTCTTTTTCACAGGTGGTACCGGCTGGTGGCCTATCGTTCCTTTACATGGTGGCTTCACGGGAGGCTTGGACACCGAGTTCGAAGAGTAATACCCGCCTGTGCCGTTCATGCCATAAGAGAAACTTTCCCGAGTGACAGCGGTCAGTACAGGGGATTTTCCCTCGCTGTGCTGCAACCTGACCAGTACAATGTGTAAAGTCTTGTATTTTTGGGCCATCAAAATAAGATACCAAATAAAACACCACATATATTTCAACAACAGTTGTTTCGATTTTTTTAAATGAATGAAGTGTGTCTCCATTCAAGGATGGACGTCAGACATCTGTGCTCCGAATGGGTGAAGGTCAGGTAGCTGTGAAGCGGGGTGGTTACTATCTAAGCTAACATAATAAATTCTCAATAATGCATGCACTAAATAACACTTGTTCAAAGTCTTTCAGTAGGTTATGTCTCTATAAAAGTCACACATATATCTATACTATCAATTAACACACTGGTTGAAGTGTGGGTCTGTGCTCACAAGAATCTCTGGTATGTGTCATTTGTTATTGATAGGCAACAATATACTGTGGTAGGGGTCTAATGTTAGTAGGGGATCTGCTAGGTGGGCATCATGGCGTGGTCAGTGGTCTGGCACATAAAGAGAGTACCTTGCAGGGACACAGGGTCAGAATGGCAGTAGTTTTCCACTGGTGAGGGTGCGTGGGCAAGGACACGTTTGTGGAGATGAACGAGCTATGTGCTTAGTTCAGGCTGGTTCACATGCAGGACAGTGATCTCAGAGGAAGATTGATGTGTTACATTTATTAGCTGTTGTAATTACATCCAGAGTTTTCCCGTCAGATTGGGAACGAGGGTGGGGGCCATGTGCTGCTCTGCGCGCTGTACTATCGCAGTGTGGCCTGATCACCAAGATGGAGTCGAAAGGGGGTACAAAAATGGATGCCCTGTGTCCTGCTCAGTGGTCCCATCTACGTGACTGTCAACCAAAGTTAACATCACATAAGGGCAAGGGGCGAACCTACTACTGGAGGCACTTGGTCCGAGTTTCTACTGAGAAGTAAAGGATGAGAGGGGCCTGATGGCCCCTCGCTCCCACACACTTGCCTGCACGCCCACCGGCCCACCCATCCACCCCCCCCTCCTATCAAAGGCATTTCGCACACGTGGATGAGCGCTGCTATGGTGTGCTGTCAGGGGCAATAACGGCCAAGGTGCCAAACACCATATACACTTCAAAAGGTATCCCATGCCAAAGGGGCAATCGCTCACATGGCCTCCTCAGACCCCGTGTCTGCAGGCAGGCCTCCCCTGAGGCAGGCCGCCCCCCTGCAATCCACATAAGTGTGTCTCCATTCAGCAGTCTTCCTGTGCCTTGTCTGCACGCCCACCGGCCCATCCATCCACCCTCCCTCCCATATCAAAGGCATTTCGCACCCGTGGATGAGCGCTGTCATGGTGTGCTGTCAGGGGCGATAACGGCCAAGGTGCCAAACACCATGTACACTTCAAAAGGTATCCCACGCCAAAGAGGCAATTGCTCACATGGGCTCCTCAGACCCCGTGTCTGCAGGCAGGCCTCCCCTGAGGCAGGCCGCCCCCCTGCAATCCACATAAGTGTGTCTCCATTCAGCAGTCTTCCTGTGCCTTGTCTGCACGCCCACCGGCCGATCCATCCACACCCTTCCCCTATCAAAGGCATTTCGCACCCGTGCATGAGCGCTGCCATGGTGTGCTGCCAGGGGCGATAACGGCCAAGGTGCCAAACACCATGTACACTTCAAAAGGTATCCCACGCCAAAGGGGCAATCGCTCACATGGCCTCCTCAGACCCCGTGTCTGCAGGCAGGCCTCCCCTGAGGCAGGCCGCCCCCCTGCAATCCACATAAGTGTGTCTCCATTCAGAAGTCTTCCTGTGCCTTGTCTGCATGCCCACCGGCCCATCCATCCACCCTCCTCCCCTATCAAAGGCATTTCGCACCCATGCATGAGCGCTGCCATGGTGTGCTGTCAGGGGCGATAACGGCCAAGGTGCCAAACACCATGTACACTTCAAAAGGTATCCCACGCCAAATGGGCAATCGCTCACATGGCCTGCTCAGACCCCGTGTCTGCAGGCAGGCCTCCCCTGAGGCAGGCCGCCCCCCTGCAAACCACATAATGCCACGACATACACACGTCATTCATTCACAAACACACCCCTGTTTCTAATACTTTATAAACCACTTGATATGTCTCATGAGAATATCCTGAACATTCTACCTGAGAAGCACTGAGATCTATGCTAATCTGCTCGTCATTGTGCCATCTGTGACCGCTCTGAGCAAACTCGTCAGTGTGCTACTTGTGGCCATCTACCTGTTCTCCTGCAACATGCTGCTCGGCCTGCTGAATCCAACTGTTTGTTGGTCAAGGTAAGGCCATGTATCCTAGTCATATTTCGGTCATTTTTAAATTTCTATCTATTTGCGATTAGAGTACCCAATAGTGCTATGTTCATTTGGCTTATTGCTATTGACTTGAGTTTCAATTGGTATGCTATCGATAGATCTATTTATTTTCATCTGTGTCAATTGTCATCGAATGGCATCCTTCGGGGGCCCAGTCTATAATGTTAGCATGTTTCCTTCTTGTGCAAGACAGAACATCCAAGGGACGAGTCACATGTTCAGAGTTTAGTCACATCATTTACAAATTTCTGCAACTTATGCAAACAGTAAGCCGCACATGATGAACTGGTATAGTTCTGGCGAGTAAAACAAACTTTGCATTGAACATTGTATGGTTCATTTACTTTTGTATCACATTTTTATTCATCAAGATTGTTTAATAATGTCGATATTTACTTTTCAGAATTTTCAACAATGCTTGCCTGTTCGATTAGCGGTTGCCCTTCGAAGACCCATGATAAATCTGAAGGCATTACAATGCATGTATTCCGAAAACTGTTGATCGAATAAGAGAATGGGTCAGACATTGCGGATATCCACTGCATGAGCTTGAAAGTAGAGTCCAACAAGTCTTTGAGGACAAGAGGGGTGATCGATACCGCATCTGCAGCCAGCACTTTCCCTCGAACATGTACGCCACATCTTGGGTAACAAAGAATAAACGGCGAACGACACGAAAATTGCTCGCAAACGCTATTCCCACTCTATTCGTCCACATTCCGCCACTGGTGAGTCAAGTGTCTGTTTTTAGCTTTAGGCCTTGTGTAGGTAGCCGAATGGATTCATTGATATTTTAGGTGTTTTTTCCAATTTGTAATACTTTCGACATTGATATGAGTGTACAGCTTTTTGAATAAGGACATTTATCAATATATTATTTTTAGATTTCATAACCCACAAACGAAATCTATATATGGGCACAGGGAACTGTGCTATATTGTGCATTTTCAAATGCATTACTCAAGTATTCTGTCTCATTACATGGCAATTTTAAATATTGGCATTTCATTATCAAACAATAATTTACCTTTACAACTGCTTGACTATCCCTTGAATCTGAAGCAAGAACATTCTACTTCCGTGACGTGCTCGCAGTTATCAACCACTTCTAGCGCGTATCAGGTAATCTTACTTAGCTATTCCGCTACAGACTTGTTTTATGCATGTCAAGTAATAGTTTTTATGTATCATGTGCTTATTTTACCAATTGTTTGGTTAGTGCTTTCCAATTGATATACACCTTAGTTGTCGTCCCCTGGTGTTTGTTTTCAGTTATAATTAGTGTTATCCATACTAATGCAAGTACTGTCTTTCAGGGAGATGCTGAAGCGTCCACCACATTGACAACAGCCCTAGATGTTCTTCAGCAGCACGAGGTATGGATACTGACAGCTCCATCGACCATGATCATCAGGACTGGAACACTTGTCGTTTGTTCTACACCATGTTTCATTCATGGTTAGCCATTGATATGTACCTGTGCGGTCGACCCCAAGTGTGTGTTATGTTTTCAATATTGTAATCCTTACTAATGCAAATATTATGTTTCAGGCAATTGTTGAAGCATCAACCCCCGCACTTGATGCGGAGCCTGACATTCAAGTAATTCCAGGGGAAGTGGAAGCGGGACCATGCGGATACGAATCGGCACAACAGCTTTCGGAAGTGCGCACTACATTTACAACATCCCTAGATATTCTTCAGCAGCACGAGGTATGGATACTGACAGCTCCATCGAGCGTGATCATATAACATGATTACATTTGCTATACTTTCTTCCCTATTAACGCAAGTACTGTGTTTCAGGGAGACGATGGAGCTTCCACTACAATCACAACATCCCATTTATATGATACAGATGTAAAGAAATCGGAGAAATAAGTCGATTAAATCTGATCATATTTAAATATTCCTTGATTCTTTTAGACAAAGCATCATTTGTGGTTATCTCTTTATATGTACCTGTGCCGTCGACCCCAAGTGTGTGTATATTTACCATATTGAAAACCATACTAACGCAAGTACTGTGTTTCAGGGAGTTACTGATGCATCCTCTCCAATACAATCATTCATGGCCAGAGGTATGGATACTGACAAGTTCCATCGAACTAGGTCATCAGAGCACGAATACTTGTCGTTTGATTGTTCTACACAATGTTTAAATCATGTTTAGCTATTGAGATGTACCTGTGTGTTCGTCCTCACGTGTGTTTTATGCTAACAATATTGTGATACATAGTAATGAAAGTACTGTGTTTCAGGGAGTCGAAGGAGCCTCAATCCGTGCTGTCTATGTGCAGTAAAGTTGTAATGGACCATTGCTACAGTGCGACTGCAACACCACAAGGAGATGATAATGAATGTATTGAAGATAGCTCTGAAGTAGTCGCAGATCAATTCACACAATCTACACCCGCCAAAAAAATGCCACCCAAAAAGCTGTCGACAATGTTGTGTTCTCCCATCAATGTTGAAGTAACAGATGATGAAATGACAGAGAATGAACCAGCAGCAGCATTCACCGACGCATCAGAACCTGATATCAGCGATATTTCTTTCAATGCTGCTGATATGTCCTCAACGATGCAGTCCGAAACAAGTGTGATGCCGGATGACAGTCTAATGAAAGAGGGCAAATACATAGTATTCGACAGTTGTTTGATGGATATTATAAGTATGCTGAAATGTGGGCATTCCGTCAGAGGGAAAGTATGTCGGAAGCCATTGATTCATGTGACTCGTCAAAAACAAGGCAGTAACGTCACAATACATGCCGCCTGTAGATTAAATCATACGTTATCATGGTCTGCACAACCGATGCTGGGGAAACGTCCAGAAGGCAATCTACTGTGTGCAGCTGCATCACTTTTTAGTGTCTCCAGTTTTAGAAAGTTAAAGTCTTTCTTTCAGTTTGTGGGACTCCATTTCATTTTGAAAACGCAGTACTACAGATACCAACGTGATTATCTATTTCCGGCAATTAGTGATGCTTGGAAAATTGAACAATTGTCTCTAGCAAGCACATTCGAAGGCAAACGATTCAGGCTAGCCGGCGATGGACAGTGCGACAGCCCTGGATTTTCTGCCAAGTACTGCACCTACCACTTTCAGGACATGGATAGTAAGAAAATTGTGAGTTCGGTGGTCGTGCAGGTGTCCCAATGTAAATCCTCAGTGGCCATGGAGAAACTAGGATTTATAAAATCAGTGGAATATCTACAATCGAGGGGAATGCACATCGACCTCATAGCCACGGACAGACACGTTTCAATTCCTAAGACAATGAGAGAGCAGTTCCCATATATTAAACATCAATTTGATGTATGGCATCTTGCTAAATCAATCAATAAGAAAATCTCGGCTGCAGGGAAAAAGAAAGTTTTGGAAAGTATTTCACAGTGGTCCCAGTCTATCAGCAACCATCTTTGGTGGAGCTCCAAAACTTGTGAAGGGTCAGTGGAAATCCTACTTGAAAAATGGCGGTCACTGACGCACCACTGTACCAACGTTCACCGCTGTACAGAAAACCTACATTTCCACCAATGTGAACATGGCCCTTTGTCCCCAGAGGAGGCACGGAAGAAGAAGTGGTTGGTTCCATCTTCGCCCACACACAAAGCCATTGAGAAGATTGTTTTCGATAAAACTCTATCAAGAGATTTGAGGGGGCTGACAGAATTCTGTCACACAGGAGGTTTGGAAGTGTTCCACAATATGTGCCTAAAGCACAGGCCAAAGCGCTTGCATTTCAGCATGCAGGGCATGAAATATAGGACTCTACTTGCGGTCTTGGCCCATAACGAGAATGTGTGCCGTGAACAATCTAGAACTACAGGTAATGTAGGGATGCTTCGCTACACTACGGCCTTTGCAAAAAGAAGTAAGCAATGGGTGATCAAACCGGTCTATGAGGAAATGGAGTTCGACTTTGTTAAAGGCCTTATTGTTGCTGTACTCGAGAAGCACAGATAGGGAATTTTGAGCCTTTCTGTGCAGAGCACTGATGCATTGCCACCAAACATTGCCACTGTGCCATGTCCACCCAAAGAAGAACTCGTTGAGAAGTACAAATCCTGGTCTAAACCATTATAATCTGATTGTCTTTTTGTAAAAAAAAAATATTGTACAGTGTACATACAAAGTAAGCAAACCCTAACCCCTACCTTCACCATCCTGGGTGGCGAACAACCTGGGTGTCATCTTTGACTTCTCTCTCTATTCACCTTATATCGCTGACCATGTGTGTATGTATATATTTTTGTTGATGTAACTAAGTTTCACAATCTCATGTAAATGCTGCGCACTGTTAACCGAGGGGAGGCTTGCGTATTGCAAATAATAAAACGAACAAACAATAAATCTCACTTTCAACTCAACTCCTCGGGTACTTTATACTTTCCCTGACCTTCCCCCAAAAAGTCAATATCCCCATAGTTATGGTTCTCTAGGGCTGCAAAGCTCGCGGACAACAAGGACAAAATTGGGGGCCTTAGAACGCGCCAAGCGAACCGTTGCAGATGCGAGAGAAGCCAGTTTGCATTTGCACATTGAGGCCCAGTACATAGATGGATTCGAAAATTCAAGTTCTCACAGATGGCTTTACTATGAGATGTTGCAAAGTAAGTATGTATGCTCATTTCGAGTGAAGGTCAGCGGCTTTGATTTTCAGCTTGCGGCCTGAAGAGGCCCACAACTCGCACTGGCAGTATAAGGTTCTATTGTTTTTTGACCTTGAGAGACAGGGACCATGCTGAAAGGACTTCATTTGAAGGAGGTGGGCAATAACGTAAGAGACCATAAGGCAGAACATTCGGAAACTAGATCGAGTTTCATGTTAGTTCAGTATACGGAAAATCGTTGTCACGAGCACAGTGGGATTTATGGACTGCATTACGCAGGGACACAATGGAAATTGCAAATATAATGTAAGTAACTCTTTAGACGCTATTATACCGGAATAAAGAATTAATGAATGGATGAATGAATGAACGAAGAGCAAGTAAAACGTTTGTGGGATCGTCTTTGTACCGGGCACATGGGCATGCAGGTCCACATTCCACACGCATGTAGACAAACAGTTGTTTCTCATTGTGTGTTAACCTCGATTTATTTCGTTAGTTTTCGCATTGATTTTAGAGCCGAACATTCTACATTGCACTATCCTTGCAAGCAAATAGTTTCTGATCGGCCGTAATAAATAAAATGAATAATAGTAATAAAGATCGGCTGGCGAGACTATTTATAATTTTTATGTTTTCAAAACATGTATATCCTACCCTACTGCTACTGCCACCAGTTTCAGACCCCGGCAGATGGTTTTTTCAACCGCCAGCTGCAGCTTCTCTTAAACAACTGCACCACTTTGACGATCTTATGGGACGATCGCCAAGGGCCCATATGCCTTTACGCAGTACTAGCGGCTAGAAGCAACATATCGACCTTTACGCTGGCCTAGTGCCTAGTTGATGGAACAGCCTTGCGGTTCACCGTGCGACCAAAGTGCTTCTTTTAATGAAAACCAACACCCTGTGTACCATAAAGGAACAGCGCATGACTCACAATAAACTTTTACGGATTTGCAGATCGAGAGAAAAGAAAAAAAATCACATTCCGATTTTATATGCAAATTGATGAATATTCTAAAAACATTTAATGTCAAATAAATGTACTTTACCAAATGTACCCTGTTGCTGTTTGATTTTAAAGTACAGTTTCATATTCCGAATTGTGGCGCGCTGTGTTGTGAGTTGATTTGTGTTGGTTTCCGGGTTATGTGTGAAGTCGCGTAGAAGACGACTGGGCGCGTTTGCCTACGCAGCACAGTAACGTCACGGAGAGAGGCGGGGAATATGAATGTTTTGATAATGTCACGCTCAGGGGCGGGGGATATGATTTAGTGCCGCAAAAGCAGGTCAGCCAGGGCGATGTGGCAAGTGATAGGATTATCACAAAATGGCAGCGCCCTAGTGCCTGTTTTCTCATGCGTTTAATGGACGAAAACTCTGGTAAGGTCCATAGGAAATTTTTCTAAAATCGTGCGACCTAGGCTTAAAAACACATGGCCGACCCGTAGGGACAATAAACATTTTTGACCGAACCATTCCTTTAATGACGGAAGCTGGACATCTGTCACCTGAACAGTGGGAGGGTTTCAGGCTTTTTATGATGTGTTCCACTTCCTTTGGTGTTACCTGGGAGAACTCGAAAGGAATGCAAGGTGGCTGATTTTTCACTGTCGCAAGTTTGGGATGCTGACAATTTAAGAGGCTCATCTTTTTGGATTCGATGTTGCTTTGAAGAAGGGTAATTTTGTCTGCAAGAGCTTGCTGGATTTTAGTGCACCAGGCTGTGTCCTTAATACAATCCTGGGATGGCGGTGTGGATATTCAAGCTCCTTCAGGATACTAAAAAGCTCTTTAGTGCTTGATTTGGCATTGTGAATTCTTGTGTTATAGGCATCTTTTTTGGTGGATAGGATAGCTGCTTTATAGGTTGTTGCTGCTGCGGTGAACAGGCTTTTGTTGTGGCTCATGGGTGATTTGCGCCATATAGTTTCTGCTGCCCTTTTAGCATTTCTTAGTGTTTTTAATTCAGGAGGGAACTACTTATTGAGATGGGCGGATGGTTTTGCTTTTCTTAATTTGAGGGGTACAGAGGTGTCTAAGGCTGATTTGAGGGTAGCATTGTAAAGGTCGACCAATTAATTGGAATCACAGTTCTTGAATTTGGAAATGTCCAGGATGTTGTTGATGAGAGGCCAGAGACTGCCTATAGAGATGTAACAGCAATTTCTGGATAGGGTGGGGGGGCGATGGTGGTGTTATGGGGGTGGTTCCCTGGATAGAGAATAGAATTAAATGGTGGTCTGACCAAGCCACTGGTTCATTCTGTAGTATCGTGATGGAACAGTTAAGGTCGGACACCCAGTCCTGAGTTCAACCTTTGGTATGTGTTGGTTCTCTGATTCTGTGTTTAAAACCCAGTTGGGTGATGGAGTTTTCAACAGCTAGGGTGTGTGGGTCATTGGGTTCCTGCAGAACTAGGTTGAGGTCTCTCAGGAGGATGGTTTGTGAACCCAATTTAGTGTTGGAGGAGAGGAGATTGGTAATGTCATCATCAAAGGACGAGGTTGGGCCTGGGAGGTGGTAGATGAGGTGCATCAGTATGGTTTGGGTGGGTGATAGAGCAAGTTTGACTGGTAGGAGTTCGGCGGATGGGAGGCTGGCAAGGGTAGTAGCTCTAAGGCATAGGTGAGTTTTTGATATGAAGGCCACTCCTCCTCCTTTGCCAGTGTTTCTGTCAGCCCTGATGATGGTATATCTCTCTGGCAAGGCTAGTGAGAATGCTGGACCTACTGCCTGGTGTAGCCAGGTTTCTGCAATGGCCGGGAAGTCAAGGCGGCTAGCAATGATAAGGTCAGCAATCTCGGTAGCATGGGCTACTAATGAACGAGTGTTAATCAGTGCTCCTTTGATAGAGGTAGGCAGAGGATTAGGTCTAAGTTTTCCTGAGTTCAGGTTGTTAGTGGTGGTCGTTATTAGAGAGGGATTTTTAGAGATGGCGATATTGAGTGGTTGAGAGGGCTTGGGTCCTGCAGTCATGTGGGTAGATTGGTGGCATTTGGAGGTTGTGGGTAGGGTACGTTGGATGCTCATCCTTCGAGTGATTTTGTGGTTAGGGAAGCCAGAGCCTAGTCTCAAGTTTCTTATGTGAACAGGCCAAGGGATAAGCGGTGTGGGTGGTGCAGCAAATCGCTGTATCCATTCAAGAGGGCTAAGGGGTGGATTGGCTACTGTCTTCTTTGGTGGGACATCAGAAGAGTTACTTTCATTGAAAGGTTGGAGTGGTGGTAGGAAGTTGGTTGAGGTAATGGTGTGGAATAGAGGTAGGAGGGAAGTCAAAGCAAGGGTGACTCTGTGGAATGTGGCCATAGTAGGGCGTTAGACTGAGGAAGATGTGCACAGTGGCTGCAGCTTTGTAGGGTTGTTAAGGCGCGGTGATCAGTTGAGCTACTATGTAGTTCAGTATGCAGTGAGCTGCTAATAGCCACGAGAACAGATACAGTACAATGTGTCTTCAGACGTGGGTGGTAAGCTAATTCAGTATACTTGAAAGTACAGTATGATGTGGATAAGTGGGCTAGTAAACAATGCAGTGTGAACTAGGCTAATACAATATAGGGCCTAGAGGGAAAAATCAATGCAGTGGGCTAGTAAACAATGCTGGGTGCTGAAACGGGTCAGTACAATAGGGTTAAGGGGATTAGTTAGCAATGCAGGGTGAAATAGGCTAATGATATCTCTCTTCTCTTCCTCTGCCAATCCAGTTCCCACTAGACACTCTCTCCTACTGTTCTTCAGCTAGAAACCTCAGCATCATCTATGACCCTTCTCAAACCTTCTCTACATTTGTCTCCAAAACTGCAAAAGTAGCTTGCCTCAACCTCCTAAATATTAGGAAAATCTGGCACCTCCTTCCTTTCAAAACCACCAAGCATCTCTTAACAAATCTTGTTTTCTCTAAACTGGACTACTGCATTTCAAGATTGGAGGAGTGGGTATATCTATTTCTGCCCAAGTATAGTTAGGGCTGAAGCAGAGAGCACTCCAGCTAAGGCTCTCAATTGGCAATGGTGGATGAGCAGCCAGGCTCAGATTCTCGGGAGGTGATGCAGGCGTAAGCACAGTGAATCGCTAAGCCCCCACAGAGAAATGTCCACACACTATTTTATGTGCTAACACAGGTCTTTTATTTCCTACCATGAACATTTAGATACATAAGGTTATTGAGATCATACCAATTGTAGATAAGGCACTATATAGATGCAAAGTAACATCACATAACATAACATCACATAAATATATACATCAATATATACATCAATAAATAACTCACTTTGTACTCATACAACACAATTTTAGTAATGATAAATAGGTACATATCTTTGTGGTACCAAAATATACTTTATATTCAATTTAAAATGCACCAACTGCTGACAGTTATTAAAAATCATAGAAATCCTAAAGCATTGGATAATGGCACAGGTATTATTGTAGAAAGGCAGGTTAGATTAGGAACATTGGCAGAATACTTTATTTAAAGTAGATAGACAATACTCCCACCTGGACAACCTGTAAGGGAAAAGTTAAGGTGTACTTTATCTTGTACATTACATCCCAGTCGTTGTCGAGTCATTTCTTTGGCTGTGGGTGTCCCACAAAGGCTAAACTTGCTGTGGACCTCGTCATGGTCTGGCTGAAGAAGATCCGACCCTGGCTGGCCTTGGATGACATTTGGTGGCAATGGGTGCAATGACAGAAGTAGGTGTCAGGTTTGGGTATTTTACAGTTTACCGCCCTTCAGTTCCTCAGTGCTGCAGCACAGACCTCAGGATGGCTTCTGGCAACCTTGATATGACCACTGTTCTGGACTACAGACCCTCATCAAGTCTGGACACTCTGGATGTCTTTTTCAGATTTTGGTGGCGGGAAACTCACCGGCAGACACTCCACTGCAGGCAGTCACCGTGGACCTTCTACGGCATGGACAAGTGAACAGATGTTGTGGTGGGGATGCCCCCTGGAGTAGTCTTCATAGATTTAGAACTTTCGCAACTCCTGCTGTTAAGCAGCACTATGCCAGGGTACTCCCTCTTCTGGGTGATACTAAGCAACCCTCCAGTGGTCACAAACACTCCTCCGGAAGCTGGATGACACAGATTAACTTCTTGGCTTCAAGAGGTTCAGGCACTCCTCTTATGGACCCACGAAGATCCCTTCTCCTGACGGCAGGCACACAGGTCTGGCTTCCAGGAAACTTTGGGTGAAGATTGGCGGTTGCACAATGTTCCCTTGTAGCTCAGGAAGAGGTTGCGTATACAGGTCCTCTGTGGTTCAGTCCTAGAGTCAGCACTGCAGCTTTTTGATCGCTTGAAGATTTAAAGCTGCAGATTTCTTCCTCTAGCTGGACTCTAGGATGCAAGCTTAAGATGACTTCAGCTTTAGGTTTCTTGTTACAGCTTCTGACAATGAGGTGAGTGTGAGCCCCCCTGTTATAATAAACATTCCCCATTCACTCATGCTGAGCCAGGCTGAGCCAGCCAATCATACACAAGTGCATTCAAGCATGCAGCACCCAATCAGGCTCACGGGCATTTAGGCTATTCACCAGAAACCAGACACCCCACAGCACAGAATGTGGATTGGGGGCTACTCCCCAGCCTTTCAGTGCACCACACTGCATTCATTCCAATTTCAGTCAGGGCTGGCTCAGGTATTGTGTCACACAGCCAAAACCAGATACCAACAACACAGAGTTCATATTGAATATGGAAAAAATACACCACACCGGCGGCAGCCTGCCATTTTTACCAGCACGGGTACTGCCAGAGTTGTAATGAGGCCAAGTGTCTCTGTCTTTGTGTTCAATATCTCTTTCTTTTAAGTATAACTTGCTCTGCCAACTTCTCTTTCTTCAACTCAGCTTCAGTCTCTAACTTTTTGTATTCAAAGGCTAATTTTATCCTCAATAGTTCATGTTCCAGGCAATTCCCCTGATACACAATGCTGTGTTTTCGAATTGAAGTGGCAGAAGAGGTGGCAATCCCATTCGTATCATCTTTGACTTCACCAGGAGAAAGGTCCTAATCAGGGCCCTCCCTACTTTCATCATGAGTGTCACAATCGGTCTGGAAATCCACAAGGGCAGATATAAGCTCTTTCCTAGACGTATCCTCAAAGTCTAATTTTCCCAACTCACAGGCATTCTGTGCAGCTTCTAAGCTCATCTTAGTCAATTTACCATTCACAATAGGTTCCATTGTTTGTAGTGATGTTTTTCTAGTATATACGACTAAACCCTAAATTACCAAAAGTGTGGATATTTTGTAGTAGCAAGATTAAACACTGAGTATTAAAAACAGTGATGCCACCACTCTGCCACCAGTGTAAAGACTTTTGATAATATCTGTATTTCTACCCCCTACACTGTTAGAGTAGAAGAACAGAGCACCCCACGACGAGCAGCCAAGCTGAGACTCTCGGGAGGTGATGCTGGCTGGTTCTTAAGTACAGTGAATACCCAGGCCCCCAAATAGGAATGTCCACACACTATGTGATATGCTAACACAGTCCTTATATTACTACCATCAAGGTTTATATAAATCCCATGTAATTCATAAATATCGAAAGCCCCAGCCTTACTTGCTTTTGTGCCCGGCACCAGAGGTGAGGCAGTTCCTATTAAGGCTTCGGACTAATCAGCTCCCGGTTTTAGCGATCATTTGGGCCCGCGTGAAGGTACCGTTTGAGGCTAGTGAATCAATAAAGGGCAAAACAGAATCGACCCCTAACATTCACTATCTCTACCTTTAGGGGATATAAAGATATACTTAAACAAAGAGATAGGACAAAGGAATAATAAAATCCAAGTGTAGTACTGAGAACCTACACGTATTTCTGGCTAGAAATCACATACTAGTACCTTGAAAGAATAGATAAAGTACAAAAAATACAAAATATATGAGTTTATTATACATAAAAAATGAAAAATTAGAGAAAAAGACCCACAATTTAGCACAATAACTGATCGTAAAAAATGCAGTAAAGTTACTCAGTTCACATAAAAACCATTTTACATAAAACATTTACACCACATACATAAACACAACATTAGCTGCAAATCACGATATCATAAAACAAATGTGTTCCAGACAATGCATATATTCCCGTCATGTAACATGTTTTAGTTCTTGGTGCCTTAAAATGGCTGAACTCTCTTCAGGGGAAACAAACATTTCTTTTCTGTAGTTTAAAATTCTTTCAATATTGTGCAGTAGGGGTCCTAAGCACATCCACCAACAGATGTAGTCAAAACCAGCTGCAAGATACAAGGGGCAAAAAAACACCCTGAGTTCTCAGTAATCACAAAAAGTTAGTTCAACAACATTCACCATCTTAACATATGCAGAGGTTGACAGCCTCTAATGTGAAAAGAGGGTGAGAGAACCAGTCACCATGACAGTATTATCAAGACTCTAAATAATCACCCTCGGCGTGAAAAAAGATTAACTCACAATCCTAATAGAAGGATTATTAATAATCACTTCTAGCGCGACAAATCATTATATTTGTTCACCTGACCATTTGAGTTGTGGTCAAATTAATATAGAAGGTGGACAAGTCCCCTTAGTTAAGTAGAGAAACCGCACCATCACCAGGAGTGTACGAAAAGAAGAGAAACTGCCAGAAAATAAATGGTTGGCAAGACAAAACTGCAAAATACCTGGAAAACTAGACATTGCCGGATATGCCAGGCCATAGGAGTACTGGAAACTACTAGACATGTCTTAACCCTTTGCCCCAAACTGGGACCAACATATATGTGCACATTTGGGAAATGGGTTCATAATTATGAGGCCATAACTGAGGAAGCCTTTTGGGATAGCTACCTTAACTCTGAGTCTTTGGGTCTCCAACTTGCTCTTTTTAGGGTATGGTCTTATGTTGAAACCCTATTTACGGACGAATTATGATCAAGGTACGGTGGTTCATTCCTTATGCATTTCAGTGCTCACATACTATATTTTATTTTATACATATATTTTATTTATTCTTATTTATATACATTTAATTTAATTTTGCTTTTGGTGGATTGCTTAATTGTTTCATGGCATTGTATTGTACTATGATGTACTACTAGACTTTTGGAGGTATTACTTGATTTTATGAATGCAATTTATGTTTTATGTTTTGTACGTTTTGTATGGTCTATGAGATATAAACAATGTGTAAAATCCTAAATTTAGGATTAAATCACAATAAAGTATTATTATTATAAATAAGTTTCAAGTAAATATATACATCAATAAATAACTCACTTTGTACCCAGGCAACACTATCCTAATAATAATAATAAATGTGTACACATCTATGTGGTACCACAACAAACTTTAGATTCAATTTAAAATGCACCAACTGCTGACAGTTATTAATAAGCATAGGAATCATAAAGCATTGGATACTGCATAGATATTACTCTAGAAAGGCAGGTTTCGATTAGGAATCTTGGCAGAATGCTTTCTTTAAAGTAGATAGACAATACTGCGTGAGGATCCCCACTTGGGCAACCTGTAAGGGAAAAGTTAAGGTGTACTTTATCTTGTATATTACATCCCAGTCCAAATATGTTCAATAATGCTATGCTTCTTTTTCTACAGGGCTCACTACCTCGAAGTACCTGGGAAGCCACAGGAGAACAGGATCCAAGATGACTCTGGGACTCCTGGATGATTCCTGAGGATGGAAGATGCTCTTCCTCGTCACAGTAACTTGGATGCCTTGGCGGGCAAAGTGGTGGAGTTTCTTGCCCTTACTCAATGAGACCTCTCGAGGATGGACCCCCCCTTGTAAGAAGGAGTCGCTGGGATGTCAATGACGAGAAGAAAAAATTAACCAAAGATTGTCGGAAAGGCAGCACTTTTGGTCTTCGCAGTGGTCTCTGATGGCAGCTTGTTACTCCGGCTGTGGATGTCCCACAAAGGTGGAACTTCCTGTGGATCTCCACAAGGCTTGGCTGAAGAGGATAAGACCCTGGGATGACTTTCAGTGGTGATGAGTGCAGTGGCAGAAGTGGGGGTCAGGTTTGGGGATTTTGTGTTTTACCGCCTTTCTGCTCTTTGGTGCTCCAGCTGCAGCACAGACCTCTGGATGGCTTCTGGCAACATGGGCATGACCACTGGACTGTACTATGGACCCTCACCTAGTCTGGACACTCAGGAATCTTCTTTGGAATTTGGTGGTGGGAAACCCACCAGCAGATACTCCACTTCAGGCAGTAACTATGGACTTTCTATGGGATGGACAGGTGAACAGACGTCATGGCAGGTATGCCCCTTGAAGTATTTGGAAACATCCAAAAAGATTGTATTTAAAATCCTGAATGGGAGATTTGGCCCAATTTCGGTGGTTTGAAAATTCTGAACAGCCAAAAAGTTCAACTAGATCCCCCATTCAGTGGCAATGGCTGCGGTGGCTGCGGGGGTGTCCCCTTCATCCTTGCTCACTATAATGTCAATGGCGGTTGAAGTGGTGTACCTCGCAGCCGTTCCCATAAAGTAAAAAAAAAAAGAAAAAAGAAACAACCCTGCGGCACCGGTTACCGATCACGGAAGTGAAAGGGAACAGGCGTCGCAGGAACACAGCGAAGTGTGCTGCCACAAGGTAAGTAAGGGTGGGGAGTTCATGTATTTATTTTGGGTTGTTTTACCTTGACGGAAAAACCTTATTTTCAGTCAAAAACGCTACAGTCTTTTCGGCTGCGAGTTTTTCCATCACGGTAAAACAACCCAAATCCAAGTAATCTTCATAGATTTGCTACTTTCGCAGCTCCGGGTGTCAAATAGCACTATGCCGGGGTACCTCCTCTTCTGGGTGATACAGATGAACTGTACTCAGCAACCTGGCTTCCAGTCGTCACAAAAACTCCTCTGGACCCTGGGTGACACAGATGAACGTCTTGGCTTCAAGAGGTTCAGGTACTCCTCTTCTGTACCCACGGAAATACCCACAAATATCCCTTCTCTGGGCAGTGGGCACACAGGACTGGCTTCCAGGACACTTCGGATGAAGAGCAGCAGTTGCACAATGTTCAATTGTAGCCCAGGGAGAGGTCACCTAACCAGATCTTCTGTGGTTCAGTCCTTGAGTCAGCACAGAAGCTTTCAGGTTGCTTGATGATTTGCAACCACATACTTCTTCCTCTTGCTGGACTCTAGGATGCAAGCTGAAGATGACTTCAGATTCAGCTTCAGGTTTCTTGTTACAGTTTCTGACAAGGAGGTGGGTTTGAGGCCTACTGTTATACTAAACACTCCCCATTCACTTAGGCTCTACCATCCTCAGACAGCCAATCACCCACAAGTACATTCATGCAGGCAGCACCCAATCAGGCTCAGAGGCATTTAGGCTATTCCCCAGAAACCAGACACCCACAACACAGCATGTGGATTGGAGGCTACTCCCCAGACTATTAGTGCACCACACTGCATTAATTCCAGTTGCAGTCAGGGTTGGCTCGGGCATCATGTCACGCAACCAAATCCAGACACCCACAACACAGAATGCATATTGACTACTCACTCCATTCAGGTAGGCTCCACCCCAACGGTGTACCCACAACATGCAGCCTATAGGAAGGATCCAGCCAGTGCGGCAGGAGACAGCCCCAGAGCCATACATGGTCCTTCCACCCAACCACCATTCAGGGAAATGGAAAAGAGACAGGGCTTCTCAGGACTTTGAGAAACAAGGGGGTAAGTCTAAGGAAACTAAGAGGTCACCATTGGCCATCTTTCCATTGTGTGGGAATCCATTGATTCCTATGGCAGGGCCTGGGTATCCCAAAAAGGGAGGATACCTAGAGCCACTGTCACATCAACCTGTAGCTGCCACCAGCCCAACTCTGCACTGTGGGCAGCACACATGTACTCAAAAACAAACACTAGGACTAGAGGGTTGTAACCCTACCCATGGGACACCTAAGGCTATCCCATGTGTACTGGTCACCAAGAACAAAACTGAAGAGCTGCACAGCCATGGGTCCAAACTGGGCTCCTGTCTGAAAAGACGCAGATCACATAGAATAAGGAGGTACAGGAAAAGGACAAGGAGGCCCTACCCCTTCAATGCATTTCCAGCATCATACTGTGCCAGAATCCTCTTTGGTCTCCCCAACTATGCTTTCTGTCCTCTTGACAAGATCATTAACTTCCCTACCAGGATTCCCTTTGAACTCCATCATTCAACACCTACTTCCTCGTACCGTCACCAGGCTGGATGGCTGATGCTGCAAAACAAGGCCAGATTTAAAGGTCTTCTCCTGGTTCACAAATCCATCCACGGTAAGGCATCACTGTATCTATCCTCATCTATCCAACTCTACAAGCCTTCTCGTAATCTCTGCTCTACCTCCTCGACTACCCGTGTTGCTCCTCGCCCTCCCTGTGCTTCCTCTCGCTTCTGCTCTTTCTCTCTTCTTGCTCCGCTTGCATGGAATTATCTTTCCCCAGACATCTGAGAAACAGTCCATATGGATTTGTTCAAAACCAAACTAAAAGCCTACCTCCTTGCCTCTGAGTTACCCTCTTAACATACCTCTCATCTACCTGCTTGCTAAAATTTGTCCCTCACTTCCTCTGCCTCCACCCTAGCACTTCACCAATCATGGTCACATCTCGAGCAGAGCTGGCCTTACACCCTACCTACACATAAAAATTGCCAATGTTGGTTGATCTTAATCTATGTATGTCCACTTATATACTGCCTACGGTGACTGTCCATTTACTCCCTTCCACAACCTGGTCAGAATGTCCCTCAATCTCACCCTATTGTAAGAAGCTCATTGCTTCCCATCCACTCTGATTTCTTATCTGTTGTACGTTAGTTTGTGATTAAAAGAGAATTGGTCCTTCTATATATATATATAAATAAATCAATAATAGTCCCCTACTCATACTTCAGGCATGCAGTTTAGGTTCAATCACGGATCAGCAAGTAACCCTTTCTCCCCCAAAAAACAGTCACCCATGCCTGTTTTTCCAGAACCATCAGATAAAATGACTATTGTCCTATTTCTCTTTTCTACACCAGGGGCCTAATCAACAGAACGTTTTCCTATTGGATTGCACCATTATAAAACACTTCCATTAATCAGGCCCAAGGTCTTGTTACTGACTGCTTATATAAGATTTAGTTTTAATTATTGCATTGCAGTCGACCTTGGAATACATCGATTTTGATAGGGATTGAGGGATCGGGGGTCCCCCAAATAAAAAATAAAAATAAAATTCAATTCGTTTTTTTGGGCGAAAGTTTTTGGCAGAAAATGCTGTGAAACAAACCTGACGATGAATGAACAAAGAACTCAATCAGTGACATTGAAGTCACATTTTCCATATCACCTGTGGCACATAACTGTTGTTGAAAGATATACACTATTCTGGTAACTCACATTGGAATAAACACCTGTCGTGGAGCAGTTGATAATCCACAATGTAGTTCTTTTACTGTGAGATTAGCTCATCATTTGCAAAGTCTTCACAGGAAACAAGAGTGGAAGAATGTTTCTCTTGGGATGGATGTTGCAGATTACTCCATTAAATGATTATCCTTTGGTGGACTCAGCAGGCAGGAATGCTGAATCCAACTTTCCAAGATTCAAACCTGTGATCTTCAAATTACACAGTTCTCTTCAGATCGGGTTGTATAGTTCGAGGTTCAGAGAAGAATCTGATGATGGACCAGTTTAGGTGGATATGGTGGTCGTGTGCCGCTAAATGCTTCTTACACATTGTGCACTGTTTTGAAGTGGATTGTTTCACTGGACATGAGTGGAGTTCTTCGCTGCCATTGACACCTGGTTTGAGTTCGTAAAATCCAGGTAGACCATGGTTGTATCCTACAGAGCATCTGTCATTCCATCTTGAATGTGTTGATGGATAATGCCTTACTCCAGCAGTCCATTTGTAAAATTTAGAAGACCTTTCTAAGCATCGCAAGTTTGTACTCTTCGTTTAGGCAGAGAATGGCAGAGGAAAGGATAGGTCTGAGTTAAACCAGACTTTGATGTTTTTAGCTCTCTGCATGGTTAAAAGAGCTACTTCTAAGTCTTGTGGCTACAAAAGGAGTAATGTGTTCACAATCCAGCAACTATTCTCCAACATATTTTTTAACATCCATCCACACACAAAAATGGCTCAACTTTATCCTGTAGTATATATGTCTTAGTCAGAGAATGTGTTGCATTGCCAAAGGCACCTTTGTAGAAAGACATTGGTCTGCACTTGCAACTATTTTATTTATTTATTACATGTATATAGAGCACAGGCAGCCCACAGGCATTGAGGCGCTGTTACTTGCAAGAAACCTTAGTTACAGAGTTATAGAGACGGTAACATTTGTGGGACACATTTGTGGATCAGCACATAGAAACATTTAATACATTTGAAATGGGTCACGGGTTGGTCATTCTTAGCTGATAGGTGGTACATTATGAAAAGAGCAGAGTTTTCATAGCTTTGCGGAAGGTGGTGAGGGAAGTCTCAGCTCATAGCGTGGGGGTAGGGCATTCCAATGTGTGGGTGTGAGATATGGGAAGGTGGATCCACCTGCTCTGTTTCTTTTTATTTGAGGTACCCAGAGCATGTTGGTATAAGGTGATCGGGTTGGTTTTGAAGAGGTGGCAGAGTGAATCCTTTGTGATGGGTAGTCTGGTGCGGTGTGATGGAGGCACTTATGGGTCAGTGACAAAGCTTTGAAAATAATGATTTCCTTAATTGGGAGCCAGTGAGCTGATTTCCTGGCCTCCGAGATGTGTTCTCAATTGGAGATGCTTTGGGCTGCACGGAGAACATTGTTCTGTATGACTTGAAGCCTCTCCACATTTTTTGTGGGAGTCCCTAGAAAAAGAATGTTTAAGTAATCTAGTCTTGAGCCAGTGATGGTTCTGGCTATGTTGGTGCAGATCTCTTTGGAGAGAAATGGCTTGGCTGAGTTGATTAGTTTAGCATGATGGGCAGCGATGGAGGCAATTGCACTGATTTGCCTAACCATGGATAGGTTAGAGTCCAAGTAGACTCCAAGGGTTTTGACTGAGTCTGAGACTGGTATTTTGATAGAGTCAATGGTGAAGTGACTGAAACTATGCAGCTAATGCCATTTTATAACCTGCCCCAGTTGGCAGATGCACATCTATGTGATGTTCTTGGCCAAAGAGGTAGTGGTACCGATCATAATGAATGGCTCATAACCTCACTTTCTGACATCTTGAAGCATTTTTCCAGCCAGTCCTCCACAGAAGAATAGAAAAGGTGCCAAAGACTCAATTTATACACAAAAACAGAATCCCACTGCAGTTTCCTTCCTTGAGCATTTGGCTGTAAAACTGGAAACAGTCAAAGCATCTTGAGCTCCAAGTCATACAAATATAGCACCCTTCCAGACGTAATTTTTGTTTCCATGCAAAAGGTGCCTGTAACAAGTTTGCTAATCTTAGATAAAGTAATGCCATCCGACCTCACACAAAATGTCTCTTTGGCTGTCAGTCACATTTATACCGCCTGGGTGCAACCAACATTCTGAGAGGGCAATAGCATAGCAAATTTCAACACATTTTTAAACCAAGAAGATCGTGAAGCCTCTTTCATATTGTACACTTAATCAAATGCACTACAATAACAATGTTTTTTTTCTTCTCTTAGCTGCACATTTGAACACAAAAAGTAGGGAACACATCTAAGTCAATGCTGATGATGGGGCTGACACCAAGTTCTAATGTAAAGGAGTCTGAACTTGTATGCGTTTGGGAGCTGTAGTAAAGAGAGGTAGAACTTCATTTCCACCTGCTTCATAAGTGCAGTGGCCATTGCCTTTTTCCAAAAAACGTCTAAAGCAGGGGTAATACTCAGCCCGCCAACGTTTTAATTCAAGAACAGGATTGCCCCCCTATTTTGAGCAAGAGATTTCCTTCTAAATCCTGCAACATTTGTGGCTTCCAAGAGAGATTAATTGTAAATCTTATGCCAAATTAGTCTGTTCGTCAACTACTTTTAATGATATATTAGAGGCTGAAAAGTTCAGCCTTGGTCTCCTTACTCTAGGGTCCTTCTTTGTAGCAATCCTTTTGGATTAGTCCACCTTGACACCAAGGCATCTTCTATAGACTATACTGGAGAAATATCTTTAGATGACCATCTAAATCAATTTCGATGTGGACTGTTACATATATTAGTACCCTGCAGCGACATTCCATGGGATACACTTAACGTGGATAGGCTCATTTCCGAGCCATAGCACAGTGTAATCCCGTAGATGCACTTACGTGCATTGCACGCCAGGTACACTCTTTTTTTTCCTTTTTTTCTGGCGACCGTGGAAAGGGACAAGGGACCACACGTAGTCCCTTCTCCCTTTTCCAAGGTGGCCAGTTTCCTCCCATTCATTAGTACAAAGCAAGTTGGGCCAAAATGGCGCCCTGTTGCTCCATACTAATGAAGTAGTATGCACGTTCTAGTGTTCCTAGAACGAACGCGTACTGCGACTAAACCTTTTCAAATGGAAAAAGAAATGCAGCTTGAAAAGGTTTTGTCAGCCATTAGTATCCTGGGGCTGCAAACTCCGGAAAACTACTACCCCGAGCCTACAGAACCTGTAATACTAATGGCAATAAGCCCCTCGTAGGCGGGCCAATACCGGCCATGGTAATGCCCCTGGGGCCTTCGTTAAGGCCCTCGCTATTCTCTGGCCTGTAACTATGGGCCACGGGGGCATTACCTTGGGCGTTATTGACCCGCCACCTCGGGGCGTATTGCCATAATGTCAAATGCCAGTAGTGGGTGGACCTACAACGTTCCCAGCGAAAATGGGAACATCCTTCCCCAATGCAGAAAGATCGTCACTTACATCATTAATGGAAGGATGAGTGAGTGGGTGGCCGGAAACACCCCCTGCCACACTCACACCCTGACATGAATTGCCCTAAAAGGTTCTTCCTTTGGCCCATAATGGAGTCTAGTAGTGTCATCTGCATCACAGAATCTGAACAAGACCACCAATGCAATTTCCATTCCTGCTGCTAGGAATGCACCCCGCTGTAATTTTCTATTGACTGATCAAACGCCTGGTTAAGTTCGATGAAAAGAAGGAACACATTTCCTTTCTTAATCTTAACGTAATTCACTGCAAACAAGTGTCGCCTGAAAGCCTGTTCCTTTGTTCCTATACCAGACGTGAACCCTGCCTGAGCCTCAGGGATAATGATCCCCTTAACTCCCATAAGTAAACATGGGAGAGGAGGATCGTAGCCAATATGCTGACGCTTGCATCCACCATGTAAATCCTTCAAGCCCTCTCCGTAAATAGGGAATACAATCGGGTTTTTTCATGTTTCCTTGAAGGAGCATATGGTTATACAAGTATTGAAAAGCAAAGACGAACAGGTGCCCAAACTGTAGTATCCCAGATATAAAAGCTGTCCTCAAAGCCAGTACCCACCACTTTATTTTGGGCCTGTACCTTTAAGCCCACGTCTGAAAGTGATATCTTCTTAATCTGGCCCATTGTGTCCCATTGGATCTCATCAAAAAACCATTGTACACTCAACCAAATGAGCCACACATGCCTCTTCATTAATCATGGTATCAGGTAGTGGAACCTCAATTTACCAAATGCCAATAAATGTTGTATTTGTTGATCTTGTGTTTAGCTCTTCCCAGGCTCTCAAGATAGCCTACTTCTTTTTGGCTTCCTTAAGAATCCTATTGCTGCAGGGGCACCCTCCAATCTCCGCGCTTTCAGAAGCTGATCAGGGATTCTTTTTTGGTCACTGCAGTCGTTATCATTCCAAGTACATAATCTGTGTGTTATCATTCTCCTTGCCACACTATATATCAAATGGATTTTAAATATGCCCAACAAAGTTGACCTACATGTTTTAATCAACACGTAAGTGGCTCTTAGAGGATCACTTTTAGTCCTGGTACTAAGATCATTGTAATGCCACATCTACACAAATCTAATGCACACAGAGTGGCAAATAGTTTAAGTACATGGACATAAAATGTCAGTGCCTTACCAATACCTAACCGATACAAAATTTAAATTTTCTGGCTTTGCCACTGTTTTTTTATAAGGTTGACATTTTGCAGAACGTATGTACTGGTGCCTTTTAGAATGAGGTCCTTCTCAGGTGATTCATTGGACCTACATGATTATTACGCAGCGTGAAATTGCGAATCCGAAAAATATCGAATTCCAAATGTGCGCTGCGCAGTGACCACATAGATAACTTTCCTGGTATCCCGCATCCCTCTACCTCTTCCCCCACTTACCTTTTCCGCGGCACACACAGAAGTGTGCCGCCGACTCTCCTCTATGCCTGCATCGTCAGTTCCCTCCCACTGACGTGGGTCGGAGCTGGCGCCACAGGATCTCATTTTCAGTTTTTTTTTAATTGTCCCCGGCTTTCAATGTCATGGAAGTGGGGGACAACCCCACAAAACTAAAGGTGTACCTTAACATTGTAGAGAAATGCCCCTTAGACATTATATTAATCTGGTGGGTGTCGCTGCCCGTTTTTTCCAGTATTAATCGACTCCTGGGCGTGTGTTCGACCTGCAACAGGCATGTCCCATCAGGGCCCAAGTAGAGAAGCATGTGCACTGTGCACATGAGATACAAACTTCACAATCACAACTTGGTTGCTGCATTATTGATGGACTGAGGTTTCAATATACACTTAAAACTGGTGTTAACAGCCCTGTTATGTATGGTTGCCCACTGTTGTGGAGTCAAGTGAGAAACTTGTCTTTCACGAAGGGTCTCTATTGTACATTCCAAGTTACTTCCTTAACGGGAAATAATCCACAGCAACGCCCTTGCCAGTGTAATTTTAAAAGGCGTCCACACAATGGTACGTTGTACTACATGCAGTCATCCTAAGGTACGCTTGTCCAAAAAGCGGCTGACCACTGTTGTGGTAGCATATTACAGTAGATATTTTACCCCATACATCTGAGGCAGTTTGCTAGGCTCACTTTTGCAGCAGTGCCTTATTTGCTGCCCAGTTGCCTTGCGTTCCACCTGAACCCTTAATGTCCTTCACACCTCATGTATGCAGCCAGATTCCAATGTGTCCCCCAGTCTGGTCACACATTGAGGCTTTCTAGATTGGCCACTAAAATGGAAACAATACGAATTCATGCTTTAGCTGCAATTGGCTTAAAATACTAGCGTTGACAGGAGACATACAATCAGACTGTAAAGCTTTTCCATGGAGTCAATCGTGATATCTGGTACAATCTTGTAACAAGAACATGAGACAAGATGGCCACCTGCGCACTTGGGGGTACATGAGCATTTTATACCCCAAAGGTATTTTAGAAGATGACACATGTTTACCTTTCAACCCAACTACCAGCCCGCCATGGCCTCCCAAAAGCAGATTTTAGGAACTACCTCTACTATGCACAAGAATTTAGCTCCATCAAAACCATAAAAGAAACACAATGAGACAAATTAGTTATTAACAAACACATTGTCCTTGGTGGCCTCTGCCATGAATAAGATCTTGATCATGAAAAGTAGCCAACATTTGACTAGCAGAGAGGCAGAGCTGGGCAGGCAGGCCTCAGGAACATGCTGCGGCGACTGGCGGGGCTCTGTCCCATATGCAAATATAAATCTACTGTGCATATTCATGACATTGTTTCTGGAGGAGATGCTTTCCACAGACTCTTGGTGGTAGAGTTATAACCCATAGGGCAACTTCAATGTTTCTGAACGGTCTCGGACTGAGGGCTTTCTGGAACGGAGTGCATGAAAGATGGTCTTTAGCAAACCTGTTTCTAATGGGGTCTTTTTGGAAAATGGACTCGGTGGATGCTGAGAGACTTGAATATAGCCAAGACACAGATTTCAATGAAAGGGTAGATGAGGTCCTCCCTTAGGATTGAACTGTGAGCTGAGGAAATGGCTACCTTGGTACAGCTGCTGAGGATCACTTTCAATTTCCAAGTGAGGAGGGGTCATTTGAAAAAATCTGGAATACGTTATTGGCCCTTTATTATTTACCCAATGGGCACGTGCAACCAAGAATTCATCAACTGATCACAGAAGGTACAGATTTTCAAAATATCATGATAACCTGTTCTCTTCTTCTCTCCCCCTTTTCACATTGCCAGCCCCCTCAGATTCCTCTCATCAACCTCTCCCATTTCCTCTCCAAACCCCTCTCCCTACCTCATGCTGGCCCCTTCTCCACTTGACATATGGTGGATGCAACCACTGTAACATAGCCCTATGCCAATGCCTCTGGATAGTGAATCGTGTGGTCATGGGTTGGGGTGCTGCCACTCACCGCGTGATGCTGGGCCCAAACGAGGTCCACGTGTGATCCCCGACCACCATACCTTGTTCTAGAACTAAGGCACAGGAATGTCACTGGCAGCCAAACTTTAATGCCCCTTCCCCTTTAAGGGTCTCTCATGGGTATGGAATGAGCCAGAATAGAAAGGCCCTTTATATTGTGGTTTTATTTTGTTGTGGTCTGGCTTAAGTAGACAATGTGAAACTCTTACATAAATTGACCAGAGCAGCAGCAGTATGCCAGCACCATCCAGTACAGAGCATGCACATCTGCTGTCAGCTCACAAGAGAGGACTTCAGGTCATTCCGCTAGCCAGAGTTTAGAAGATGCGCATGACATTCAAGATGCTGGCTAGGCCTGAACGCATCTCATTCTGTGTTGCGGCTCATTGCAGCAGAGTCTCCCTACAGTACGCAGAATTCAATCCTGGAGATCCTCTGCCTTTGTACCTTTGGGAATATGGTAAAGACTTCATGGCTTTTCGGAGCTACAAGAATGCTGCCAGGCATCTTTGTGTGCCTATGCATAGGTGCGAGATTCCTTAACCTTGAGTGTAGGGTGTCAGGATGGGTGTGTGCATCTACTAACTGTTCAGTGCCACCTGGGACCAAGCATCAGCCGTCTCCTTTCTAACTTCTGCCCCATCTTTCTTGACTCAAGCGCCTCCTGTAGTATGGTGCCCCTCATCAAGTTGGATGCCTGCCCTCCAGCAGCAGCAAAGGGGGATGCATACCAGCATTAGAGGCTTAGAGAATACATTATTTCCCAATGCAAAAACAAGACTAAAATGAATCAGACCAAAGATAGAGGGAGGAAAGTGACCAGATCAAGATGGATTGCCCAATAAACCACTGACAAGTAACAGACCACGTAAGGTGCCAGTCAGTAGAGGATTCTGCACTCCCCGACATACCTTTGACAAGTAATGGACCAAAGAAGGTGCCAGCAATTGGAGGATTTTGCACTGCACAAAAACCTTTAACAAGAAATGGACTAAGCAAGGTGCCACTCGGTGGATGTTTCTGCATTGCCCAACAAACATTTGCCAAGAAATGGATCATGCAAGGTGCCACTCTATTCTCGATTGCCCTACAAACCTTTGATAAGTAATGGACCAAGTAAGGTGCAGGCAGTGGAGGATTCTGCATTGCCCAACAAACATTTGACAAGTAATGAACCAAGCAAGGAGCCAGCCAATGTACAATTCTGCATTGCCCAACAAACATTTCACAAGAAATGGACCAAGCAAGGGACCACTCATTGGAGGATTATGCATTGCCCAACAAACATTTGCCAAGAAATGGACCAAGCAAGGTGGCACTCGATTCTGCATTGCCCAACAAACCTCTAACAAGTAATTGACCAAGAAGGTGCCAGTCAGTGGAGGATTCTGCAGTGCCCAACAAATCTTTTGACAAGTAATGGACCAACCAGGGTGCCAGCTAGTGGAGCATTCGTCATTGCCCAACACACCACTGATAAGTAATGGACCAAGCAAGGTGCCAATCAGTAGAGCATTCTGCACTCCTCAACATACCTTTGACAAGTAATGGACCAAGCAAGGTGCTAGTAAGTGGAGGATTTTCCACTGCCCAACAAACCTTTAACAAGAAATGGACCAAGCAAGGATCCACTCAGTGGAGGATTCTGCATTGCCCAACAGACATTTGACAAATAATGGCCAAGAAAGGCGCCAGCAATTGGAGGATTCTGCATTGCCCAACAAACCTGTCACAAGAAATGGCCAGGCAAGGTGTCAGTCGGTGGAGAATTCAGCATTGCCCAACAAACCTTTGCCAAGAAATGGATCAAGCAAGGTACCACTCTATTCTGCATTGCCCAACAAACCTTTGACAAGTAATGTACCAAGTAAGGTGCAGGCAGTGGAGGATTCTGCATTGCCCAACACAGCTTTGACAAGTAATGGACCAAGCATGGTGCCAGCCAGTGTAGCATTCTGCATTACCCAACAAAGCTTTCACAAGAAATGGACCAAGCAAGGGGCCACTCAGTGGATGATTTTGCATTGCCCACCAAACATTTGCCAAAAAATGGACCAAGTAAGGCGCAAGTCAGTGGAGGATTCTGCATTGCCCAACAAACCTTTTGACAAGTAATGGACCAAGCAGGGTGCCAGCTAGTGGAGCATTCTGCATTGCCCAACAAACCTTTGACAAGTAATGGACCAAGCAGGGTGCCAGCTAGTGGAACATTCTGCATTGCCCAACAAACCTTTGACAAGTAATGGATCAAGAAAGGGGCCAGTCAGTGGAGAATTCTGCAAGCACTAAGAAATTCTGAACTTGTTAGTGCTGCTATGTATAGAGCGAATATCCCACAAGATGTTAACTCCCTGTGGGTGGAATGCCAGCAATAACCTTACACAGCTTGCACCCTGAGGAATATCCATAAAGAAACATAGGGAAGAATCATTCCGGACATGCAAAGGCATGCACTGTTGGTGCACTTTCCAAAATAGACCCTTCAAAAAGAAACTATTGGACAAAACTGCGAAGGATAAGAGACTCAAGCCAACATTAAAATAACCATCCCTACGTCTTTCAATGCGACAGATGATTTTATATCGCCATTTCCTAGGCATCGGTTTGAGGCTATAGGAAGAGCGAATGCCACCGCACTAAACATTCCTTTGCAATGTTCTTAAATGCATGGGAATGCCACACTTCGTTAATGTTCTGTATATTTGCACAACGGTTTATGTAAACATGCTCAAGATTGTATATCGACCTGTCTGCTTTCATTTACTAACTAAGCATTCGTTCAGCACAATGCACTCCAGGCTCCCCAAGCCTTCTCAACTTCCCATCGCATTGCTGTGTTTAATTGACCGACCTTGCAGACAGCCGCAATGCTGTGATTGGTGTCCCTGGAATGACAATAATAGCATCAAGCACAGTAAGGTTTACAGCATTATGATTGGAGTGGCGGGTCCTAAATGTATCTTTTCAAGTGTGCCGCTTGCTACATATCAGTGTAGTCCAGTCATATTCACGTAAACGTTTTATGATGAAGCAGCAGAATCAAAAAAATAAATATATTATTTATTGTTATTTCCCCTTAATATCAATCCGATAATACATCTATAAATCAGCACATAGCCAGTCAATGAATACTCAAATGCGAAGTTTTCATAATGCCCATTAAGAGAACTGTATACATCCACGATAAAGCTATTCGTTAATATTTGATGAATGCTCCCTGCATTGTTATCAAAGTAATTCCACTCTGGCGCATCCATAATAGATGAACCCTTAATACGTATTAACGCCTCGGCATGTAGATTCTGAATCCTTTCCTGGAGCTTGCCGGTATCACAGTGTTCTGCCAGAGTGTGATCACACCGCAAGTGCCCTTACCTAACCCACAGAGTTGAGCTCCACCTGCCCTGTTTCTATGGTTACCCTTCCAAGGTGCTCAGGCATCAAACGCTGAATACGAATCTGCTTCAAGTTCTAATCGCCACTTGAGTGAAGTAAAGAAGAGCTGGCAAGAAGCAATCAATTAACCCAGGAATATTCAACAAAAGTCATATTGTTCAGAAAACATGTTTCCTGGACCAAGACACCCGGCGACCTTGTGACAAGCCACTTGTTTTCATCACTTTAATGTCATCGTGTAGGCCACTTGGGATTTTGAAAGACTGAGGCATCTCTGCTGTTGTATTCCTGCATCTCTCGTTCAATTGCAGGGTTCTACATTTAGCCGAACACTGGGCGTGCAAGACGAATACACACAGCTCTTCAGTAGTATTGTCTATAAACCTTGTGCAGCCAGGATAGGCTTCATCTGTATCTGCATCTCCAACATCTTGCTTTTGTCTCCTCAGCCCAATGGCATTTTCCACAGTGATTTGTCCTTTTAACCTCTATCTTTGTTAACAGAAAAAAGACACAAACCATCATCACTTTGTGAGGAGCATTTAAAGAGCTAATCCGAGTTTTGCCTACCACCTCAGCCCCCTTTCAGCGCCGTACTTGCCTCAGTCCTTAAACTAACCTTTAAGCTGAGGCAACGTTTTTTGCCCTTCGCCCTAAAACCCCCCATATTACAGCTACAGCCCCTGCTTAAACCACTATACCAATTGCTCTCCAAGAAAACCTCTTGTCCCATTTACACAAAGATCAAACAAGGGCTGTGACACCGAAGCAGTGTTTGAGCCAGGGGAGGGGAGCAGGAGGAAGGAACACCTCCTGCCCTGATCCCCCTCCTTCACTCCTCGCGTGCAGTCTGCCCAGCTTCCTAATATAAGTAGTAGTCTTTGCAATGTATGAATTTTGCATGGATTGCAATGATTATTGGAGCAGAGCTGAAGGCGGAGCTAGTTACTTGGCAACTTTGATTTGATGCCCTGACATCACGTGCAATCCACTTTCAGTTCCTACTTCCTGTGTGGAGCCAGATACCCCAGAGGATGCTTTTTAAAAAGCTTTTAAAAGCATGTTTGTAAGTCTGCGAGCCAGGGTTTAGGAGGGGAAAATGTAATGTGAAAAGAACAGAATTAATGTGTGTAAAGGTTTGGGGGTGTTGGCCAGCTGATGAATGAATGTGTTTGAACGCAGGGGCGGGTCATAACGTGTGGGTTGTCAAAGGATCAGATGAGCCACTGCGAGGCCAGGTGGGTGGAGAATGGGGCACACTAAACTGGCGTGGCATTAATGGATTAGAAAAAGTGAGTGCTTAACATGGAGATACTGGTCTACCAGCATGGATATGTTTTCTTACCAGGGCACAGAATATTTACTGGCATTTTGGGAAAAGCCAACATGATATGTATTCTTAACATGGGCCGATGGGTCTACATTGGGGCAGTCAGTATGGACATGTTTTCTTACAGTGACAGTACATTTTACCGGCATTATGGGCAACGTCTACTTAATCAGTATTCTTACATGGTACTGCGGGCCTACATTGGTGCAGCAAGTATGGACTTCTTTTCTTATAGTGGCATTGAATTTTTGTACTAGCATTATAGGCAAAGCCAGTTCCTATGTGGCCATACTTCCCTACATTGGTGACGTCAATAAGGACACATTTTCTTACAATGACCTGGCCTTATGGCCAAAGTTAAAACGATTGTTCTTACCGCAGAACACTGCTATAATGGGAAAAACTAAAGCATGGACATATTCTGAGGAAACGGCCTCTGGCAAGGGTGTTGGAGCTCTTGCTTTTTTGATTGTTATTAAATAATAAAATGATGTTATGTTACTTTGCATTTATATAGCGCCTTATTTACCATTGGTATGGTCTGAAGGTGCTGGTAGGTTGAACGCCCTTGGGAACCGAAGTTCAAGTCAGTAGAGAGAGTAGAGAGAGTCAAAGGTGCGTGTGAGCACCGGATATGTGTGCAGCTGGTGTGGCATTCGTGTAATAGCTGCTTCTTAGCTGTAGGTGTGGTGGTTGAGGGATCAAGAGTATGTGTTCATTCTGGCAAGATTTATCCAGACCGATTGTGGCTGCGTTAGGCCTGAGGAGAATGCCTGGCTGGGGGGTGTGTAACCAGCAGTGTTTAGTTAGAGTGATGGGGAGTATGAGGCAGATGTTGGTATGAGAACAGCTATACTGAATGGTGTCATAGTATCTCTGTGTTCTAGTTGCATGGTGGTGTAAAGAAGAGAGTATGCGTTGTGATGTGATATGATGGGTTACATGCTCTCCAAACCATTCCATGTAAGTCGCGCAATTCTATGCACTCCAATGCGTTCCATCCATGCACTCCAGTCCGCTCCGTGCACTCCAGTCTGTTCCATGCACTCCAGTCCGCTCCATGTACTCCAGTCTGCTCCATGCACTCCAGACCGCTCCAAGCACTCCAGACCGCTCCATGCACTCGAGTCTGCTACATGCACTCGAGTCTGCTCCATGCACTCCAGTCCGCTCCATGCACTCCAGTCCGCTCCATGCACTCTAGTCCGCTACATGCATTCTAGTCCGCTCCATGCATTCCAGTCCGCTCCACGCACTCCAGTCCTCTCCACACACTCCAGTCCACTCCACGCATTCCAATGTGGGTAATTCCATCTCTGAAATGGAAATCTGCTGACCACAGCCTCTTTTCATTAGCTCCATTTCAAAAGCAAAGTGTGTCCTTGTGCCCTGCTGCACCAGTATCGTGATTTGCAGTGCCTGTTCTACCAGTGACATAGAGCAGGTTCAGAGGTCACAGGTGCCCTCTTGGCAGTATCTGTGACAGCCAAGTCTCTGCAGCACAGGAGCTGCATTTAAGATATGCACCCCTGTCCCAAAAACTGCATAACTTTGAGGATCTTGTCCTGGTGGCACGTTAAACTGTAAATAAAAGCCATTCCTGAGTTAGGGTATGGTGGCTTACATCGCTCAGGAATTTGTTTTCCATAAAAACATAATTTGACTGCGGGGAGCTGCTACATTTACACTGTAACATTAGCGGCTCCCCATCACCAAATTTTTGTCATTTACTCTGCAGCGTACAAATGTAAAGCGCAAAAGGCGGCGTACAAGAATGTGCACCGCTCTTTGCACTTCACATTTGCACATGCAGTGCAAAGTGAATAAACGCTGCATGGCATGCAGGCATGCCAGGCTGGGTTTACCTTTGTTTGTGAGCGCCGCTTGCCATGCTCGTGTAGAGAAGGATCCAAACGCCTCTATCGGAAATCCCTCCCCTATTCTGCACTATATGTTGTAAGCTAGAAATTGCAGTATGCACAACGCCGATAATGATCTCGATACCACAAAAGGTCTTTGAAACAAGGTATCCATTGAGAAGGCCATATACAATGTACCCCCAGAGAGATGACAGCCTCTTAGGGGAGGTACCTGAAGAAGTGTGAAGCAGTGAACGTAAGAGGATGGTGATGTCACAAGAAATGAGACGCACTGAGAAGGATGATCAAAGAAGAGAATGCATAGACCTTATGGAACCTGATGCCAAAACAAGGAATCGTGTAACAGTTTATGTGCAAAAAGAAAATTGTGCGTACGAAGAACACTGAAGAAACTATAAATCGCTTTATAACTGTACAGATGCTGCAAGGTAAGTAGACTAAGTAATCATGAAGGCTGGCTATACGTAGTGAATAGACTGCAGATAGCACGTCAGTATATATATATATATATAGAGAGAGAGTCTGGAATATTCAATGTCACAATTTTAGTAAGGCAGGACCCGTGAAAGAGAAGGGCTGCTGAAAGTGTGGCACACTAGAGAAAAGCAGCTGAAAATTATGGAAGGATTGAGAAGGCTGTCTGACCTAGTGTCAAGGGTTGGGGCAGCCACAAACTAGTTATCTATTCAAGGAGATACAAAGAACGTGAGAAACAAGGCGAGCTCCTTTTAAGGTGCAATAGAAAGACACTATCAACCTGATTCACAGAGCGTTTTGCAATGGGGGTTTGCCATTATAAACGCTTCTGTGAATTAGTCCCTATGAGTGCCAAGTTTTCTTAATTTAATATCATTAAATGTGAAGAAAGGAGTTCAAACGCGGTCTCTTGTCACGTGGGATGGATGGAAATAGAAAATGGGCAAGCTGCATCGAGACTAGAAGATAAGAACATGCTTGCACTCCCTTTTATTCTCATGAGCAGTGATACTTTGTAAAGCCGAGTTCAAATACAATTCGAATGGCAGAAAGCATGAGTGATGATGGATGATGGGCTGATTGGGTGGGGAGGCATGGTCAAGTCCACCCACAAACACCTGGGATAACAGCTTACATGCTGCTAGTGAGTCAAATATTCCAGAAGGGTACAAGCATGCCAACCAATCATAGAGGGCCATGTATTGAAGAGCCCCATAGTTTGAGAGCCAATGGTGTGTTGTGTATCAAATATTGAGAATGACTTGCACAAGGGGTGGGCACAAGTTGTCCACCTGACAGTTGATACCCAATCACAATCCAGTCCCCCACATACAGTATAACTAGATGTTCCCCGTAGACCTATCACAACCCTAAATAAGTGTTCTTAGTTTGCCACGTAGTATGACATCACCTATGAGTTTTTGCTATATAAGGATGTGTTTTCATGTGATGCTTAGAGATTATGCTGTGAGACGTCCGTTGATGTCCGTTGTACTCCCTGTTTTAGACAAATGACAATAAAACTGCTTTTGTTGCTAACTTCCTGAGTCACTCTGGTTATTGGTGTGAGAGCTGTTCTGCACCCCCATCCATGTAATGACATGCATCCTCATTTAAAAGGACCGAACGGTTCACGTGGCAGCATGTTGGATGGTTACCGGCCCATCGACTAAGTAGAACTCTAGAGTTTTGGATGATCGACACCCTTCTCTATCTAGCCGGAAGATCGCAGGGTTTCCTGTGGAGAGCGGCCGATATAGAATTGTTGCAAGAAAATTGATACAGGTTCCGGAAGCACCTCAAGACCTTCCTCTTTGCTTCTCCCTTCTCTCCTCCTCTCCCCTGCTGATCTGCTCTGTCTCGGCATCGTTCACCTGGTCACCCTCTGACTTTCAGGGCCCGGGTACCTGCTCACCCTGCCACCCACACTGCCTCCTGCCAATCCCTTTTAATGGGGTTTTTATCTGTAACTCTACAGCCCCCCACCTTTTTTTCTGCACTTATCCGGCCCACCCTGTCTGCTGCCTTATACCAAGCACTTGCCACATGTTGGCTGTACTACCACTGTTTGTTGCTCTTATTTATTTATTTATTTATTTGTTTATTTATTTATTTATTTATGTTTTATGTTTTATTTATTTTCTCCTTGCTCAACACTCCCCCCATGCCCTTTCCCCTTCTTCCTCTCCCATGCAATGTCACTGGGCCTAGTAAGATCGTTGTTTTTGTTCTCCCTTGCCTTGTCATGCTCTGAAACACCTGTGCACAAGCGCGATAGAAATAAAATATCGTTAATTCATTCATTCATTCATCGGAGATAGGATCGATAAAGCCTATCAATACTTGAGAGAAGGTAGCAAATCGGGAAACCAAGGGCAGTGAGATCGATCCCTGGTCTTAAAATCATAAAGCGAAGAAAGAGACCTGTTTATTCTCAAGCATAGAGCCTTGTCCTTAGACAGGTTGGCTTTAGACAAAGGTGAAGGGGACGAGAGCCATACAATTTGGGGGCTAGATATGTCAGACGAAGAGAAAGAAACCTTCCGTGGGGAAGAGGGAGGAGGTGCATGCAGCCCTGAGGGATATCTGCAGGCAGACAAGCAAGTGAGATTGTCTGATTTAGAGCAACCTCAGGATAGGACACCAGATCCTGTAGCATATATTGAGCATCCTAGGGGACAATCGTACTGTGAGAAAGGGGAGCCACTACCATATGTGAGCAGGCTGAGGTCATTGCCCGTTAGAAGGCGATCAGGAACCATTGTCCCCACTATCGATAGACAGACGATGGGAGCTGATTGTGGGCTGGGATTCATGCAGTTCCCTTTATTGGAGAAAGGAGAGGCCAGACTGAAGTATATTCCTTGGCCACATAGGATAAGCATCATTCAAGGTGCAGACTTCTTAGTTTGACGGCGGGTGTGGGGAAATGGATTTATGAATTAGAGAAAATGACAGGGGGAACTACATTGGCAATAGGGGACATTAAAGGTCTCCTGGCAGCCATCCTTGGGATAAGAACTGATGGCATTTGGACGAGAGCAGGTTATTCAAGTGTCACAGCACAGAACACAGCGCCCAATGGAGCGCCATTTAATAATTGTACAGCAGATGTCTGGAGAGCTCTGAGTGCAGTATCCAGACACATCAGATATGGGCGCAATTATGACATGTAACATGAAAGAAGACAACACTCCACTTGCTTACATTCAGGATATTCAGGAACGGTGGACTCCTGAAACTCAGGAGCTGTGGGGGAAAACAGTGGCAGTATTTTACCACATTTTATGTCAGGGGTTGCCCGATCAAGTACAAAGGCAACTCAAGAAACTAGTGGGAATGGAAGAAAAGCCATGGGCAGAGATAGATTTGACTATAGTTCATCACTGTCAGCTGTTACAGGAGAAGAACACGAAGAAGGAAGAGGTTAGAAAACTTGAGGAAGCCAAATTAGTACAGAGGGAATTGTTAATATATGCCATAGTATAGGCGGTATTGAAAAGCGGAGAGGGACTGGGAATACAGCAAACAGTGAGCACTTCGCAGGTGAATAATCAGCGTCAAATGGACCAAGAAGGGAATGGGTTTGTGCCACGGAGCATAGAAATGGCTACAGAGGAAGGGGTGCTTTTCAAAATAACCAAAGTGGTTTTCAGAATATGCAGAATGATAGTCAGAATGCTCAAGGAGGATTTAACCAAGGGGGAATAGTCAGAAGGGTTCCTCCTGTATGTTGGACTTGTGGGATGACGGGGCATATTGTGCACACATGTGGAAGCCAAGGGTATGTACAGAATGGACAAATCTCAAGAGGGGATAGCTTATCCTCCAGCATATAGCACGCAAGCTAGGGATGGGTTTGCCCAAGATCAAACAGTGTATCAGGCACAAGCGCCGCAAATACAACAAGCATTACAGCCTCAGCAAGCACCAATGAACCCTCTGGAAGGGCAGTCGAAGCATGCACCCATGCAGATACAGCAGAGCGCAAACACAGGACAGTTACTGACACCTAGAATAGGAGGTGACACTTTGGGGGGGGAAGCCCTGTCACAGGTACAGGGGTATGCATGTATCCACAATAGGACAGCTCACAGGGCGACTTGATGTGTTCAGTACTATCATTGACACCTGACCGCCAAGAGGAACCAAGGGTTGATATGACAATAGGAGGCAAATCTATTTCTTTTCTTGAACACACTGGGGCTTCTCGTTCATGTATACGAGAGGGAAAATACCCATTGCCGGGGATTGCCATGAATGCTCAGGGATTCTCTGGAGCTACGAGTCCAGTTCCTTTTACTGATAAATTACCAGTCTCCATAGGAGAGTGTGATATGTTTGTTCCATTACTGTATTCAAAGCAGACACCAGTTAATATTCTAGGACGAGATTTAATGACAAAGCTTAACATGACGATTTCTTTCACTGATGAAGGCATAGTGTGCTCTACTCCAGGGATACATTATATGGACTTGGGCGAATTGATATTGGCATTTACAGGGCAATTGACTCTGTGAGGAATGCCACTAGAGCCAGAAGTCTTTCTTTACAGGGTACGCATTCTGTTGACATGTCTACCCAGTTTAGTGGGAAAGATTATGAGAATACCTGATGAATTCTTTTTCAGGCCACAGATACCTATGGATGAAGAGGAGGGTCAGACTATTCCCCTAGAGTTAAATGCAGCCACAGTACGAGGAGAAATGGCAATACTCGAAGGAACAGATGACAAGGGCAGGCCATGGAGAACAGTGATTGCTATTGGGGAAGGGTGTAGACTGACTGATGTCACTGACGATAATATGTTTAGAGATGATCCGACAGATGATGAAGTAATATTCGAGATGAGTATGATATATTGGATTAGAATAGAGAAAAGAGAGATCCCACAGTGAATGGCAATAGTGCGGCAGTGGCCAGCATTTCTTGATGAAGACTTGGAAAAGGTGCCAAGCGCTTTATGGACTACAGGCCCTTATGACATAGGCATATTGAAGGGGAGAGAGGAGGTTAAGATAAAGTTGAAGCAAGGAGCAATTTTCACTCGAGCAAGACAGTACCCTATGTCTCGAGAGGCGGATGAAGGGATTTTTAAGACTATTTCAGCACTAATGGAACAAGGTATTCTGGTACCATCAGAATCATTGTGCAATACTGCAGTGTATCCTATCAAGAAATCAAAGGGGGGGGGGGGGTCGTAGAGATTTGTCATGGTGCGTGCTCCAAAACCCCTGGAGCTTTTGGGCCCATCCCAGTCCCCACCAACCAGAAGGACTTGGCTAGCCCCAAGGAAGTGTCCCAGAGTCTCATGGACTCAGTCCTGGCACCGTTGGCTGTTGGCGCCAGGCTCATGAAATGGGCTGAACTGATGGAACTATTTAAACTACCTGTGAGGCTGAGTCTTCTGTTTAATCCAGGGTGTGGCAGAGGGACTATTTTTCCTGAGAGACAGGGTGTGGTAAGGGGACTACTTTACCTGGAACTACTTACAAGGCTATATAAGCCACACCCTGCAAGCAGAACACGCTTTGCGTTATTCTGCACTCCTGCAGCGTAACGCTCACCGTGTCTGCTCTGCCCTCGAGCTTCTTCAGCCACGCCCATTGGTGCTTTCCATCCATCGGTGCATGGAACAAGATAAGGAGAAGAACAGGAGTTACTACAGCGCCAAGCCCTTACCTGCAATTCCGGCCATCGGTCTCATCTCCGGCTGGTTCTCTGATCACCGCCCCTGTTGGAAAAGGACTCCCACGCAGATTCCGATACTCACCCCTGGGATTCTGCATCCTCCGGGTTTCTTCAGAGCGGTTCTTCCATTCTTCATCTTGGGGCCGCGCCGCGCCTGCAAAAGGGGAACAGAATAACGGCAGGTTTGTCGCGCACCATACAAACAAACATTTACTCTGTCATCCAGCGCCACTCATTCGCACCTATACTCACCCGGAGGCAACCAGCTCAGCATCCGAGGAGGGACGAATCTTCTCCCGGGCAACGCACGAAACTGCATCTCAAGAAAGACAAACACGTTTAAAGCCTTGGGACAATAAGAGCATCTATACCAAGCTGTTATTGAGATAGAGACTCACCTGATTATCCAAGCATTCCGAAAAAGCAGCAACAGCACTCTGGAACAGTGAAGTAACTGCGCCCAGAGAAAGACTGAGCCTACCGCGCCGCCGCTGAAGGTCAAGCAGGACGGAGCGCCAACCTCACCAAACTCATAGGTGAGCAGGAGAGGAGTTGGGCACCAGGAGGTGGCAGGTAGTGGGGGCAATCTAACCCACTCATAGCTAACTTCTTGTTTCAACATTACAGGCTAACGCCTTCTGGGGAGATAACAAGGGAGAGGACACCGCTATACCATCAAAACTACACCAGTGCATTTCTCGGTCATACGACTACGTGCTATGCCCCGTGAAGACCAGGTGAGTGTGACAAGATTCATACAAGATATGAGACCGATTAACCAGATCGTACAGGCAGAGTTTCCCTTAGTTCTTGATCCAGCAATGAGACTATGCAGTATCCCAGTAGAGGCATGATATTTTACAGTGATTGACTTGAAAAATCTGTTTTTCTCAATCCTGTTGCACAAGGATTCATAAGACTTGAATTCTTTTTCATTCCGCCAGACTCGTCTGAAACATACTAGGCTGCTCCAAGGGTACTGTGAGTGTCCATCGATCTTTAATAGGGTCCTTCAGATGGACCTTGGCAACATTGATTTGAAGAGCGTTTTGATAGAATACGTAGATGACATTGTGATTTGTAGCACTACAGAAGATGAGTGCAGGCAAGACTCCATTCAGTTAATAACTATCCTATCAGACAAAGGGGGTCATTACGACCCTGGCGTTAAGGGTTTAGCAGCGCCATAAAAGGTGTTGGCGCCGTTAAACCCTTAACGCCTGATTATGAGGTCCCTTTGCGGGACCTGACCTTAACGGCTGGTTTTACCAGCCGTTAAAGTAGGGTGCCGCAAAGGGACCTCGGTGCTAATTATGGTACCGCAATTTGCGCTACCGTACTTAGCGCCTTCCCCAGTCCCATTGAGCCCTATGGGGCGAAAATGGGAATGGGGAAGGGCCATGGTGAAATGGGGAAATACCGCCCCGCCAACCTTGGAATGGGGCGGTATTTCCCCATTCCACCATGGTGGACTCGTTACAACACCGGCACCAACCATGGTACTAATAGCGCCATGGTTTAGCGCTGGCTTTGTAATGAGGGCCTACGAGTGCCAAGTTTTATTAATTTAATATCATTAAATGCGAAGAAAGGAGCTTAAACGCGGTCTCCTGTCACGTGGGATAGATGGAAATAGACAATGGGCAAGCTGCATCGAGACTTGAAGATAAGAACGTGCATGCACTCCTTTCTCCTTTCTATTCTCATGAGCAGTGATACTTTGCAAAGCCGAGTTCAAATACAATTCGAATGACAGAAAGCATGAGTGATGATGAATGATGGGCTAATTGGGTGGGGAGGCATGGTCAAGTCCACCCACAAGCACCTAGGATACCTGCTTACGTGCTGCTAGTGGGTCGAATATTCCAGAAGGGTACAAGCGTGCCGACCAATTATAGAGGGCCATGTATTAAAGAGCCCTATAGTTTGAGAGCCAATGGTGTGTCGTGTATCTAACAAATATTGAGGATGACTTGCACAAGGGTTGGGCACAAGTTGTCCACCTGACAGTTGATACCCAATCACAATCCAATCTCCTACATAAAGTATACCTAGATGTTCCCTGTAGACCTATCACAACCGCAAATACGTTTTCTTGGTTTGCCACGTAGTATGACGTCAACTATGATGAGTTTTTGCTATATAAGGATGTTGATGTCCGTTGTACTGCATGTTTTAGACAATTGACAATAAAACAGCTTTTGTTTGCCAACTTCCTGAATCAGTCTGGTTATTGGTGTGAGAGCTGTTCTGCACCCCCATCCATGTAATGACGTGCTTCCTCATTGTAAAGGACCTAATGGTTCACTCGCATGGCAGGCAGTGCTCACATATGACATAAATCCCTCCCGACATGCTCGCTCTTCGGGGAGGCTTTCATTTAAAATGTACATGCTCCCTGTCATGCACACATGGCGGGGAGCATGCACAATTGATCCCTATGGGGTCTGGTCTGCTTTATGACCATAAAGCAGACAGACTTCATAGGGATCTCCAGCATCTGCGCTGGTATGAAAGTCCATGCCATTGCAGACGCTGTCCATTGTCCATGTCTTCGAGTCCATGGTCCTCCACTATGGTGTTGAGAATCCCAGCTGTTGAGATCCAGTTCTCTATTTCTACTAACAGAAGAGATGCACACATCTTGCTTGCCGGGTCAAGCAGATCTATTGGACGGTAGCTTGTCGGTATAGATCTATCCCCTCTTTTAGAAATTGGTATGATCACCAATTTCTGCCACAACCACAGTTTAAGTCTCTGGTGCATTATATCCTAGAATAATAAATGCAGGATGGAGGCCCAAAACGGAGGCTACATTTTCAAAATAACATTACTGAGCCCATTCGGACCACATGCAGATGAGTTAGATGCAGCTCTTATTTAATCTTCTATATCCTCAACAGAAAAAGAAAGAGACCACAGACAGTCGGATGAAGCAATTTTTGTTACTACATTAGGAGGCCTGTAAAGGTGAGGAATTTGAGTGCCCCAATCCTTCTCGCTCACTGCTCAGCATTCACTATTGTCCAACATTCGTTTACCTTGTTTTCAGGCAATGGTCTGTAGCATCTTTCCCCTTCCTTTTTGTTTTCTTTCAAATTGCGCAGAGAGCAGACAATTTTTGTACATAGATTAGCAAAATTAGATGTGTTTAATCCTCAGAGTTCTGCTCTCAGTAGTCTCTTTCTTTCCTTAATATGGGCATCATAAGAAATATGTCTACATTTCCTGAATATAGGCCAACATTGTGGTACAATCTGCAAGAAATTGTGGAAAGAAGGATGGAGAAAACATTTACATTTTCTTATCCATATCACTGTTTTCCACTAGTGCCATCACTCCTTTAACAAACTTCTCATTGTTTCCCATGTTCCTAACCAATTTGTGACCCTTATTATGGACGTCTAAGCCAGTATAGTTACCATCCATCTTTGTTGTTTTTACAAGATTAGTGAAAGTGACTTTCAGCGGGCAATGATCGCTCTGTGATTTTTCCATTACCGCAAATAGTTCAACATTTTTGAAAAGTGCCTGACTGAGAACTAGATAGTTCAAATGGGCATTCGCTTGATTACCATACCATGTGGGCTTTGGTGGCACGTCCCTCTGTATGCTACCATTCCCTGTCCTCAGATCTTGTGACCGAAGGAAATCACACCATTTAGCCCCCTTTTTCCTACTCCTATCTGTTATAAGTGTGCCATTGGTATTGTAAAAACCTCTATCCCTGTAATCTGCATTCAAGACTCTCCCAACTTTAAATTCATCTTGTATTCAGTGACCCTAATGTGGTCGCAAATATCTGTTATCCGTGTAATACATTTATCCCGATGTTAATGCACAGCATTCCAATGCAAATTTAGCAGATAAAGATGATTTGACCTCCCCTCTTACTCAAATTCAAGTTTGACAACTAAAATCCCATATATGGAGTCTCATATAACTTCCGCTTTTGAACATGAAATGTTATGAATAAGGATGGCCAATCTGCCCGAGGGGGGACCACCTTCACTGTGGGTAGCCAATTGCTGTGCCACGCTGAAGCCATCAATATGTGTATCCTTCAGTAGCAAAGGTTCTTGTAGGAAAACCACATTATGCTTACAGATGAGGTTTGTCATGCCCTCATCAAAGAAACCGCTTGAGCCCATGGTGTTCCAAATCATAACACTTAATTTCTTCATACCATATCAGATTTAAATTTCTTCTCTTGGTTCACAAATCTATCCACAGTAATGCACCACTGTATCGATCCTCCTCTATCCAACTCTACAAGCCCTCTCGTAATCTCTGCTCTTCTTCCTCAATTACCCTTGTGGCTCTTCGCCCTCCCTGTGCTTCCATTTGTTTCTGCTCTTTTTCTCTTCTTGCTCCACTTCCATGGAATTCTCTTCCCATGGATTTCTGAGAAGCAGTCCACACGGATTTCTTCAAAACCAAACTGAAAGCCTACCTCGTTGCCTCTGAGTTACCCTCTTAACCTACCTCTCATCTGCCTGCTAATTTTCTCTCGCCTCTAACCTGCCTCTGTCTCTCACTTCCTATGCCTCCATTCTAGCACATCATTCATCATGGTCACATCCCAAGCACAGCTGGCCGTACCACCTAGCTGCACTTAAACATTTCTGATTTGTTGTCCTTAATCTATGTATGCCAACTTATGCATTGTCTCCGATGACTGTTCCATTCATTACCCTCCACAACCTGGTCAAACTCACACTATAGTAAGAAGCTCACTGCTTCCCTCGTCAAATGTAATTTCTTATCTATTGTACGTTCTGTTGTGATCAAAAGAGCATTGTTCCTCCTGTATAAACATAAATAAATAAATGAATACATTTTCCTGATCTCATTACTGAAATCACACTATTGCATTTTCCTCACACGCTCTTCCTCATACCACTATACCGGAGTCTACAAACTCTTACTCTACACATATTTTAGCCCACAGCTTCCATTGTCTATATATTTCTTTTCCTCACACTTCTTCACAATTATAATCTATATTATTAATCTAGCAGCCCTCTTCCTTGTCCTACTACCAAATATTAATCCATATCATTATCCATACACTACTCTTCCTCATCCAAATTATTACCTGCACATTCATCTCCATCATCCTATTACTCTATTGTAATCCATATCATTATTTCAACACCGAGATACAAAAGAATGCCTGCTAAAACTCAGCTCTGTAGAAAACAAAGAAAAAATCAAGCAGATGAAAAAAGGGAAAATCATATACTCACCCCAACGAAAACGAATTATAGAAAACATACAAGCAAGAGAACAAGTAACTCTGCTCTTGCAAAATACACAAACAAAATGATTGCTCCTGCATCAAAAAAGAAACATAACCAGATACATAGTAAAAATATTTCAACTGAAGATCAACCTAAAACTATATCTAGCAATGTCAATTTAGTCAAAATAAAATATTCCCAAAAATCAAGTGTACAAAAATGTTTCCGGTGCAGACTTCTTAGCAATCTCATAAATCTGAGAGGTCACATTCCTCAGTTCAAAATTCCTAAAGAAAACTGATACTTGAAACACTGATTGACAGCGCATTCAAACTAAAAGCTCTCAGCGCATTGATCATGATAGGTTATCCCTACTCTGTTGCTATTTCACTAAAAAGAAAACTATATATATTAGTTTTAAACAGAATGAAACCACTTACTAAATACATTTTAAAAACTACACAAAACGTCTCAACATGCGTAATGTCAACATAGATAACTTTTGTAACATGAGTGCAGTTGAATGGTTTCACACCAGTAGCACAGCACTGTACTTCCATGAAGAAGCATGCAACCAACAAAAAACAAACCCAATTCCCATAGTTACTAATTTTAATACATTATTATAGCAAAAGAAACCTTAATTCAAAAGTCTTCCCGAACAAATTTTCCATCAAATGTTTCCCCTGTCCACACAGATCGTCCAGTGTACAAACGAACGTGCAGCTCAATATACAATGTGACCAACCAGACGTTGAAATGTTTATGACAGTTCTTCAATCAATATGTTAAAATAAAAGACAAAAGTAGAATCTAACATTTACAAAACACGGACTACTACCCAGTGTGTACCTTCCATCACATAAACATTTTAGCAATACACCATTCTACAATGCGCAACCTTGTGCATGATTTGTACAGTGATAAAAGTCCAGCTCTAGAATTACAAAAACTCAATGACAGTCTCCTAAATGGAACAGCACAAATAGAACACATACAAAGTTAATATTTTGCATCCAAAGAAGAATTGTAAAACACAGTGGACTTAGAAAAGATTAACCTACAACTTTCAAACACTACCCTTCTTACAAACACATACAAAAAGAAATAGCAAAGTGTGAATTTTATTATCATGATGCACTGTTTGGGTTATGAGGGTAGGAGAATCCTCAAGAGTTTACTTGACCTTGCTTGCACCTCAGAGGGGTCTGGTGACATAGTTGCCAGCGAAACTTGAGGAAGGTGCTGCTTGATGCAACAACAAACGTGAAGTCAGGTTGTGTGTTTTGCAGGCAGGCTGGAGTACGTAGATGCCTGGTCTTTTACTCCACTGCGGACAGGGACGCTGAGGAAACCCTAACAAAAGCAGAGGAATGGAGATACCCACCAGAGCGCTCCAAAAGGCAAAGGCAGCAGGATAATGCAGCGGAAAAAGCAGAGCACCCCGACAAATGCTAATACATACCTACATAGACAACAATTATACTTTGAATTTATATTTACAATAACATACAGTTAGAATATGCCATTGGGTATCTGACTACTTAAAACATGAACAAAGAGACAAAACAAATATGCCTTAATTACATTACACTTACAACTCACCATCACCCATGTCATTATTTAATATATATATAGTAGCAATAAACTGCTTTCTACACATACAAAATGTGTCTCCTTTTCATAAACACCAAAGGCTGAAGAAATGGAGAAAAAGTTGAACAAAATGTACATTTTATTAACAGTAAATGCAAAAAATTGTTTTTTCTCAATCCAGCTTGGATTTGTCCCCATGACCCAATTATTAGAATATGCTAATACAACAGCAGTGAAACACACACAAAGGGTATAGAAAACATAGTGCATACAATGCACTACTTATGAGGGCAAAAAAACGAAATGAATGTATAAAATCTACATCGTATATATCTTCCATACCATGTTCCACAACTAACAAAATTTTATTTTCTTTAGAAAGAAACACAGATGTTCCTTTGTTACCATGTCCACTATGTCGCAACATAAAACAATCCAATATTTGGCACATGCACTGAGACTAGTACTACTACTATACCCACTTGCCAAAACTCCCACTGTGGCTGTGTCATGACCAGAGATCACATTCTCCAAACTACATAACTACTAAAAGCAAAGTAGGCATACTCTTTTTTTCCATGGACACATTGTTTGGGGCATTGAATCCAAAGAAAGCATGTTGCTGTAGCCATGGCCATTGGCCTTCAGCCATGCCCCAAACAACCTGACCACTGGTCATGGCCAAAACAATATCTACTGTGACTACTACTACTATAACCATACTACAAGATTCCTATTCTACCGCTATCCAGGGGTCACATTGTTCAAACTACATAACTATTAAACCCAAGGTAAGGATACCGTTTGCACCATGGCCAGTGGCCACATTGTTGTGAGCATTAAAGACAAAGTAAGCTGGCCACTGGCCATGGCCACACCAATATGTTGTGAGAAACTGCCATCTGGCAAGTGTGAAAAGCCCTGGCTTATTTTGTTTCCATCTCAGAAAGGGTAATCTTCTGATCAGATTCCCCTTTCGCAAGCTGAATGCCAAAAGCATAGTGTGTATCTGTGGCCTGCAGCATCAGTAATCGAATTCGCAGCTCCTGCTCTACCCATGGCTCTGATCAGGTCCAGAGGTCAAGATGCCTATGTGACAGAGACAGTGACAAAAAAGTCTCTGCTGCGCAGAAAAAAGTCTCTAAACCACGACAAAACTGAACTTCTCCTGCTTGGCTCCCCACAAAAACTGAACAAACTAGGACCATCCTTCGAAGCCTTCAACATTGACAGTAACATTATTGAAGTAGCCACGATGTGAAAACACTTGGTATCTACCTTGATTCTACACTGTCCCTCACAAGACAAACAAATGCCCTAGCCTCTACTACATCATATACATGTAAACTTATCACAGCATGTCGTCCTTACTTATCCCACAACAACTGCATTACAAAATGCAAGTCATGCAAAATAATGCAGTCAGATCAGCCTGCAATATCCCTAGGAAACAGCACATCACATCAGCTAGACATAACCTAAAATGGCTTAATGTCAAACAAAGGATAGACTTCAAAGCACTCTGTATAACACACAAATGCCTTCATAACCAGGCAGCTGTATACCTTTGCGACACCATAGTACGACACAAATCAAAGCGACCACGTAGATCCGCACAGACCCATAGTGTCACGATACCAAGATTTAACCAACAACGAGCAGGCAGGGTCAGCTTCCCTGTCTTGGCTGCAAACAAATGTAACACACTGCCCGTCGCCATAAGAGCCGAACCTTCTTTCATTGTGTTCCGCAACAAGGTCAAAACCTGGCTTTTAAACCAGGGTCACAACCTGCCCTTACCTAAATAATACACCACTACAATTACCATTGCACATAATTATGAAACTGCATTTATCTGCCACTACCTGTTGTAATCTATGACTTTCATTCTCTATTAATACCATGTAAATGTATATCTGTTTACTACCTATATATTACCCTATATATTACCTTTATTTGCTACGACTATTCAACTTGTGTCACTACCACGCCAGTTACATTTTTTGTTAAGCTGTGCAATCTTATTATATGTAAAGAACAGCGCTCTGTTGCCTCTGGGTCTTGATGCACTATACAGATAAAATAAATACAAATACACCATTTAAGATATGCTTCCCTGTATGCAGCTGACGATCATAAGAAGCCCATGATGGCAAGAGGATAATCTCTAAAATAATGCTATGCCTGAGTTTAGGCATAGTGCATGGTACAACATATGATCACGGCTGCCACATTCCAATTGATATTGCACATGCTTCCATTCCTGTGAGTCAGCTCTGCTGTGGAAGGTAATGTGAATTCTGGTCAGCAGGGTGCAGCTTGCAAAAAAGCAGGACAGGAACCTGGAGGGCCACGCTTCCTCTTTGATCTCATAGTGAGGGCAGGCAATAGCCTTCGCCCGAGACAGCCGCACATCAGGCAGCTTGCCTAGGCATGGGCATCTAAGGAGCACACCCATTCAAAAGGAGTAGCCTCACGCAAGGGGGCTGCATCTCCAAAGGCCCTTGTTCTTAGTGAGAAGGGTAGGGCACGGGATTATGGTAGGGAGGAGGGCTCTGCTCAATGGAAGGAGACTTTCCCCATCGTGATTCTCACGGTCCCTCTCTCTCTTTCCTGCCCCACCCCCACTTCCACTGAAGTAAAGCACTTTGGGTGTGACTCCGTTCAAAGCAGGGATTGGACCACAAGAGCAGGCTAGATTCAGACCAATCACCTGAGAACTTTTACCTTTAAAGGAAGAGTTCTCCCACCCCTTCTTAAGATTCACTCTGATCATTTCAGATCCTTTAAGGCTACAGATTCATTCTGAAGATCACACTGAACTTCCTTTGGGAAAGTTGCACTTTCCAAAGCCCTCAGCCTGAGGTGAAGAAGGAATCATCCAAGACAGAAGAAAGATCTGTTTCCTACCACTTCCAGGGCACATCGGGATTGACCTTTGCTGTGGATCAGGACATACCACTCTTCACCGGAATCTCCTGAGCTAGGAGAGAAGACCCTGAACAGAACCATCCTGTCTTTGAGTTCCTCTGGGTGGGCCTCACAGCTACCAGAGGACCAGACCAGCTGAAGCTCCCTGTTTGGTTGCTGTGCTCCTCCACCATTTCAAACTTGCTGGCATTTTCAAAAAGCTTGACTTTGCATCTAGCGAAAGCTTGTCACCTGCTAGGTCTGAAGTGACTGCTCAATGCCGGGACCCACAACAAATCACTGGAGAGTCACATGCTGACTCTAACCAGGGGTTACAACCATGGCTTGACCCAGCTAGCCCTCGCACTGACGCCTCATTGATCGCACATCGATGCACCCAAGATCATCACTACAGTGACTGTCCCCTGCTAACTCGAAAAGCAGGAGCGTCAACCATTGACCCCTCCCCACGAATAAAGCCTGACCGGGTGTGGCCCACTGAGAAGAGTTCCTAGGACTGCCCTGACCTGCATCTTTGAGAGCTGCCCTTTTCCTGCACAGAGCACCTGCATTCGCCCCTACTAGACACCTGCTGGCTGCTGGGGCTTCCATGATCCAACATGCCAGAACTGAGCTTGAGCCACTTGTATTGACATTCAACATCTGTTCTGACTTCCTCAGTCCACCAAGAACAGAATCCAGGTACTGTTGACTCTGAACTGCTCCATCAGTCCACTTGGATGCTAGAGACTGGTTACTTCACGATCACTCCTGTTTTCAACCAAGATATCCTTTTTGTGGCTAGTGAAATACCTACCACCCGTGCAACTATACTCAGAGGGCTACTTCCTCCAGTCTGTTGCATCTTCTCTGTTCCTCTTGTGGGGTGGGTTTTTGTTCAGTATTTTCTATTCATTCTACATGCAGATGGTGTGTTTGATTGAAGTATGTATTCCTTTATGGGACCTTGATTGGGCATTCCCTTTATTTTGGACTGTGATACTGTGTTGTTTGTGTCACTACTGGTTCACCTTCACACCCCTTTTAAGAGCATAACCTTCCCTCTGCCCACGTCACCACAAAAGGCGACAGAGGTATATCTCTTGACTGTCCCTGTTTTAGCCAAAATAAAAGTGTGCAGTTTTCATTTGTTTTTAATGCCAAAGTATTTTTACTACCATTCAACTGGACAAGTGCACAGTGCAGACCTGGTCATCAAGTGTCTTGCACATGGCAGAAAGGTGAAGAAAGCAGAATTGTTAAAAAACCTCACAGATTTTGAGGAAGCTATGGCGAAGAGTGTTCTCAGGGGACCAGCGTTGAGTTGTGCTCTGTAGCCCTATTGCTCATACACCTCGGGTGCGTGGAAAGCACTGAAAAGAGTGATAGCGCTTCTCAGCATTCCTCCCACCAGGTGGATTCACTGGTATCCCAAGGGTCACGATTATCCCGCAAATTGGATTCATCGGGTAGATCCTGCGCATCAGCCAGGCCAGAAGAATCTGTCACAGTACTCGACAATGGTAGGCTCTACCTCCTAGAGGAGAGGAGGTTGGCTCTGGAGGAAAAGAAGCAAAGGGACAACATGATATTGGACAAGCTGGAACTCAAGGCCCAGAAGGAGGCCATCAAAACTTCCAAATGGGAAAGAAGTGCCTCCAGCGATGGCTCCCAAAGATAGCCTAGGTGTCACCTCCCCTAGGACTTAGTCCAGCAGTATGAGGAGTGGAAGGACATGTTTGACTGGTTCGAAAAGCTGGAATTAGCTTTTCACATCCAGGAAGTGGAAGAGTTGTGGGGTGCAGCCCTTATGAGCTGTCTACCGATGATTGGAACTAATGTGATTATTCAGTTCACTCCTGAAGAGAGGTCTATTTATTCCAAGATGATGACCGCAGTCCTCAGGAAGTTCTGCAAAACCCCAGAACAATAGAGAGCTCACAAAAAACTGGAGTCAAAACATTGAGGTGTTTACGCATCAGTCCATGAAATGGGTGGTTGGGTCATGGGTAACTAAGGTGACACATTTGAGGGCATGTTTAATCTGATCGCACGTGAGAGCATACTTAAACAATGTGAGAAGGAGTTACACCAGCATCTAGTGGACAAGACTATCACAGACCCTCAGGAACTTGCCAAGGCAGCTGACCAGTTTGTGGCTACTCGAGTCTAGAAAAAGGCAGTGGCTGTTGCATCTACCCAGATGACAAAGGGAGTGCAACAAGTAAATTTAAAGAGGATAAGGACAAAGGTCTGTAACCTTCTTGCTAAGAAAGGGCTAAAAAATCAAGAGTGGACATTCCAGTAAGATCATCCCTAGCACTGGGGCATCCAGATTCACAGTCCCACAAGGCTGTCTTGTCTGCAGAGATATAGGAAAGGATCCCTCCTGCAAGGGTAGACCCAAGTTGGCCGTAGTTAACGCTGCTCTCATGGAGCAGGAGGAGGAAGAAGAAGAGGAAATAGTCAATGCGGGCATCTTAGATGATGAATTCTCACTCAGCCTGGGGTTGGCCGAATGCACCCTAATATCTTTAAGCAGGAAAGGTACTAGGTCACCCACCAGGGCCCTGGTTCATGCTAGTACAGAGATCTTTCTGGACAACATGTTCATTAACGGGAGCAGGGCCCAAGCACTTTGTGATTCTGCTGTGAGTATCACCACTGTCTATTGATACTGAGTGCGAGAGAACCAGATCATCTCTGGCCCTCCCAGACTAGTTAGGGTATTTGACGTTCTCCCACAATGCCCACTGGCTAAAATGGAGTTCTGTTGGTGGGGAGAAAGATCTCATGTCTTGGTTGCTCTGAAAGATGCCATTCCAGTAGACTGTCTGCTGGGAAACGATACCCTTGATGCTGACATCATTGGTGCAGTCAAACAATCTAGGGCAAATGAAGCAGCTAGGGATGCAGCAATGGTGTACATGGTTTTAGTGGATCTTCCGGGTGATGATGGCAAAAGACCAACTCCAACGTTACTACCAAGACTGGATCCAGAATACACTTTGGGGCCTGCTCTTGTCGGAGAGGGTATAGTGCAACAGAAGTGCCTGCTGCGGCGGCACCTGACTCAGTGATGACTGGGATGCCTACAGGTTTAGAACGTGACTTGTGCTTTAACAGTATACTGGGAGAAACAACTTTGCTGGTCATCTCAGAATGACAAGACAGCCGACAGGCTGTCTGTCCACTTTTCTGGCCCAGATGGGGTCAAAGATAAAAGAATTTGTTTGTTCCAGCCACACTTGCCAAGCATCTGGCATGGCCGTCGGCACCACCAAGGCCCCCATGAATTTACCTGTGCTTGGGCAGCCTTTCAAGAGGATATGTATGGACATGGTGGGTCCTTTGGGTTCCCAAACCTCTTGGGGAAACCGGTACATTTTGGTTGCGGTGGATCATGCCACACGGTACCCTGAGGCTGTCCCTCTGAAAAGCATCAAGGCCTTGGTGGTCATGCAGCTCTCATTGGAATTGTGTCTCATGTGGGATTCCCTAATTAAGCCATTTCTGACAGGGGAATCCAACTTCATATCTGCGTATATACGAAGGCGATGTGGGATGAATGTGGAGTAACCAATAAGTTCTGCATGGCCTTTCGCCCACAAACAAACCGGTTTGTTAAGCGGCTCAACAAGACCCAATCCTCAAGGGCAAGGTAGGTGGCATGGAAGAGCCCTTCAGGAGAAAGTGGAATATTCTCCTGCCATGCCTCAAGCTCTCCTACCGGGAGGTGCCAAAGAACGGTGTAGGTTTCAGCCCCTTCGAGCTTCTGTTTGGTTATCCCTTTACTGGTCAGCTAATCTTTGTGTGGGAAAGATGGGAGGGCAATCCCCAAACTCCTTCCCACAACATAGTAGACTGTGTGCTTGGTCTTCGATCCAAGATTGCTAAGTACAGGGAACAGAGCACCCAGAACCTGAAGGCAAACAGGAACTCATGAAGTACTTGCATGACCAGAATGCCACTATGACGGAGTACATGCCAGACCAAATGGTCTGGATCAGGGAACCTGTCAAGGCCAGTACCTTGCATCACAACTGGACTGGGCCCTACTTGGTGCTGGAAAAGATCAGTCAGGTTAACTACCTCATTGACACTAAGACCCCGAAGCAGACACATCTTTTCTTCCACATCAACCAGCTTAAACCACATTACAGCCTCAATGATTTAGTGATGGCTCTGGTTACATCGATCAGACGAGACAGAGGCAGAGTCTGACCCCCACTTACTTGTTGCATGCAGAGCCCACTGACGGTCTCTTGAGGGAGTCTAAATCTCCCAGACCTCACAAACAGCAAATGTGGGACTGCCAGTGGTTGCTGAATCAGTTGGCAGGACTGTTGCCGTTGTCTCCCTGGAAGATTGATTGGTGCATCAATGATATTGACACCAGAGACATTAAACCGGTGAAAAATAGGATTCACTGGATATCCGACAAGGTCAAAGACACCATCAAGGAGGAAGTCTCCAAGATGTTGGCCTTGGGGGTTATCAAGCTGTCCTGCAGCCCCTGAGATACCCCAGTGTACTGGTCCCTAATAAATCCAGTACCGGGAAAACCGAGGTTGGCTTTGCGTGGATTATCGGGGGCTCAACTCTGTCATGAAGACCTTGCGGCAGGGTACTGGCAGGTAGGCTGACTGATCACACAAATGAGAAGTCTGCATTTTACACTCTGGACATGCATTATCAGTATATGGTTATGGCCTTCAGATTGAAGAATGACCCTGGCACCTTATAGAGAATGGTGAACCACGTCCTAATGGCGCTGGAAGACTTCAGCATTGCCTACCTAACCAATTTAGGGGTATTCAGTAACACATGGGAAGACCATCTATCCCATGTGGAACGGGTGTTTCAAGCCATGGTGAAGGATGGGTTGACTATCAACGCAACCACATGCCAGATAGCACAGGGTACTGAGACTTGCTTAGATCACCAAATCACCAAGTGGGTCAAGCAAAGAAGCAGCCTCTTTCCGACCGTGGAGGATTATTTTGTAAATGTATTCAGTTATTGATTTATTTATTATTTCTGTAACATGCTAATTCTCCCATGGGCATCAAATCACACAATGTAACAAACAAGGGGACACATCGACAAGGTTAGCCGAGGAGGAGAACTGGACCAGAGTATAAATTAATTGGGAGCAAGGTTGAAGAGAAGAGTCTTAACACCCTTCTTAAAGGTAGCGAGTGAATTTGCCTGGCAAAGATGAAAGGGTAACTTTTTCCAACCAGCTGGTGCTTGAACATTAAACGTGAAACCACCAAATCTAGTGAGTTTAAAGCTTGGCTGTACAAGTTTTGTTGGATCGTATGACCCGAGAAAGCGACTAGACATAGAGGGAATGAGCAGATCACGTAAATACTGCAGGGAGTCTTCATTGCAACATTTGTAGGTCAACAACAGGATCTTATGAGTGACCCGATTGTTTGATGGTGAGCCAGTGTAGCTCCCGTCTGGCATCAGTAACATGATCTCTTTAAAAGAGACCAAAGACAGCTCTGATGGTGAGATTTTGTGCGACTGGGCGCATCTTGAGATTGGCTTTGGAGGTTCCTGGTAAAAGGCTATTGCCGTAACTGGGACATCCCCACGACCCAGGCTCAAATGACATCCTTTCTAGGCCTTACAGGTTATAACTGGCTTTTTATTAAGGGGAATGGGACCCTTGCCCGACCCCTAAAAATGGCACATCAAAGGACACTTGGACTCCCGCCTGTCAGTCATCCTTCCTTGAAGGATGGCCTATGCCAGGCCCCAATTCTTGAGATCCCGGATTTTGGGCAAGAGGTTGTCATCCAGATAGACGCTTGTGAATTTGGCATCAGTGCAGCACTGAACTCTGAAGCGGGAGAACAACCTTGTGCATACCTAAGTAGGCGCTTAACCAAGCAAGAGCGCAACTGGTCCACCATCAAGAAGGAGGCATGTGCGGTAGTTTGGGTGGTATGCAAGTTGAAACCCTACATTTTTGGGTCTCACTTCACAGTCCAAACTGACCACAAACCTCTGAGGTGGTTTATGGCCATGCAGGGAGAGAACCCCAAGTTACTGCATTGGGCCACATCCCTGTAGGGATTGGACATGTACATCCAACACAAACCTGGGTCAGAGAACTAAAATGCATATGGCCTCATTTGGTACTTTTGCCAGGAAGATGAGCCAGACCCTTTGAAGGGTGAGTCTCAACCTTTTTGGATAGGGGGCATGCGAGGAACTGCCCTCTGGCAAGGGTGCAACACCCTGACTTTTTAAAATTTATTGAATAATAAAATGATGCACGTTATTTTATCTCAGGAAGGTTAATCTGCTGATCAGATTCCCTTTTCGCTAGCTCCATGCCAGTATCCTGAGTCGCAGCACCTGCTCTACCCATGGCACGGAGCAGGTCTATAGGTTACAGATGCCCATGTGACAGAAAACTTTATTCCGTGCAGGGGCAGCATTTAAGATATGCTCCCATGTACCCACCCCACCATGATCATAAGTAGCCTATGATGGTGGCAGAATAATCTCTCAAATAAAACTATGCCTGAGTTTTGGGATAGTGCATTGTACTACTTATTTAATAATTGCCTGAAATAGAAATACCCACACAAACATTAAATGCAATAGTCTGTCTTTAGTACAATAACCCAGCGACTGTACGATGTAGCCTTGAAGGCGAAACCACCAAATTGTTCGACATTGAGAGGGGGTAAGACACGTGTGCGTCTTGGCCCCTATGTTATTTTGTACATTCATTAATAGTCTGATTGATGTACCCACTACCTCCTAGCTAGATGCGCCTACTCTGAGCTTTGGCAACAATTCTTTTTTACTTTTTGTGAATGACGCAGTTTTAATTTCATTAACTTCAGTAGGTCTTAACAAATAATTAAATAAGTTTTATGAAGGGTGTAAACATAATGGCTTAGCTATCAATTTCACTAAATCTAAGTCTTGCATTTTTCATCCAACATTTAAAAAACTACGGAAAATACATTTTGAACTAGACATGCAAATAATTGAACAGGTCGCCAACTATACTTAACTGGGCATTTGATTAATGGGCAAAGGGGGTTGGATTGAACAGATTGATAAGCCAACACTTACCTTAAGAGAGGACAGGCAACACCATCAATACATTTGCTTATACTCATGGAACTGGTGCCCTTATGCCAGCACTCAAAGTATACAACACCCAAGCGACAAATGGAGCCGAAAGATGGGATTTCTCAAAGACAACTAGTTTGTCTGTAATAGAGAATAGCACTCTTGAATAAACCTTTGAGCCTACCAAAATCTACATCAAATAAAATGAGGACAAGAAAGTAAATCTTGACAACATTGATGACACTATTGCCTTAAGTCTTCTAATATATTGCGTCCTCCTGCGCACATCCCACTAGTCAGGGAAGTATAAAACAGCTTTGATTGACCTGCTAACACAGGATGGAGGGAAATCACTACTGTGGTGCAAACATGCTGAAACAAAATTATTTGAGTTGGGCCTTGAACTCATTTGGTACAACACAGAAAGTGTTGTAGGCAATACAAAATTGGAGATCAAAAAGGCACACAATACACTGAAAAAATAACAGATTTTAGTGGATATTACCCAGTCGAGGCAAATGACAGCTTATTGGTCAATTAAACAGGAGTGTGAATATGAGAAATACTTAGATCAGATAAGCTCAGACTATGCACGCTCACTATTTATGCGATTTCATTTCGGCACCCTACCGTTGGCAGAGCTTGACTATCCCTGGAAAATAAGAGATGACAAAATCTGCCCTGTGTGCTTGAAACATAAGGAGAGTTTGGGGCATTTTTTGTTCCTTTCTCCAAAGTATAGGTACCTAAGGTGAGCATACATAAAACCCATTTTGTTACAATCAGGTGTACGATTATTTTCAGATGAAATTGAGCTATATATATCGACTAACATTGATGTATTTATCTTTGCAGTAAGTTCATATAAAGAGCACAGCTAATTAGGAAGATAATTGTTGCAAAAAAAAGTGTTAGTACATTTCAAGAGCCCTTGCAGGACATGACTAGCTGACTTACAATGTACTATTTGTAGCAGAACTATGATCAAATATAAGATTAAATGCAATGATGTAACTACAATAATTGAAAATACACGAGACTTATGTGGAGACCTATAATGCGGATCAATTATCGAACAAAAATCTATATCCTTTTAAATCTTTTTATGTACTATACTGGACAGTTTGTCTAATGTGTTTTTAACTCAAGTTTGTATACCTCTATTAATTATATTGTGTATATTGATTTTAAACAAACACAAGACAAAGCATAATCTGATAATCAATTATTTTGTATTGGAAATAGCATTTTGTCTGTCCTTGTGTTGCTGTTTTAAAGTGATCATAATTTAATGAATTGTTTATATATTGCTATAAGACTAACCAGTTGAATAACACTAAAATAAAGCTACAGCATAAATAGACCATGACGGTGGCAGGGTGATCTCTAAAATAATGCTATGCCTGAGTTTAGGCATAGTGCATTTAACTACTTATGATGGAGGGCCAGGCCTCCTCTTTGATCTCTTTTTAGGGGAGGTAACACCCTCCATCTGAGAAAGCTGCACAGCAGGCAGCTGGCCTGGGCCTTGGCATCAAAGGAGCACACCCATTCAAAAGGAGTAGACTCAGACCAGGGTGCTGCATCTCTAAAAGCCTTTCTTCTCAGTAAGAAGGGAAGGGGACGGAGTATGATAGACAGGTGGGCTCTTGTCAATGGAAGGAGACTTTCACCATCTTATTCTCAGTGTCCCTCTCTCTCTTTCCTGTCCCCTCCACTTCCTCTGGAGAAAATCACTTTGGGTGTGACATCAAAAGAGCAAAGTCCACTCCAGCCAAGAACAGGGATTGGACCAATAGAGCAGGCTAGCTTTAGACCAATCACCTGAGGACGTTTGCCTTCAAAGGAAGGTGCCTCCCACCCCTTCTTGAGAGTCACTCATATCCTCTTGGATCCTTTAAGGCTGCAGATTCATTCTGAAGATCTCACTGGCCTTGAAATCTGGATAGACATGAATAGAAAAATGTTTTGCTCATGGCTACGGCCCAAACCGCTGGACAGATTTCCACCAAACCTGCATGAGAAGCAGTGGTCGGGTCCCAAAAGCATGTTTTGCAAAGTTGGTGTCAATCCAGTAGATTTTTTAAAAATGCCTAAAATGTAGCAAAATAAAAAGGTGTGATATAAACGTCTGGTCCGTGGACTCACTTACTAGTTCGATGTCTGTGGATCTCAATCAAGGAGCTGTGTAATTTTCACAGACATCATATGCGCTTGGTGATTGGTCAATTAAAAACATGAGGAGCGTCAAAACTTTTAAAATGTACGCCATTTTGGATTTGCAAACTGCACCTGCAGTCCATGAACATCGCAGTGAAAGCATATTCAAAAACATAACAATACACTTGTCATATAAATAAAACAATCTCTGGGGAGGTGAGGGGTGATGAGGACAGGGTGGGATATCTCAAGGAAAATGCCAAAATCGGACATCCATGCATATGTGTGCAATACATGGGTCAGTAAATAGCAGTTTTTGGATGGCTTATAACTTGGATGCCATTCAAGGAAACTGCATGAAAGTTTGCAATAAAAATATAGACACAACTTTGAATGTATTTACAAAGATTTTAGCCGGATCTCCAATAGCGGTCAAAATTGGAGGGGGATTTTCCACAATTTGTGGATGGTTAATAACTTTGGCGCTGTTTGACGAATCCGCACACAGGTTTGGAAAAAGATTGTAGACCCATCTTTGAATGTTTGTGCAAAGTTTGAAGGAATTTGCAAAGAGGATGCAAAATTGTAGCAGGGTCCAAAAGTACAGGAAAAAGGACAGGCTTAAATGGGAAGGAAATTCTGCTTGTTGCTAGATGCCGAAGTGCTGGGCTGATTTGCAGCAAACTTGAGCGAGGATCATTGACAAAGACCCAAAAGCATGCTTTTGCAAATCTGGCCTGCATTTAATTTAAAAAAAAAAGTGATAACACTTTAGTGCCTGAGGCAGTGCCTGGCGACATGCCCCAAACAATATGGCCACTGGCCATGGCCACAGGCTATGCCTCAAGCACCAAAGTTATATAACCTTTCAAAAAAATAAAAGGATATGCTATGCCTTCCGCTATGCCCCAGACAATCTAACCACTGGCCATGGCCACAAGGTCCTGGCTATGGGTTTAAAGTAGGCAGTGGGCCTGGACCCTGACAAGGACATGTACATAAATGTGATATATCTTTACTGTGCCCTAGGCATAGTCTGTGGCCATGGTCAGTGGCAGATTGTCTGGGGCAGGGCTGACCACTGGCCATGGGCAGCGGGGATCGGTTGTGGGTTTAAAGTGGGCATGGCCACCAGGCACCAGCTATGTGGGTAACGCGGGCAGTCGGCCTGGCTCTTGGCAAGGACAGGTACAAAAAAAGTGATATAACTTTGGTGCCTGCATCCCAGACAATCTAGCCTTGGCCACCAGCGACCAGCAATGTGATACCATTTTCGAAATCAGGATAGGCTTGAATGGGAAAAATAATCTGCACACAGCTACATCCCGAAGTAATGGACGAGTTTGCATCAACCTTGTGCAAGGGGTATCAGCAAGCAACCAAAAGCATGTGTTTGCAAATCTCTCCTGTGTTTGATTTTTTCAAAAGTGTCAAAATGTAGGTACAATAAATAGTGATATAATTTGGTGCGAATGTCATTCTAGTCTCACAAACTCTGACAGGGTCTTGGAAACAGCTATGAGCACTTGAGTACTTAACAAAACTCTTAAGAAGAATGATTCTCAGCATGCACAAAAAGATAAGCTAGTTTGCAGGCTTCTTAATTGTTTCTATGTGTTGAAAAATATTTTAGAATGTCTAAGAGGACCATTTTCTAGTGATTCGGTCTGCCAGTCCAGCAAAGAAACAAAAGAACTCAGGAGAACTTTTTGTACTCAATATTTTGTGGAAATATTTTAATCCAAATGTTGCCATCATATGTTCACACAATTCTAAAATGTTTTTTACAGATGTCACACAAATCACTCTCAAATGTGGTTCACGTTTTTTATGAATATCATTGTGGACCCTAGAGCCTTCCCTCTCTCTCATCTCCCGTGGCCTTTCCTTCCTAATCCCAGTTACGTAGTCTGAATGGTAACACCTACTATCTAATAGCTACCTTAGGCTAGAGGTGTCTGCCAAAATATCACCTATCTGCACTCCCTCAGGGACTTCCCAACTGTCGCTATTCTAACCGGTTGTTTGTGTCCTATTAGGAATTTGGGATCATTTATTTATTTATTTTTTTACATTTGTAAAGCGCCTAAGCCCTAAGGCATCAGGGTGCTTTTGACGTACCAGTCACATGTAGACGTAGTCAGCGGCCGAGAGAGGGGCAAAGGGCTTATCTCACGTAAAATCCTGATCTGTAATAGATATGATCAAACAGATTGTTAGGTGAATAACCGGGTCTTTAGTGCCTTCCGGAAAGACCAGTGGGATTCTTCAGCCCTCAGGGCAGGGGCGGGAGTGCATTCCACTGATTCACTGCCATTGCCGGGAAATTTGAGCCTCCTGCTTTGATTTTCTTGAAGGTAGGTGGCACAAGGCGGTTAGCGTGGAGTGCTCTCACAGGTCTGGTGGATTTGGATCACACAAATTTCTGTGACAAGTATTCCGGGGCCACATTAGCCAAACATGTGTGTGCACTTACTCAGGTGGACTCAAGCTGGTTCACTCACACCCATGCTCACCTCCCCTCCTACTCATAATGGCCCACCGTCATTATTTCACCATCGATCACTCTTCTGTCTGCTTCTTGCTCGACCCTCCATCCTTTGTTCTTGCCACTCCTCCCACTCCACTTCACCACTCCTCCATCCCACTACTCGACTCCTCAAACTATTGCTCTCTTCTTACCACAACTAATCTCCTCATCTCTCCTATTCTCACTGCAATTCTCCTCCCCGACAGGCTACTCCTCCACCTCCCACACTACTTGTCTCCTCCCACTACTACCCCTACCACCCTACTATTCCTCCTACACACTTACTCAGTCACCCTCCTTTCACCCTGTACTAGTCTTGTTACACTTACAACTTACACTGCTCTCTCTACCCACCTGTCTCTCTCTCTCTCTCTCTCGCTCTCACACACACACACACACACACACACACTGCAGAACCGCTATCACCCTTCAATCAATACCTCAACTGATGCAAAACTCTCCTCCACAATCCTCCAATCTCTACCTCCTCTAAACTTGAAACAAACACTTATTAAAACAAAATTTTGCTCTGTGACTAATAACATTTCAGGATACCATTGGTCCAGGGGTGAATATCGGTTTCTAAACCATCAATCAGCCCGACACCTCTAATACAACAGAATGGATCCAAACAGATTGGCATAAACAGGCATAACATTAAAATCATAAAACTCCTTGTCCAGTTTTGGTAACGTGGATGGAACGGCAGGCGTATCTCCCCTAAAGGTCGTGGATCATTGGTCAGTTGAAACACAGCGAAAATACTATCATTACCCAATGGTAAAAGGTGTCAATGGTGTATACAAATATCAACTTTATTATTATCACAACTGACAATGTAAGAACACTACGAAATGTAACCCACCCTGTAAAGAAATGCAGAGGACATGTAGTTTCAAAGAAGGAAAAAGGATTTACTCTGGATACTGGCTGGAGTGTAGTCGGTATGGTTAATAACCAAAACAGTTCATTAAGGTTTCTTGTATTTGGCACAAAGTTAGAAAAGGGTCTTAAAATGTCTCTAGGGGAAGGACCAAGAGGACAAAAGCACAATGTAACTTTTGCTGTGGGTGTTCTTGATGCTTCATAGAGTTGAGGCGGCTTTAGGGTGCTTTGCAGGCTTCTGTGACAGAGTTTGAGACGGGAGTCAGTTAAGGGTATAGGCGGAAAGACGGTTTGGCAAGTGAAGCTAGACCAACGACTGCAGGCTGGCCTAAACTGCGACTCAGGGTTAGGAATCGTTGACTCAGTGCTGATTGTAGTCCTTAAGCACTGGTCCAGATGTCTCAGATGTCTTTAAGTGACTACGGCTTGACAACAGTCAGCTTTGTAGTCAGTTCCAGATCAGGGAACTCGACTGGCTCAAACATTTCCTTTAAGGAAGACGGCGGTAGATGCTTGTCGAAGCACTTGTCCCAGCTTCTTCATTAGGCTCATGTTGTCCTTTACGGCAGACAGCCCACGGCTATGGCGAGTGTTGCAGGCAGCTGCCTTGTCCTTGAGTGTAGGTTCACATACCTTCTAGCACTCCCTATCCTTGATGCTTGCTGTAGAGCCTGGCAAGGCACGCTGTGTGCTGCCTGGGTACCTGTTCTGGAGCAGCTGGAGGTTCCTTTGAGTTCTGTTTCTCCCTCTGTTCCCTGGGAGAAGTTTACAGGAGGGATCTTGCTTCCCTCGTTGGATATCCTAGACTTCCTTCACTGGCGGAAGCTGTAAGGCAGACTGTACCTTCAACCAGGGTCCAGGGATGAGTTATTCTTTCTGCTTATTGTGAAGCCTTCACGTTATCCTCTAAAAGAGGGGCCCAACTCTCGTTTAAAGGCAAGTGGGCCATAGTGATTGATGTAGACTAAGCCTATTTTAGTGAACCAATGCTGGAGTTCCTGCCAACCATCTTCTGTATGCGTGGGGTCATAACCAGAGTGTTTTGCAACAGGAAAGGTAAAAGAGTGAAAACAGGAACAAGGTGTGCCCCAGAACTAACATGGTAGAATCATTCTTTCAACAGAAAGAGCTCTGAGCTCTTATCCTCTACAGCCAGGCCCCATGTGGACCTGTTTGAAATACCCCCCTGTTGGTATGATAATTGCAGCCACCAGCTTCAGGGTCCAACAAAAGAGCAGGGCGTTTCCATGGAGCATTTGCCAGTTAATCAGGCTGACCATGGCAGGGGGAAGGTTGGTCCCCCCCTTGCTTGGATGACATTGTACCCTCCTTGGCTGTCACATTCCAACTAAATATGACATGGAGGACTGTGCCTGTAGGCGTTGTTCAACCCGAAGTACACAGGCCTATGCTTTTGTTGTGGTGTGAGCATAGGGAAATGTGAGTGGATTAGCGCCCCACATTTTTCCTGAGCTCGGTCTACCATCATTCCATTTAATTAAACATTTTAAAAAGCCCAGGCGAGCCCATGCCCACCATGAAAATGGTCCAATTCCTTACATGCTCCTAAGTTTGATCTATTTCTCTTCATTTCAGTCAACATATCCTCCTTATTGAAAGCATACAAGCCATCAAATAACAGATTTATAAGAAAGCAGGGATAAAATGTATGCTTGTGCACAACTAACACAACTGAAATTGGCAGACTTCACAAATGTAAATGTGCTATATTGCAATGAGCAAAATTGATTTTGCAATTTGCCATTGTTCTTGTGCATCTCACACTCTGCATTCTCTTCCTTGCAGCTCATGTAGAAATGTTTAAATGGCTTTTGCAGGACTCAAGTCGAGGGTACATGCAAGATGAGTGGACTCCATCTCCCCACTAATTCTCCCATGCCCCATTTGCCAAATGAGGGACATAACTCTCCCAGAGAAGCGAATATGATTAGAGCAGAGTTAATCACACATAGGAAATGCTGACATATAATGGCAACTGCCCAAACCCTACAAGCTCTAAAAGCACTTCTCTCTTGGGCAATTGCTCAAATCCACCAAATCTCAATACACATCCTCTCATACTACCCCACCTCCTTTCCGCCACACACAAGGATGCAAGCCTGAATGATTTTTTCTGTTCCTCCCACTCTTCAAAGCCCACCCCACAACACCAGAAGATAAAGTGCTCTCTCCATCTGTCCACACATAAATGTGCTCTTATCTCTTATGCCTTCTCTGTTGGGGTAGGATGACCTGCAATGTTTTTCGAGAGGTTTCCCAATAAGCAAGTCCTCCACAGGCCAACACAGGTTGTGAAATGTCAGCCACTTCTTTCACTACTTGACATGCAACTGACTTGTCCTTTGCACTATTGACCAAAAAGATGCAGCCCACCTGTTGGGAAGTCTTCCAGTTTTCAAAGAACCCGCCATCAATTTTTCTAGTAGGGCATGCCTCTATGACTACACCCCATATGGAGTCCTCACACCTATCGCTATATACTCCGTCTTGCAGACTGGCCCACAAGGAATCTGCTGAGAGTTGCTAATAGGAAGTTCCTCTGAGAGGCCTCTTAGGCAGGGTTATGTCACTATGCCTGAAACTGAGTACTTCAGCCCTATTGATCTCCACTACCTGTTGTCTAGTCTTACAGTTTCTCCATAGTTATTCTTCAAAATAACAGAACCTGCATCCCTCTCCTTAATATCAGTACACATACACATGCATCTTAATCTGATATTTTCAATTATAGTCTGCAGACAGCTAAGGGGAAGCTAGGTCGTCATCATTTAGAGTCCTAGAAAAAAACGGACACACAATATTGTGTTGTGCCTCCCCCTACCAGAATGTAGAGATGTGCAGCGTCTGGTCGGACAAGAAACAGGAAGACATCATTGGGGGGGTGGGGCGGGGGTCATAGGTTGGGAGGGGGTAGGGTGTGCGTGGAGAGTGCTGCTAAGTGTATGAAAGTTGTGGGGGCCCCCAAAAAAAGTGGAGAGGAGGAGCCGGGAGATGGACAGAGCAACTTTACAGTTGTCGCTCTTAGGCAGTTGGCACTTTGTAATATCAGGGTTTTGTGAGCTGTCTATGCTCAGAGATCCAACATTTTATCAGGAATCTGGTCAGAAAATAAAGTTTAAATTACATGCAGTGACTCACTGACAGAAGAATGTGTGTCCTGGTGGATCCCTTACGTGCTAAATTACATGTTAAGTAAATGGAATGTTAAAAAGGCAAAATTGCCTTTACTCTTGTACTTGAATCTATGCCTTGTAAAACCTGTAAATGCCACCTGCAAATTGCATTTTGTAGATGGCATTCTAAAAGTACTCCTATGGAGTCGGCCTGCTTTTATCAGGTGCTACATGAAGGCAGATTTCATAGAAATCCATTAGTTAAATGCCAGCATGAAAATACATGCTGTATTTAAACCAAGTAGTTTTGAAGGCAGAAAAGGAAAGCATAGTGGAATTACTATTTCTGCTTCGTGCCTGTTCTCAACAGTCAAAAGAAAATGTCCCTTATTGTAAAAGTGAGCGCTAAATGGCGTGCACCTTTATTTTACATCTCACGTTTGCACTTTGGAAGTCTCTGAAAATGAGCGCAACTGTGTCATTCTTTTCTTTTTAATCGATACTCCCTGTTTGCCTCTCTGAGTTGTTAAATTGCATTCAAATGAGTTACAATAAATTCAGCAAGAGTTAACTACCAAAAAACTATTCAGCCGGAGCCGAATAGCTATTATTCAGCAGGAATGCGGTTGAATACTTACTAGGTGTCAAACATCCAACACTTTCTCCTTTCTGTCCCCTTCTTAAAGCTCCCTCCCTCTGTCCTGATTACCTAGCGCTTTTCTTAACCAATCCTGTTTATCTTTCCCTCCTGGAATGTTTATGTGCAAGGGGATATTTTTAAAAGGGGGCTATGCCCCACCCTCATTCCCCGTCAGACTCACCACAGTGAATGTTGACATAGAATGTTCCTGGTTCCTGTTTGTACTCTGGGCTGGCGTTTCGTAGGTTTGGTCTCCAAGGGTTTGTTTTCTCTTTTTAGTGACTGGTGAGTTAGAGGAGGCTGCCATTACTGCTGTGTGCCCTCCAGTATTCTTTGCTGGTCCTTTTTGGTCATTCCCCATATGGGGGCTGTGCTTCTCTACAGCAATGCAATGTCGGACTATCGTGCCGGGTTCCGTGCAGATACTGCAGCTCTTTCCCTACTCTCTTCCGGTATCTGTCAGCTGTCAGGCTTGTAAGGGGAGGTGTCTCCTGGTTGGATTTTCCCATTCTACATTGGCTTGGGGAACACTGCCTTGCTGAGCTACTCGCCTTGTCACAGTTACCAAACAGAATACGTCAAATTTGTATTATAAGGGATCCAATATCTTTTCATCACCGTGATCTGTTTGATTGGGTCACTCACAAAATGTGATTGTGATTTTGCTTTTACTGCCTGCTCGTCTGAGTCGAATTTCCATCATAAAAGACAGAACCATTACTTTAACCCCTTGCCTATATATGGGATACATCACTCACCGTATTTCTGATGCTTGTATCTGCTTAGATTCACGTGCTGTGCATAGACCAACGTCTAGTGGAAGCTGCAGAGTATTACAGTTGTTGTTTGCGAAACTCGAAAAGGGACGTCGACAGGGGGTGCCACTAATACTATCCCTAGTGTGACGTCCACTGTACCCATGATCCCTCACGCGTCGAGGTCCCTCAGATTGTTATATTTCTGACATGAGGTAGCATGAAGTGTAGCTTAAGTACAGTTTTATCCAAGCAGATACATATCAGACAAGCTCATAGTCATCCATGCGTCTTCTCTCTGAGGTGAGGAAGGGTGGGTGCATGTGAATCTAAGCAGATACAAGCATCAGAAATACGATTACGGTGAGTAATGTAGAGAGCAGTGTTAGAAGAAGGTGGTGGGATGTGAGAAGGTTCATGTGCGAACAGATGTCTTAGAACCGCTTGTCCAACCTGTGTCTCAGTCTTGGAATGAGTGTCAATGCAGCTATGCTGAGTGAAAGTGTGTATCGAGCTCCAAGTAGCTGCTTTGCAAATGCTATCTAAAGGGACATTTGCAATAAAAGCCATAGTGGCTCCTGTGCTCCTTGTGGAGTGAGCCCTCGGCGTGAAAGGCAGTGTCTTGTTTGATAGGGTATAGCACAATTGTATACATCTGACTATCCACCTGGAGATGGCATTCTTTGAAATGCAATCACCTTCTCTGCCTGGTGCTATGGAGACAAACAGTTGATCTGTTTTCCTTAGCGGTCTGGTCTTGTCTACATAGTCGAGGACCGCCCTCCTCACATCTAGTGTGTGGAGTTTTACCTCAGCTGAGCTGGTGGGTTCCTGGAAAAAAGCCGGTAGCTCAATAGACTGGTTTACATTAAATTTAGAGATGAATTTAGGGGAGAACCTAGGGTGAGTATGTAAAACCAGTTTGTCTTTGTGTAAAACAAATAAAGGGTCCTGTACTGACAATGCTTGTATTTCACTAACTCTTCCTATGGAAGTGATAGCCACTAAGAAGGCAGTTTTGTAAGTCAGGTGTTTGAGACTAGACTTATGCATAGAAGGGGGTCCCATGAGCCTAGCGAGTACAACATTGAGATGTTTTTACTCCTTCCATGAATGCCTTGGTACCTTCCACCATGAGACCTTATTGTGGGAAGTGGTATAGGCTTTCAAATCCACCAGGTGGACCCTAAAGGAGTTGAATACTAACCCTGCATCTAGCAAGTGGAGCATATACGTTAGAATATGGGAAGGAATACATTCTATGGGGTTAATTTTGTTTAGACTGGCACCAAATTTCAAATCTCCTCCACTTGTCAAAGTAACAGTGCCTAGTGTTAGGCTTTCTTGATTCTTTCATACATCTCTGTGGCAGATTAAGAAGTCCAAACTCTATGACTTCAGGAACCATGCTGCCAAGTTCATTGAGTGAGGTTGAGGGTGCACTGTTAGCCCCCCCGTGCTGAGTGAGCAGATTGTGCGGGCACGGGAGTTTGATGGGATCGCACATCGCCAGATTGCGCAGATGTGGATACCATGGTTTTCTTGCCCACATAGGAGCAACTAGGATGAGTGTCATCTGTTCCTTGTGGATCATGTTCACCACCTTCCTGATTAGAGGTGTTGGGGGAAAAGCGTGAGCAAATTTCATCCATAGGGCGTTCCACTTGGAGCCTGGCTGGGGGAACCTGGATACGAAGTCTGGGCATTGCTTGTTGTCATCTGTAGCGAACAAGTCTATTATGGGGAAACCCATTGAGAGAAGAGGTGTTCTACGACTCCTTCGTGAAGTTGCCACTCGTGCTCTTCTGATAGGGGATCTCTGCTCAATGAGTCTGCGAGAGAGTTGAGTTCCCCTGGAACATGCTGTGATGATAGGAATATTTGTCATTTGGGTGCCCATTTCCAAATTTGTTGCGCAAGCCTGGACAGATTTGGAGAACGTGTGCTCCCCTGTTTGTTGATGTTAAACATTGCTGTAGTGCTGTCTGTCAGGACTTGCACAGATTGGTTCGCTAGGTGAGACTTCAACGCCTGAAGGGCTTTGAATACTGCCAGAAGTTTTAAAAGATTGAAGTGGTTTTGTGCTGTGCATGAGACCACAGACCCTGAGCTGTGTGGTGAAGGTAGTGAGCCCCTCACCCAGCGAGTGCTGCATCGGTAGTGACAATCGCTTGTACTTCCGGATCGTAGAAGGGTTTCCCCTTCAACAGATTTTCTCTTGTGCGCCAGCAAAGATGTTGTACCAGTGTTGGCGAAATGACCACTAGATCGTCCCACTGACCACTTGCCTGAGACCACTGTTTCGCCAATCACCCCTGCATGGGTCGCATGCACAGGCACGTGTGAGGTAACAGGTAAATACAAGATGCCATCATGCCTAGCAAATGCATAGCTTTGTGCACCCTTATCTGGCGGCCGGCCTGATAATGTGGTATTTGCAGTGAAATGTTTTGGACTCTTTCCTCTGATGGAAAGATCAACCCTTCTTGACTGTTTATGACAGCTCCATGGAACTGTTTGGTCGTACTTGGCACTTGGCTTGATTTTTTCTTTTTGATGGAGAAGCCCAATTGAAAGAGAAGGTTGATAGTCCTTTAAATCCTTTGCCTGCAAATTAGGGGAGACTCCCCTGTAATCAGCCAGTCGTCCAGGTAAGGATACACTGGGATTACCTCCTTGCCCAGGTGTGCTGCCACCACCGCCAGTACCATTGGAGTAGATTCTATTCCGAAGGGCAGCACTTTGAATTGGTAGTGCTTGTTCGCTATCTTGAAACGCAAGAACCTTCTGTCCGCTGGGAACATTGAAATATGAAAATAGGCATCTTTCATATCCAGTGTTGCGATGTAATCCCCCTTTTTTAGTAGGGGGATTACCTCTAGGAGCATAGTCATGCAGAACTTTTGTGGCTTGACATATTTGTTTGCAGGGCGCAAATCTAATACTGGGCGCATTGTTAGATCTTTCTTTGGCACAAGGAAGTAGGTTGAGTAAATACCCTTGTTTTCCTGGTTGGCCGGGACAACCTCAATGGCGTCCTTTAGAAGAAGCATGGCGATCTCCTCAAGGAGGATGCGCTGGTGATCCTTGGAATGGTCTTTTGTCATGGTGGGTGGTTGTGGGGTTGCTCGAGGAGCTCTATACATTATCCGTCTGTGGTGATGTCCTCCCATGCGTGGGTGAAGCTGGAAATGCATCCTCGTACTGGATAGGCATGGGAGGGCACCTGGAGCGGATAGTCACTGCTTTTGAGGTGGAATGCCACCTCGAGAGGAGTTGCCCCTATCCCAACGCGGGATCTGCACGCTCCTCTGGGATAATTTTGGGAGGACTGACCCTGATTATTTCCCCAGGCAGTACCTTGGCTCTGGTTATAGGTGGAACCCCTCTGAGAGTTTTGGCTGCGTGAGCGACGAAAATTCCCGTTTCCCCTCTGGCCAGTTGGTTTATTGGTCAGTTGGCCCAATGACTTGAGAGTATCATACCCTTCTTTGGTCGTTTTTAAGGCGTCATCGACAGCCTCGCCAAAGAGCACATTGGGCTCAACGGGCATATTGATAAGGGTCGCTTGCGTCTCTGGTTTAAAACCTGATTGACGCAACCAAGCATGATGTTTGATAATAGTCCCCTCTGCTATTATTCTGCCTGCGTTATCCGTGGCATCAAGATTGGTCTATAATAAACAACTTGACACTGCCCTGCCTTCTGCGGCCACCTGGGCGAGCTGAGAATTAAGTGTCTCAGGGGCCGATGAGAGTAAGGCCGAGACCTCATCCCATTTGTGACAGTTGTAACTGGCCACCAGGGTAGAATTGTTAGCAATCCTTGAATGGAATGATGCGGAAGAGGCCACCTGTTTGCCGATAGTATAAAGTCTCTTGCTTTCCTTGTCAGGCGGGGCCTCAGAGGAAGCTAGAGGAGTATCAACCCTTTTTCTTGTTATTGTAACAACCAATGAATCAGGCTTCAGTTGCCCTCTGATATACAGTGGGTCCAAAGGGGCAGGTCTAAACTGTTTTTCTACAAGGGGGTTTACTGCCTGCATAAGATTAGGGGTTTCCAGCGATGGCTGTATCTTTCACTGAATGGACTTGAGAAGAGGGATAAAACGAGTATAGACTTCTTATCCCATAAGATTTCTTCTACAAAATCTTTGTCCTGTTGTTCTTCCTGGGTATCTATCTGAAAATGCTCTGCTGCCTTTACAACCACTTCATTTAGCAGGGTTTGGTTGTCAAAGGGTGACCGAAGGGTCCTGATTAACACGTGAGTCCATGACATACATATTTGTCTCGGGGTCAACCTCAGGGTCCTCATCATCCCCGTAATAAGAGTCTACTGCATCCTCCCCATAAGAAGCGTCTGCTGCCTCTTGAATAGAGAGGTCTTAATGGTCGGAGTCCGGGTCATAGAGATCTATGACTGTGTGTTGCACTTGATTCTCGGGCGAGACCTCTTAGCAGGGGGTTGAGCAGATTGAACAGGGATCTGTGACCCAGAGGGTGTTGTAGTGTGGGGGGGGGGAGATGGAGTGGAACTTTTGAAATAGTCAGGGTCTTTTTCATAGGAGTTAGCCATAAAGGTCACCCTCCTCATGACCCTGTCTATGTCCTCAGATGACCATTGTGCAGAATTGGGGATGACCAATGGTTGAAAAGTGAGCCCTAAATCCTGATCTGTGGGAGGAAGTAAGGCAGAAGGAGGAGCCCTCTTTTTCAGGGTAGCAGACAGAGAATCATGAACCAAGGGTTCTTTGGCCTAACATCCTGGGATTTCTCCCTATGAGGGGTTTTAGAGGATTTTTCCCTATGAGGGGCCTTGGATGACTTCTTCTTGGACTCCCTCTGACCCTGGCCCCCTGAAGTGTGTTTTCCCGATTGTATAGAGTTATGTACCTGACTAGACGCAGAATGCCGAATTTTGGGTGTGGGCTGCTCCGGAGCCTCATCTGCGGACAATCGGCCCTCGGGGTGAGTTTTTTGCACAACGTCTGTACTGTCCTTCAATGGCTACGGCCTGTCATGTGGCGATCTCGATCGAGAGTGTCCAGAGGACAGGGATTCCACGGACCTCTCCCTAGACGTTGTGCGTTGCCTTCTCGACACGTGTGTCGAGTCTCGGCTGTAGGTTTTGTTCTTAGTGGGGATGAAGTGATAGCGCTTCCGCCGCCGGGTGTTGTCCCCATACCAAGCCGCCGGCCTGTCTTCCGGGGTCAGAGGCCTGCAATTGGGTAACCGTCGCTGAAGGCACCCTCTACTTCCATGTCCTCGAGTTGCCTGGCATAGTGGGCACAGCGTTTAGTAGATCGGTCCTTCAAAGTCTTGGGCTTGAAGATCCTGCACACTCGACAAGAGCCCTCAACGTGGTCTTGTGGGGAACACAAATTACACACAAGGTGTTAATCAACCTACCAAAATTTTCTATTGCATTTGGGCAAAATTTAAAGGGGGTTTTGTCGATAACGGACTGACACGGCAGCTAGGAGATAGTGTAAGAAAAGGGGCATATACATTCTACGATGACCTCCCCCTCTCCCTACTGTTTGGGCCGAAGCCCGCAGCGACCCTCCAATACCGAAACTGATCCATCACGGGAGTCTTTCGACTGTCGTTTTTCTTGTCATTCAACGGCGTCTGTATTTCGATAGTCGGTGGTATAAGGATAGAAAGAAGAATCTATCGGTAATTAGATATAATCAATGGCTATCAGCTGAAAGAGGAACTTTGCTAAAAGTGTCCGTCTAGAATGGTGGGAAAAAACTATCTGAGGGACCTCGACGCGTGAAGGATAATGGGTACAGTGGACGTCACACTAGGGATAGTATTACTGGCACGCCCTGTCGACGTCCTTTTTCGAGTTTTGAAAACAACAACTGTAATACTCCGTAGCTTCCACTCGATGTCGGCCTATGCACAGCACAGCATGTGATCTAAGCAGATTCCACAAGCCTCAGAAATCTATATATACTCATATATATATAGTTACTGAATCCTTCTTGGCAACGCAAGGAATACTCACACATCCAGAAAGGAAAATAAATCACAGCACTCCACTGATCTTTTAAAGCTTTCTGGGTTTAATAGATTCTTTTCATGTTTGAATCACAAAACCATGACAGATTGACAACCACTCATTGAGCGAATAACCGCCACACGTTCTACCCCAATCGGGCCTTCGTCAGGCTGCTTTTACAATTTGATTAACAAGCATTCTATTTAAACATCGTGTTGTCAGAGTGCACTTTGAAACAGATCAAACATAGAAAAAATGACTGGTACATTGCACTGGTTCCTGCTACTAACATGAGTGTCGTTTTAACCTAATGATCGTTACACATACTTCGTTATAGTCTAGTAAAACAAGCTAGCTGTTTGTCAACAAATATTACACAATGCACTTCATGCAACATGACTCACACTAACAGTATGATATACCTAACGCTTTAATGTGCAATATATTGCTAGACATTCTAAAATCTAGGCTACACCTCATCAAATAGGAGGTGAACCATATTAAGAAGTCCAATATGGTTCTCAAAAAAATCTAACAAAAAGCAAACAAAAGGCAGCAAACAAAGTACTAGTTTGATCATTATTATTAGTTTGCCTGTACAACTAGATTTCATCACAAATCTTAGCATACAGTAATACAGTTCTTCACATAGAAGACCTGTAAGCCTCAGATTGGACAGAAAACCATAAAAAAAACTGAGATAACTTCAAACCACAAGCGTGCAAACATGTAGAGTATCAAGACTGTTCAACAAGCAATCTCAATACATTAATGTTGGAAAAATGGCCATAAATTCTAGGTTACGCGTTTAAATAGCAGCTGCATATCACTGTTGCTCCGCACAAGTGTGCACACAGCAATGAAAGCCGCTAATAAAGTGCTTGTGCACAGCTAAAATCCACAAAATATATGGAAAATACCAAGTTCATTTCAAAACCGTAAATGGAATAATATAACCATACTGGTCTATGAAAGCTCTAAAGTGCAAAATAGACTGTTACCCATGGCCCTAAACTTCAAATCTCCACAGATGTAGAAACTGCACAATCCTTTTTGTTTAGCACCCTGTCTTACTGCTTTGGCAACCCGGGGTGATAATGGTCTTCATCCCCAATTGCAGGGGCTGAAACAGGGGATAACTGTCCGGAGCCCTCTTTATCTGCCCTCACTTCGCTTGGGCCGATAACTTGGGCTGGCGGGGCGTTAACCCCAGTTCCAGTCCCTAGAACGGGAGATGAACGGCCCATTATTCCCATTAGCATAAGACAAAATGCTAATGGAAATGTTGGAAAATCTTGTTGAGTCTATGGGCCTCATTACGACCCAGGCGGAAAACCATGGTGCTAATAGCACCATGGTCCATGCCGGTAACTTACCGACTCCGCCATGGAGAAAGGGGGAATTACCACCCCATTACAAGGTTGGTGGGGTGGTAATTCCCCCTTCCTCCATGGCCCTTCCCCATTCCCATTTTTGCCCCATAGGGCATAATGGGAATGGGGAAGGCGGTAATTACGGTACCGCAAATTGCGGTACCGTAATTAGCACCAAGGTCCCTTTGCGGGTCCATTCCTTAATGGCTGATAAAACCAGCCGTTAAGGTGGGAACCCGCAAAGGGACCTCGTAATCAGGCGCTAAGGGATTACCGGTATGGGTACGCTTACCGGTACCGGTAATCCCTTAGCACCAGGGATGTAATAGGGCCCTATGTACTTTAGTGAGAAATGTAAAGTACATGGATTCAATACGATTTTTTTACTTCTATTTTTCTAAATGTTTTGTTTTTTGATTTGATTTTTTATTTTTTTGCAGGAGAGGTTAGAACGTTTTGTGATGTCATCTTGTATGTCCTGGGTGTTAGTCTTAGCAGTGCATGGTGGTGGCGCGAGTTATGGTTGCTTAGCTTACCATAACTGGCGAATTCCCGGGGTTTTCCGGTTTTACTAGAAGCATAATATGGATAGGCTGTTATTAGTGCGAAGTAATTATAATGTCCCTTTAAAAAAGCTTTTGCACTGAATTTGATAGATTTTTATTAGGGCAACTGAACCATAACGTCCCTTTAACAACGTTTATTTACTGAATTTGATAGGTTTTTAGTAGTCCACTTTAACCATAACGTTCCTTTAACATAGGTTTTTCACTGAATTTGATAGGTTTCTAGTAGCGCAACTTAACCATGATGTCCTTTTAACAACGTTTATTTACAGAATTTCATAGGTTTTTACCAGGATAACCTTAGTTTGTATAGATGTACCATAAAACATACTGAACCCGCTGGCGCCAGGTTAATGGGCACAGTGGTCGCGGACTATGTGTCTGTTCGCAGACATCGGGTGGCATCCAACCTGCTGAGAAAGGCAGGGGTTCTCTTACAAGGTGGCACCATTCAGCAAAGACAAGGAACATATACAAACAGCACCATGTACATGAATTGCAAGGGAAAATAGAGTAAGTCTGCAAACTCTGTACTTATGAAACAAACAGAGCAAAGGCATATGGTGTGCACCATAATGGAATGCACCAACAAGAGAAGTAACGTCTGCCTTCAACAATCTTACCGCACTGCTGCTTTACATAGGAACGGAGAACGAACTGGCAGAGTAAGGGCCTCATTACACGGATGGCAGTAAGGGTTAACGGTCACCGTTAATGGTACCGGTGACCGTTAACCCTTACCGCCTTACTACGAGGTCCCTTTGCGGGTTGGAGACTTTAACGCCTGCTTTTTGCAGGCGTTAAAAACCAACCCGCAAAGGGACCAGGGAGCTAATTACGGTACCGCAATTTGCAGTGCCGTAATTAGCACCGTCCCCATTCCCATTATGCCCTATGGGGCAAAAATGGGAATGGGGAAGGGCAATGGGGGAAGGGGGAATTACTGCCCCACCATCCTTGGAATAGGGCGGTAATTCCCCTTTCCTCCAAGGCGGTGCTGGTATTTTACCGGCATGGACCAAGGTGCTAATAGCACCTTGGTCCACCGCCGCCGTGTAATGAGGCCCTAAAACTGCAAAGTACTGAGAGCAGAAAGTCACTACAACGTGGTAAGTACACTAATGTTTGTCTTATAATTGCACAGTTTGTGCAGTGAACAATAGTAGAAAAGCATGATGTGTCTTTTTTTTACACAGCAATGGCAAGCACCCTAGAATGGCTGGAAGAGAATTTCCCTCATGACAAAATGATAGACGATAGTAACTCCATTGGTACACACTGAAGTCTGAAAAGTAAAATAATTAATATATATGACTTCATGTACATCTAACAGATTTTTTTTTCTTTAACAGAACATACTGGAAATGAAAGGAATGCACCACAAGCGGCACCTCTTACACAACAGCATATCGCCACAGGAAGTGAAGGAAACTCTGTAAATAGCAAACTGGATAGCCTGGATGCCAAAATGCGTGAATTGCTGGACAATTTTGCCACCTTAAAAGATTTTATACAAGGAAAAATTATGGAGAAAATAGAATACCACTGCCCCACCTGCACGTGTACCCCTTACCCATTTCCCAGCCCGCCATCCCCGCAAATTCTGTGTGATCAGAGACGTTACGATGAGACCTCAATCCCTTCCTTTACTCAAGACCAACTTGTACAAATCCCAATTCCCCTGTATATGTATCCATTTCTGTTACCCCTTCCCTTTCCTAGTAGTATCTATGAATGTGTGGAAACAAAAGTTTATATGTAAATTGTTGCTGAGCATATATGTGGCTTTTGCTTTTTTTTTAATCCTGTTAGGACTCTGCGGCGCACAGTACTAATGGGGATGACCGCAATTAAACGGAATGGAGGTGTACTACTGACACCGCACCTGCCCGGCCTATCCGCAATCACAATGGAGGCATAAGTAGGACGCCACTACGGGCCGCATCTTGTGAACCACCTGTAATTAGTTGTGGGAGCACACGTTTGTCCGTTGCACAGCTATGCATATTTCTTCCTCTGTGTCCTGGCAACACCGCCCCTGTCAAGCACGTGCAAAGAAACTTGTGACATACTTTTAGTAGTTCTAGGCGCCCACTCACATCCTACGGGTAGCTGTGTACATGAACATCCCACCTGCTGTACCCTACAAACACCCAAATTGTTCACTGCATGTGTGTCGCACTTTTAATTAGTCCGGGGATCCCAACGGTGTCCGTAGGAATACCTATGCACATGCGCACAAAGTATTCCGCCCAATACGCGTCCTGCGGACAGCCATCCCAATCGAGAACATTCGTAACAACACCATGGGACCGCACCCACGCTGCACGTGGGCCCTTATTTTTCGGACACTTTCCAGGCCCCTGGACATCAAAAAAGTACTGTTTCTGCAATGTATGGAGTGTTATTGTGAAAGTGGACCCTTACAGAGGTCCCACACTCTACCTTTGTATATCTAACTATGTTTGGGAAAGATTTAGGGCCGCTTTCCGGTTCCAAGTGCTCCACAGCAGCCCTATAAAAGGCCACACCTCAGAGCTACTCTGCATTCTGTGTTTGGCTTTCCAGAACAGAGCAGCAGTGCACATTGCTTTATGCTGAAATTGCTTTGTGAGCAATTCTGCTGTGCTATATTACCTTTGCAACGATTGGCAACCAGGGCTGCTGCTACTGCCTCTAACTCAGCAGCACCCACACCCTCAACCTCAGCCTCAACCTCACCACCTTCTTCCAAAGGGCCTGGACAAGGGAACAGGCAGGGCAATGTAGATAGAGACTAAGAGGAGAACGAGGATCAAGTAGAGCAATTCCCCATAGCCTGCAGCCAGCGTGAGTCCCGGGTGTGGAAAATATTTACCGCCGTAGGAGACGTGCCCAAATCTCGTGCTAACCAGGTGAGATGCACTGAGTGCAACATAGTACTCAGTCATGGAAAACCTGGCGTGTACAGCTACGGCACCACCTCCATGCGGTGACACCTCAAATCGAACCAGAAGGCAGCAGTTTGGAGGGTTGTCCCCTTCAAACAAGGCAGTAGGTTAATTTTGTCTACAGCATCTTCCGCATCGGCTCCTGCCACCACTAGAGACACTCCAGTGGAGCAGCGGATCCTTAAACCAGCCTTGCTGGCCATACGCACTGCAGCAGACCCTTACCTTTCAACGGTCACTGTATTGAGCATGTACTGCGACGCAGTACTCTGCAGCGGGAGAGCAACTTCGAAGTGCTTTCGAGACTGCGGTCTGGGAGCATGACAAGGACTGCCCCCTTCCTAAGTAAGGGCCACCCAACATCTTCCTCTCTCCAGTTGCCCTTCCTTATCCCTGTGGTTGATGCCCTTTCGCTAACCTCCCTTCCCTTCCTTTCCTTTCCTTCTGTGTCGTGTGTTACAAGAACAGGAGAAATACAAACAACCAGAAAGGAAAAAAAGGGCTCTTTTCAGAGCCATCTTTCACAGTTCAAAAATAGAATTCCAATGAAAGGATTCAGGCCAGCGCACAGCCTATAAGCTCTGCGGACAGAGCGGAGAAAATGTTGAGGCGTGGCTCCATCACAAACATTGCACATACTCCCAAAAGGAAGTAGTGGCTCTGAAAAGAGCCTTTTTGTGCTGTTTGTGTTTGGAAGGTTTGAAGTTGTCAATACCTACTGGGGAAATGCTTGCTATAGTTGCAAGAAGCACTGCGCTGCGTTTTGGATATTACGCACAAACAGCTGATTGCCAGCATCAGTAAGATGGACTCCATCTCTACAAAAAATGTTGGTATTACGAAACGTAATGTTTTCATTGTGGAAGGAGAACATGCCAATGTCTCGCAAAAAGGCGCAAATAGCCTTGTTCACATTGTGCCTCGCTTTCTCCATTTGTGGGCCAAATGAGGAAGAACGCAGCCACATCTGTCTCTGGGCAATGTGAGAAAAAATTACTCGCAACTTTGGAAACATTTCCATGACTTGCTGAATTGTCTCCTTCATCACAAACTGCAGTGAGATTCCAGTAAAATGTCCTAAACTGTTCTCTCCACAATGAATAATAATAATGTCTGGATGATCGAGCGTCACCAAAGTGGCACAAAGAGGGCCCAAGGTGTGCAGCCACTTCATTCCACGTACTGCGTACCAGTGGACATCCACATGATGGAACCCAAGGTGTGCAGCCACTCCACAGCGTTCTCCATACACTTCCAAACAATGTATCCAGGAGTCGCCCAAAAGCCATACACTCTGCCTCCTGAATGGCACAGCCATAACCATATCCATGTGCACTCCTATTTGCAAACACACCTTCTGGCACAATCTGTCCTTACACACCACAGCCAGGAAACCTTATTGACCAATCCCCACGCCTACACAGTCCCATTTCTAGGCCAGCCACCCTCAAAAGACCTGCATGTGGCACGTGAGCACCTCCAAATGATGCAGTGTCTGCTGATATATTGTGCTTTATGCGCAGGTGCAAGAACACATTTCAACCAGGGTAGAGCATCCCTTTTTATTGGTAGCTGTGAAAAGTGTTTTTTTTTAAAGGTGCTTGTAAACAAACACCTTTTTTGTATTTGGTGGGGATTGTTCTCTTCTTCTCCTCCTTACATTATTACACAAGCTTCTCCAAAATAGCTTTTAGATTCTGGAACACAAAAGCATTTTCAATGGGGGACAAAAAAAACAAATCAGCTCCACCGAACAACCTCACATTAGAAGCACTAAGGTTCTCATGGGCCAGCATCAAACAGAAATGTAGACATGCCATGGTTTATAAGACACCTTTCCTTCTTTACCTCGTAAGAAAGTATATTGGGATTGTTCCACACTGGTCTTGGTGGTATGCATGAGAAAATCACTGTTGCAGTGGGAAAAAGGCACATCACTTCTTTCATCACCTCCTTTAGTTCACAAAGCAAACTTGCAGCAGTGCGAAAAGCCACATGCAGTGCTCCACAATGCAGCACTAGTATGTCAACAGTACTCCAAGTGGCAACATCTCTGCACTCTGCAATCACAGCTTGCAAACTCAGTAAAGGCCCACTAGGCCACAAAGCGTGCACTCCTTCCACACCAAAATGTTCATGAACGCCGCTACCCTGGGCATATGTGTGCAGTTCACCGACAAACAAATCACGGACGATGAGCACTGTAACTCTCTGCATCTCTGCCATCATCACGGTACACAGCAATTTAAAAAAGTATTACCACCCCTTCCTGTTAAGCACACCCTAGACACCTGATTGGACAATCTGCAGTCCCATTTCCATGCCAAGCATAGTAAGAAGGACATCATGTGGCACATGCGCTTCCCCAACTACCGCGAAGGCCATGCCCCAGTAAAGCAGGGGCAGTCCTTCTTCCCTTTCCAGTACCCCTTTTTCAGCACTCCCTCATTGGGTACTGTTAAACAGGCACACACGCATCCACCAATCACATCCAAGACCTCTTCATCTAACACTATCATCTCTGTTCAACACTCCATTCTAACCGTTAAACACTCAGAGTACAAGTGTCCTGTGAATCAAAAGCACCTCTACTGGAAAGTGCTGTAAAACTATCTATGATTTCTGCATCTAGATTCATCCACATCACCACCCATCACCACAACCTGCAGGTTTCATTATTTTTTATACAGTACATTTGTAACGCTGTTATAAGTGCCTCACAACAGTGTACCTGCCACTGAACCTTTATAACGTACTCAAAAAGCATAGTGACATTTCTCCCATCACCTACCATCAAATGCCACCTACAGTGGTATGTGCTTGCAAAGTTGGTATTTACCCATATCAGCCATTGTAATATCCAAACAGTTACTCTCTTCTTTCTTTCTGTCAATTTTACAACCTTTCCCCCACTAACGTACCTCCTAATAAATGTGTAAAAATCTCACAGAAAAGGATCAGTGAATGTATCCTACCAAACTAAGCCAAGTAAATACATTGCATGCATAACATCAGGGTGGCTGCCACTTACCTTGCACACTTCACAGAATGCAACATTACTTAAAAATAAAAAAAAAATATGTGTGCATTGACAACCGTAAAATTCATAAATGTGCATAAATAAATGAAACAACTGAAATAATTGCTCCACTCATGTAGCAAACATATGTCATGATGCCCGCTCCCGGGGAGCTGGTTCAAGCCCTGCGTCCCCGAAAGCGGACATCCAGTCCCCAAGGAAGGACCCAGCAACCCCATATAGGGGCCCTTTGGACAGTGTCCTGGCGCCTATGGCGCCAGGCTCATAAAAGACATCAGTCCTGGCGCCATAGGCGTCAGGCTCATTATGGGAGTGCTTGGGTGCACTTACCTGATGCAGACCATGCTGCAGGATCCCGGCCTCCTTGAGGCCTGAAAGGAACTACTTTACCTATGGGACTAATTTACCATCCGGGCGTGGTCGGGGAAGGATACATACCTGATTGGAGGAAGGATACATACCTGGAACTTCTTCCAAGGCTATTTAAACCCCACCCGAACAGCCACACGTGCTTCGCGTTGTTCTGCACCTAGCAGCTGGACGCTCACCGTGTCTGCTCCTGCATCCTGACTCCTGCCACGCCTGCCAGCATCCTGGATCACCTGCAAAGGAAGAGAAGAAGAGAACAGAAGAAGGAAAAGTCCTTACCTGCTAAAACCGCATCCCGGAGACATCTCGCTGACAATCCTGAAAAGGAAGACTTTTATTTAAAAGCTCATCGCGTCGATCGCTGCAGCGCCGCATTCCACTCACATTTACAGGGCGCCTCCATGTTCAGCAGGGATCATCCGGATTCGCAGTCACGCCCCAGCGCCTAGGGAGAAAAAGACCAGAATAAAAGGTGAGAGAGAGAAGGGAATAAGGAAAGCTAAATCTCCAAGTTAAGACTTACCTCGTGATTCATTTCCTCTCCATTTCGGGTCCGCGCCGCATCCTGGCATTTCCAGACCCCGGCCCCTAAGGGGAAAAAAAGACATCAGCGTTAATGAGCGAATGAAAAGACATTACCAAAAAAAGCTCATTAAAGACTTACCTGATTTCTACAAGGATTTCACCTCTCATCTCGGGACGGTGCCTGTTCCCCGGCATTCCGTACCCCGGCCCCTATGGGGAAAAAGACACTAGCATTAGTACATTAATGCATGGACACAAGGGGAACCTCTTATCAAAAAAACTTACCTGGAAGCCAAGCAAGTTTGGTTCTCACCAATCCGAAAATCCAGTGAAGTAACTGGATACCAACGCTCCCCTGCATCAGAAGCAGGATGGAGAGCTCGTCCTTCCAGACACTAAGAAGGATACTTCTGCGAGCCAGACAAGCCAGATTTGGGGGCCCGGTCCAGTCCGTCTTCCGAACCCTGCGCATCACCTTAGAAGAGGTCACAGCAGCGCGAACCAGGCCAGCGCCTCCGTGGGAGTCAGGTGAGCGTTACAGAACGCAAAGCCTTCCTACAAATTCCGACCCAGGCGCTATGTAAAGTTCTGAGACTGATCAGTTGGCCCAATTACTGGGGGAATTACGGGCCGAAGTACATGCCGCTCGTCAAGAGACTAATGCCCTCAGGAGGGAATTAATAATATCAAAGGAAAGAACTGATGACCTGGCCAGACAGCTTTTGCAAGGTCAAGCTGGGCAAACTCCTCTACCCGGTTCCGGAGGGAACCCCGCTCCTGTGGTTTCCAGTAACCCTGTGCATATTAATCTACCTGGAAACATGCCGCTGGCCCCACCCGAACGCTTTGCTGGGGACCCCAAACGATTCGCCGTATTCATGAATCAGTGTCGTTTGCACTTCCTATGCAGACCTGGGGCCTTCCCTAATGATCAGACCAAGGTAGCCTTTGTATTGTCATATCTCAGCGGCTGCGCTGCCGATTGGTCAGTTCCACTGGTTACTCAAGATGACCCGATTCTCCGTGATTTTCAAAGGTTTCAAGCAAGCATGGAAAGGTTATTTGCTCGACACTCTCAGTGGCAGGCTCTGGATGACAAACTTCTATCCCTGCGACATGGCAATCAGGACCTCCTATCCTATATTGCAACCTTTAATAGACTAATTGTGGAAACGGGATGGCCAGAGGATAAAAGCGTCACGTTGTTTTATCGAGGCCTACGCGGAGAACTTAAAGATGTCTTGGCCCAAGTTGTAAATCCGTCCCAAGAATGCACAGAGTATATAGACTTAGTGGTCCAATTGGATCACAGACTTCAAAACAGAAAAGCAGATCGGTCCAGGTTTGAGACCCGGGTGTTGGTCAAGACCCATGCTAATCTCAAGGGAGTTGATGTCTCTGAGCCTATGCAAATTGGAGGGGTTAAAGGACCCTTAACTCAAAAGGAAAGTGAAAGGAGGCGGCAGTTAAAATTATGTCTTTATTGTGGGAATTCTGGACACTTTCTACGAGATTGCCCGGCAAAACCCCCCCGAAAGGCGGTAGGAGCCGCTGATAAAAACCATGAAGACCCTGTTTCGGGAAACGACTCCGCCCGACAAGTGTAGGGGTCCGTTTGCCGAGCTTGAAAACTAACTCTCAGACCTCACATTTCATTGTGCCAATGGTTCTCGTAGATCCAGAACAGCCTAAGCGGTTGCATGCAATAAAGGCATACATCGATAGTGGGGCTATTGGAAACTATGTGGATCGTGAATTGGTCTCTAGGATTAACCTCCCTCTCCGTCCTAAAACCAGCAAAGATGTCATCACCACAGTCGATGGAACTAAAATTGCCTCTGAACCGGTAACACATTCCGCTACTGAGGTGACTCTTATTGGTCGAGACGGCCATCGGGAGGGTGTTGTGTTTGATGTAATCAAGGCTCCACAGTTTCAGGTTATTCTTGGAATCCCTTGGTTAGAGACACATAATCCTCAAATTGATTGGCGAGCTAAGAGAATAACCTTCCCGGATTGTACACAAACCTGCTACCCAGAAAACCTGAAGATTAATCTAGCATCTGTAACCTCTGCCTCCATGCAACTACCTCCAGAATACCAAGACTTTCAGGACGTCTTCCAAAAGGAACAGGCCAACACGTTACCTCCTCACAGATCGTACGATTGCCAAATCGATCTGGTGCCCGGTGCACAACCCCCTTGTAGCAGGATTTGTGCCCTTACCGAACCTGAGAATCTGCATTTGAGACAATATTTGGATCAATACCTAGCTAATGGTTTTATTCGCCCGTCAAAGTCCCCGGCATCCTCGGCTTTGTTCTTCGTGCCCAAAAAAGAAGGCGACCTTAGAACTTGTATCGATTACCGCGCATTGAACCAGATAACGGTTAAAAACCGTTATCCTCTGCCTCTGATCCCTGAACTCCTTGACCAGGTGAAGGACGCTTGCATATACACCAAGTTAGATCTCCGGGGGGCTTATCATCTGGTACGAGTTAAAGAAGGCGACGAATGGAAAACTGCCTTCCGTACTAAATACGGATTATTCGAGTACCAGGTGATGCCTTTCGGATTGTGTAACGCGCCGGCTGCCTTCCAATACTTCATGAATGATGTCCTTCGGGAACTCATCGATGTTTGTGTTGTCGTATATATCGATGACATTCTGGTGTACTCCTCTTCGGAATCTGATCACAGAAAACACGTCAGGGCAGTACTTGAAAAACTGCGCCAACACAAACTATTTGCTAAATTGGAGAAATGTGTTTTCCATACCACAGAAGTCGAGTTTCTAGGTTTCATCCTGACACCCAAAGGAGTCCGAATGGACTCAAGAAAAGTGGATGCCATCCTCAAATGGCCATCAACTAGCTCTGTAAAAGGGGTTCAAAGCATGCTCGGCTTTGCCAATTTCTATCGCAGGTTTATCCCGGAATTTTCACGCATGGTACAACCCATTACTGCACTCTTGAGGAAAAATAAACGTTTTGAATGGTCTGAAGAAGCCGAGCAGGCCTTTCAGGATTTAAAAGCTAAGTTTATCTCTGCACCTATATTGAAACTCCCGCGTCCAGATCTCCCTTATGTCGTCGAGACTGACGCATCCAGCCTAGCCATGGGAGCTGTCCTGTCCCAAAGAGATCCCGAAACCAACCAACTGCATCCCGTATCATTTTGGTCCAGAAAATTGTCGGCACCCAAGGTTAATTATGCAATCACGGACAAAGAACTGTTAGCCATTAAGTCCGCTTTTAAAGCCTGGCGGCATTATCTGCTTGGCGCTCGACATACCATCACAGTGATCACTGATCACCGGAATTTACAGTATTTGAAAACCGCCAAGGCTCAGTCATCACGGCAGCTCCGATGGGCTTTGTTTTTCGCTGAATTTGATTTCGTGATTACCTATCAACCTGGCTGCAAGAATGGCAAAGCAGATGCCTTATCCCGAATTGGAATGGGAGAATCTGATACAAACTCAGAACCAGTACCAATAATTCCCGAACAGAGGATTCTAGGCATGACTTCGTTACAGACGCTTGAAGACATTCAAGCCAGAGTGAAACAAATCCTGGACCCTACAACCTTACAGGATTGGATACAAAAGGGATCAGACTTTACCATAGATAATGGTTTACCTTATTTCCAAGGACGCTTATTCCTGCCACATAAGGAATTACACGAACTAGTTATTTCCGGTTATCATGATACATTAATAGAGGGACACCCCGGTATTGCCAAGACAGAGGAAAAGGTGAAACGACAATTTTGGTGGCCCTCTTGGCGAAAAGATGTTAAATCTTTTGTGATGTCCTGTGGTGTTTGCGCCCAAAATAAAAGTCAAAAGAAAAGACCAGCCGGTCTCCTTCAACCTCTAGACATACCGCCAGCACACTGGCAGACCCTATCAATGGATTTTATTACGGACCTGCCTCCTTGTTCGGGGTACAATACTATTCTGGTAATTGTGGATTTTTTTTCCAAAATGGCCCACTTTATTCCTTTGAAAGGTTTACCTTCAGCTTCTGTCCTAGCCAAAGAATTCCTCGAAAATATTGTTCGGCTACATGGATTCCCATCTATACTAATCTCTGACCGGGGAAGCCGAATTCATTTCCCACTTCTGGCGCAAATGTTGTCAAATGGCGCAGATTGACGTAAGATTATCGACCAGTCACCACCCTCAGACCGATGGTCAGACCGAGAGGACAAATCAGACCCTTGAGCAGTACTTACGGTGTATGTTACAGCAATCTGAAAGCAACTGGAAAGACATTCTTTGGATAGCCAAATACGCATATAATAATTCGGTACACTCTTGAACTGGCCACAGTCCTTTTTATACTTTGTTTGGGCATCACCCTCGAACCTCAAACCTTGACTCACCTCAGAACCTCGGAATGCCTGCAGTAGAACATCTGCATTCTACAATTACCCAAGCCTTTAAAGAGGCAACTACACATTTACAACAAGCCAAGAGAAAATACAAGGAGAATGCTGATCTACATCGGAGTGAAGCACCTCCGTATCAGATTGGGGATCAAGTGTGGTTAGCTACCAGACATTTACCACTCAAAGGGCCTCGAACTTTTAACCCAAAATATCTGGGACCTTATTCTATTACGGCAATAATTAACCCAGTGGCTGTTAAACTTGACTTACCAGCTAGTATGCGAATTCACCCTGTTTTTCATGTGTCACTTCTAAAACCAGTGGTACCCAGAACCCGACTACCAAACCTCCAGAACCTATGCTAATAGATGGGGAGCCCAAATTCGAAGTGAAGAACATTTTAGACTCAAAAATGTTTAGGTCAAAACTGTTCTACCTAATTGATTGGAAGGGGTACGGACCTCAGGAGAGGTCGTGGGAACCCAGCGACCATGTGCATGCACCTCGATTAGTCAGGAAATTCCACCGACTCTTCCCAGACAAACCAAAACCCCCGGAGGGAACAACCTTGGGAGGGGCTTTGGGGGGGGAGTGCTGTCATGATGCCCGCTCCCGGGGAGCCGGTTCATGCCCTGCGTCCCCGAAAGCGGACATCCAGTCCCCAAGGAAGGACCCAGCAACCCCATATAGGGGCCCTTTGGACAGTGTCCTGGCGCCTATGGCGCCAGGCTCATAAAAGACATCAGTCCTGGCGCCATAGGCGCCAGGCTCCTTATGGGAGTGCTTGGGTGCACTTACCTGATGCGGACCATGCTGCAGGATCCCGGCCTCCTTGAGGCCTGAAAGGAACTACTTTACCTGTGGGACTAATTTACCATCCAGGCGTGGTCGGGGAAGGATACATACCTGATTGGAGGAAGGATACATACCTGGAACTTCTTCCAAGGCTATTTAAACCCCACCTGAACAGCCACACGTGCTTCGCGTTGTTCTGCATCTAGCAGCTGGACGCTCACCGTGTCTGCTCCTGCATCCTGACTTCTGCCACGCCTGCCAGCATCCTGGATCACCTGCAAAGGAAGAGAAGAAGAGAACAGAAGAAGGAAAAGTCCTTACCTGCTAAAACCGCATCCCGGAGACATCTCGCTGACAATCCTGAAAAGGAAGAATTTTATTTAAAAGCTCATCGCGTCGATCGCTGCAGCGCCGCATTCCACTCACCTTTACAGGGCGCCTCCATGTTCAGCAGGGATCATCTGGATTCGCAGTCAGGCCCCAGCGCCTAGGGAGAAAAAGACCAGAACAAAAGGTGAGAGAGAGAAGGGAATAAGGAAAGCTACATCTCCAAGTTAAGACTTACCTCGTGATTCATTTCCTCTCCATTTCGGGTCCGCGCCGCATCCTGGCATTTCCGGACCCCGGCCCCTAAGGGGAAAAAAAGACATCAGCGTTAATGAGCGAATGAAAAGACATTACCAAAAAAAGCTCATTAAAGACTTACCTGATTTCTACAAGGATTTCACCTCTCATCTCGGGTCGGTGCCTGTTCCCCGGCATTCCGTACCCCGGCCCCCATGGGGAAAAAGACACTAGCATTAGTACATTAATGCATGGACACAAGAGGAACCTCTTATCAAAAAAACTTACATGGAAGCCAAGCAAGTTTGGTTCTCACCAATCCGAAAATCCAGTGAAGTAACTGGATACCAACGCGCCCCTGCATCAGAAGCAGGATGGAGAGCTCGTCCTTCCAGACCCTAAGAAGGATACTTCTGTGAGCCAGACAAGCCAGATTTGGGGGCCCGGTCCAGTCCGTCTACCGAACCCTGCGCATCACCTTAGAAGAGGTCACAGCAGCGCGAACCAGGCCAGCGCCTCCGTGGGAGTCAGGTGAGCGTTACAACATATATGTGTAGAAAATTAAATGGAATTGCACACACAAATACATTCTCCTTTGCAATCTGTACATCTTTCCGAACCTTTTTGCTCATCCTTCTACAAAGAGATCTAATCCATTTTCAAAACATAATCCTACACCAATACACACACTTGCTAAAGTGCACATCATACAACACACTTACAAATAACCCACTTACCCCCTTATCAAACATGCTGATGCTCCCAAGTCCCCATTCATATACAAAGCCATCCATTTATACACATACACTAACTCTTCCTACCAAAACATCCACCTACACTTTTAACCTTTTAACTGCCATGGGTTCCCCCTCCCCCCAGTGCCAAGGCCTTTTTTGGTGATGTTGGTATTTCACCATTCAATGCCTTCTAACGTTTTCTGTTTCCTTAACCCCTTAAGTGCCAAGGACGAGATATCTCGTCCTTGGCGACAGGGAGGTAACCCAAGGACGAGATACCTCACCTTTGGCACTTAAGGGGTTAAATAATGTATTCTCCAAAGGCAATCACTATGCAATTAGCAAACATATTTTCTCATGATCTTCTTGTACAGTTGCAGTACCCACCTCTGCCCTGAAAGCCACTGGCATGTGAACTTGAAAATACAACCTAGAATAAACCTACTCTCACCAACCAACAACGTAAGTACAATACCATCATAGTGTTTTACGTCTTACTGAGAGAGTGCAGTGTTCTTGTATTGTAAGATACAGAATTGTGTCAACCCTCCGGTATTGGCTTCATTCTTACTCATGACACCTCTACAGTTCCTCACTTTATATTATCATCTCGCCACCATTATACTAAATCCCAGATAGTAATATAGTGTTCCCAACCGAAAGTTAGTCCATTACACAGTGACACACTTCCATTTATATGCATACCCTCAAATTCAACCACTCATGCACATTGCACACATATACATTTCAAAATCTGCACACCCACACTTTCCTTTTTTCTCCAACAGCTACTACAGAATAACTACCAAACAGCAACTCTGTAGAAAACAACGCAGAGATAGGTCAGCGCAACCTAAAGCACAGAAAGTAGCCATCCACCCCTAGCAAAATTTGTACAGAAAGTTGAAAGAGAAGAGCTAATACAGTCACTAACAAAAATGAAACCACCTACCAGTAAGGAAACTGTAATTCCTCTGTCAAAATGTAGAAATGAAAAGAAATGCACTAAAAACAGTGTAACTTGCACTAATGCTAACAGAGCATGTACACATGGTAATGACACCACAAGAAAGCATTAAAAATAAATTATGTTACAAAAAATGATCCACCAAAGAGTCTTTCAAAACCTTATAAATAGAGGGGAGAAATCACGCTCAACCCTTAAAACTTACCACAGAAAAGTAATCCTGGAAGCTCTTGTAGACAGTGCAATGCTCCTGAAACGGAAATTGTTTATGTTAATTTTAAACAGAATGAAACCACTAACAAAATTAATTGATAAACTACAACCACTACTTCGAAAACAAACGCAATATCAGCATAGATGCCTTTGGCAACATCTGTACAGGTGAGTGGAGCCACACCACCAGCACAGAGCCAGTCTTCAATGAAGAATCATACTGTCATGCGCCGCCTCCCGTGGACGTTATGGTCCAGGGTGCGGCTTGGGGGCCGCTATTGCAGAGTTCCGCCACATTTTCGAATGTCGCTGTAGCAGTCTAGTGTTTCCTTCACTGCGAGCCGGGAAGCTTATCAGCCACGCCCCCCCGGCACACAGTGCGTTGCAACCTGCTTGGCCAGCTCCCTGACTGCTTTCTTTCGGTTGCGGTTACGCTAGTTTTCTTTCCTTTATCCTCTCTCTCCACTCCCGCCCCTTGGGCCGCTTCTTGCCTTCCCATTTCCGGGTCCTCTTGTTATCCTTTCCTTCTTACTCCTGCTCCCTTTCTCTCTTCGGTTTGCCTCCTTTCTCCGGCTCCCTTCCGGTTCTTTCTCTGTACTGTTTGACTCTCGCAGGCCGTCATTATCGGCTACCTCTCGGTTCCTTTGGAGCCTGCCTTCCACCCGGAATCCTTACGACGGACCTCCGCTGTTGCTGTTCTACCTCTGGGGTTTTTTGTGCCGGCTGGCTTTTTCCCCAGTTTGTCCCTCTCGGAAGAGGGGCCGCAGGTAGTGCTATTCACAGCAGTACACTGTGGCTTCCTTCCGTGAGAAAGACACTTTCTCAGAAAAAAAAGAAAGGAGAAAGAAGGAGAAGGATTATTGTGCTAGAAGACCACAAATATCATCCATTTAAGACCAATCTTCAGGTGAGGAGGAGGAAAGGGGAGAAAGGTTAAGGGTGGAGATTGAACATTCTCAGAGGGCTGACACATACGAACAAGAGCTAACAAACCAAATTGCCATACGTAGCAGTGGATGATGGTATGAAAAGGTAGACAATACCGTAATGGAAGAAGAAACACTGCTTTCACAAATATCCCCATCAAACTTAGATGCCACTCTCCATTCCAATAACCAATACGCCCCACCTACAAATGGCCTTGCACATCAATGTGTAACATTCGCCAAAACTCTATCGAATCTTTGCAGCAGTTCCTCAATCACTATTTGAAAGCCAGCGACAAAGGAAAAATGAAAATACTACAAACATTCCAATGCGAAAATACACAGGACTACGAGGACATTCCTTAGCCTGTATTTCTGGATATGCTTGCAAAAGCACATTCCACCATATCAAAATGTTATCAACACACCATTCTACTGTAAGAAATCTCATTTACAAACTGTACTATACAAAAAGTCCATCTTTAGCATTGCAACATTTAAATGATATTCTCCTACACAGTACAGCCAAACAACTGCTTGAAAAAATAGAGCACATCCAAAGGAAATATTTTGGAAGTGAAGAGCACTTACAAACTCCAGCACTTTCAGACAACATTAGCGACAACTTTGCAGATGTCAACTTTCTATGTCACACATACAAAAAAGAAATACGAAAGTTCAAAAGCACATCTGCTGAAGTGCCGAACCAAGTATGTGTGTGTTGTCGCAGAACATTCTATAGAAAGAGCACCAAAACTATAGATATAATGCACAAAATAGAATACAATGAGTAATCCCAATGGTTTCAATTAACTCTGTACCTTATAGCTGAAAACAAATACGAAATTACTAACACCTCCAGACTGTGCACATACTGCACGACAAAACCTGACAATAGCCAAATGCCTTCACGGGTGATCAGTAATAATTTGGAAGTATTTCCACTGCCAAACGCACTCCAGCAGCTTAATTTGTATGAGAGCATTATAATTCAAACAGTACAACCATTCCAGGCAATAATACGACTTCAACGAAAAACTACAAAATTGCCTGCAACCGAATTATTAAGAGGCATTTGTGGGAAAGTAGTTTATTTACCATTAGATCTCAAAGAAAATGTAGACACCGTACAAGTGCAAATGCCAATAGAACAGTCTTTGATTATCCTGGTAAATAGTGTACCTACAAAAGATTAAAAGAATTGGCAGCAACTTGTGGATTTAAACAAAGTTAGGAAAGCCTTGCAATACCTTAAAGAGAAAAATGAATACTACAAAGAAATAAATGTTGAAGAAAACCTGAGAGAAACCACTGAAATAATTCAGGACTCCTCAACCACTGGCCAATTAGAACATCTAGACCCTAATGCAGTTTCCAATATTTTAGAACACTATACAATTCACCCCTTGCACTCCAAAGACACCATAGACGATGCACTAGAAACATATCAAATGCTGCAAGCCAATCAGTATATGGGAAAAAAGTGTAGAAGCACAAGCCTTTCCTCTACTCTTCCCAACCGGAAAAGATGGAAGATACGATGAAAGATGCACCCAAATAACAGCATCAGAATACTGCTCTTTACGAATGTATTCTGAAGACCCTAGATTTAGACAAAACGTGGAATACATATTTCACCTCCTTTTTTAAAGTGAACTAGCAATGCTATGTTACAGGGGTGTTGCTAGGTCTGGAAAAGACCCGGGGCTAAGTTAATGTCGGAACTGTCAGGACTGGGGGCTAGCCAGCAATTTGGCTGTAGCTCCTGAGATTCTATCCGGGGCTACAACCAAAAGACCAGGGGCTATAGCCCCCTTAGCCCCCCCCTAGCAACGCCTCTGCTATGTTATGAAGTTGCACACGTTGAAAATAGGTTCCCATTTTCAAAACATGTCTGCTACACAGGTACTTCAATAGGTGCAAGACAAGGACGAAATTGTACAGTCAGGTATTACAAATCTCTTGGCAAACATGCACAGTACGAAAGAGTACTGGTTCCGATGGCACCATTGTACGGTGTATGCTACGCAACCTTAGCCCACCCACATGCTTTGTCACTTTAAGTTGTGCAGAGTATACATGGGAAGACTTGCACAATTTCCTAAGCATAGCAAACAAAAACAAAACAGGTGTAGATATGAAAACATCAGGCGAACTTTGCTCTCTTGATCTTGTAAATGTGTCAAGATACTTCCATCATCGCTTCATTGCCATGCTGCACTTCATTTGCAATAAAGCACTTCCTCCCCTCGGAGAAGTGGAACACTTCTTTTGGAGAAAGAAAATATCCAGCCAGAGGAGCACCGCACATCCACATGCTTTTGTGGATTATAAATGCTCCTAAATTTGGTGAGGACAGTGATGCAACTGTTTTGCAGTTCATTCACAAATATGTTACTTGCGAAATCCCTTCAGAAAGTACACATAGTGACCTACATGCGCACATTTTTCATTTTCAAAGACACAAGTGTGGCAAGTATTGTCGGTGCAAAAATAGGAACAAAGGCAAATACTACACCAAATGCTGCTTTGCTTTCCCTAGACCAGTTTCAGTAACAGGGCAAGTAAACAGCCATGCACCCAAGAAGCTAGGCCTTGTCCACAGCCACTGCAACGTAATGCAGCCATGCATGTGAACATCTGGCGAGTTACCACAACCCACAAACGTAACACAGCCACCAGCACCCCAACCGAACCCCTGCAACATAATACATGCATACATGCAAACATATAGCCAGTTAGCAGAGCCCACAAACATACCACAGTCTCTGGCACCCCTACCCACTTCCGTTCACATACTATTATGCTTCTTCCAACCAAAGCACAAAATCTTCAGAGCATTGCCCCTGCACCCAAGACTGTATAAAGTTCTGACAACCAATACATCATAATACAGTAAAGTAGTCAGATATGTGGACAATGGGCAGAACACAAACACATAAACCATCCACTGGAACCCTATCTGTGGGAAATGTTGGCTGATTTGAGGATTCCATTGGATCTCCTAGCCTGGATTATTTCTTTATTTAGTGACAATAAGGCATGGGTGATGAATTAAATGGATAAAACTGTAAGAACAGTGATACCGCACATTCCCAAAATTGGGAACCATTCTACCCCTTTGCTTCTTTTTGTGGATGATGCAGTTCTGACGGCGAACACAGAGATAGCAATATGCAGGCTGTTTGCTGCATTTGAAACCCCTTGCAACAAATTAGATCTGCAACTTAATACCCCTAATAAAAAATCATGGTTATAAAAAGCAGAACCAAAACAAAGCTAAGTTTCATAAAATAAACATGGAAATGGTGCACTGCTTTGATTACTTTGCGATTCGTTTCGCTGATAATAATTATTGGACAGCTCACAAAAAAGTCTCTATCGCGCATGCAACAGGCAACAGGGAGCATACCCTGTTTCTATTGAAATCACTTATATTCGTCAGTTAGGTCAGCCTGAAGCCATCTTGTAGGCCTCACATGGTTGCAAAGAGTGTTATCTTTCTGGCAAATATTATCTACTACAGACTAAGAATTTGTTTTACAAAAGGCTTCTTGGTGTACCAAGGTGATTCCATAACTTAATTGCACATTCAGAACTGAATACCCGCTTTATTGATGATCAGTTTCTGCTAAGAATGGTACAATTATGGGTCATAACTTGGTCAGGCAAAGGCAGATGTTTGCTGAATACTCTGATCAAAGAAATCTGGGCACATCAGTCACTCTACTCAATGTATGCATTGGTTCAGGTGTCTAAAAGCAAGGCTGACAGAAATTGGTAGAGAAGAGTGGTTCAGTGCACCAGATGAAATTGACAGGCGTTCCACTTTGAGGTTAAAAGACAGCATCTAGGAGAACATATGACCGATGGGTGAGAGATTTCAAAAGGTACCCCATGACCGTAAACCATATCAACCACTGTGCCCTTGACCTCATCCCACTAACGCACAATAGAATGCTGTTTACACAATGACATCTTAATCTGCAGCCCTTACAAAATGTTATACCTAGATGGGCATCTGAATCGCCAGCAAATGTAGGGCTTTGCTTGTTGCGGGAGGTTTTCAAAGAGAATACGGTGCACTTACATTATTTCTGTGCCAGGTATATTGCATTAAGGAAAATATGCCGGGTACCTCTTTTGCGCACTTCAGATCCAATTGGATACCTGGATGCCAAAAAGAAAGCCTGCTCGCTCTTGACACTCCTGCAGGTTTGCACAGTCTGGTCACTTACACAAAACTACCTTTAAAGACAAGATTGAACTTCATTCTATCTACTTGATAGGTGAAGTTATTATGGTGAAATGGGCAGAAAGATGCAAAAGGAAGGTGATGAAGACAATGCATGTGCACTTTGATAAGATAGTCTGTTTGCCTTATATCTGTATGTTATTAGCAATATTTGCAATAAGGTATTTTGTGTGACAAAACTGACTGAGATAATATGAGCGCATGTTTGTTCTTTGTTTTTAGGAAATATTCTTTATCAGGATGTGTAACACGGATGTATGCAGGCTTGGATTTTACGAATTTTACAAGTTTATAACCATTTTTCTTGTATTTTGCTATTTACATGCTGGTTGATGATGATGTATGTTTTATGGGCTTTTCGCCTGAAATAAACATGTTTTTCATTCATTCAATTGATTTATATAGGTGAATGTGAGGTGGGCACACCAAAAGTAGAGGGCCTACCTATCCCAAATCTACCTGATGTCAACAATAACATTTTATGTGCAAGAAGCCGCAGCCCCTTGCAAAAACATCTCGATTCATAGTCTAATTTTATGGCAACACGAGCTCTACGTGAGTACTGATAAATCATGAATAATGCTCGTTTCCTTGAAACTTCCTAAATGTAACACAATGTTTACTACGGGTACTCAGCCTATTCTATTTGAAGGCAAATTTGATTATTACGGTATACAATTTACCTGTACTTTGGTCCCTAATGTCCACATAGAAAGACGGAATGAAACAGGGAATGGGTGGGATTTTTAAATTCAGTGTAAACTAAGGCTCAAGCGATTGACCATATGCACTGCCCGTTCAGCGGCAGGTATCTGGTGTTACCACAATGGCGATTAAGTACAGTCGTCATCAAACTCTGCATGCCATTAGGAGCTGGCAATGGAGTATATGGTAGATTGGTTTCGTCTTGAGCCCATTGTCCTATACATTGGCACTGGGTGACATATATTATATTAAATCACTACTGTTTGTAGTCACGCCCTAAAGCACTTCCGACCAATTAGCAGGCATGGCAAAGGAAGTGATTTTTCTTTTTACAAAGAATTTGATTTGGAGAAGTGTAATAATCAAAGGGACTAAGAAGAATACAAGAAATTCAAGCAGTAGAAATCATGACTTCATTACTTTTAATATGGGAAACAGCCATATCATGCATGGTCCCCTTATACTGAACATCACATCTTTAACTAAATTGCATTTTAATTGTATTTATTTAACGATGTGTGTACTTTTTGAAGAGTCTGTTTTACACTTCTTGCTTTTTGTCCTAGATATAGCCAAATCAGAAACAGAATGTTGCGATCAGTTCTTCAAGGATTCAAGCAAGGTCATCCTGCAATGTTATTCTTCCATTTGGCAATTTAGCCGTATTAGACGTGGGATCTCCGACATTATGTGCAACATGCATTGAATATTAGAACTAAGATGGTGCAAAATGTATCTGTGACTTTTTAATGAGATGTTGTTAGGTGTGGTGCTGATGAATTATGTAATTTTGTACGTATCGCTCTTATTAGCCAAAGGGCCTCATTACAGGTTTTGCGGTGCGGGAACAGTGCCAGTAAAAGTGCTGGTAATTCTGTGACCATCACTTTTACCACACCGGAACACTACAAGTTCACCGGCGGGGGTCACTGATTTACTGTAACGCTCACCTGATTCCCGTAGAGGCGCCGGTCTTGACTGGGCGTATACCGTATCTTCAAAGGTGATGTGTAACACACGGCTGGCTCTTTGGGCTGGACCTCTGTGCACTGTATGTTTGACTCGAAGGGTAAGATGTCTGCAGATAGAAAATATGGGATTAAGGAACTGGGTTATTGAATGTCTCTCTCTTCTTCCCTTTCTCTTCTCCTGTAGAACCCCAAAGGTTAACGCTCTCACCTTAGGTAAGTGAAAGCTGTGCTCTCCATCTGCCTCGGGGCAGGGTGCTGTAACCAGTTTCTTCACTGGATAAGGGGAGCAGGCCTCTCGACTTCAGAGGACTGCTGTCCGTCGTTTACTGCACGAACGGTAGGTTTTGAGTAATTCTAATGTCTTTAAAGTCTTTAGTAATGATGTCTCTTGTTTTGCAGGGTTCCGGCGATGGAGGATGACGGGCTGAAGTGAGTTGAAGATGGAGCCCGTGTGATGAATAGAAGCGCCTGGAAGCACGTAAGTAAGCGCTTGTTGCCTGCTTCACGATGCGCTCTGTCTTTTTATTTTGCAGGTACAAGTTCGGAGCGGCTGCAGGGTGCCGGAATACCCACTGGGTTAGATATGGAAAGGAGTAATGGCACGTGAGTATTAAAGTTCCCCAATGTCTTTAAACGCACCTTGTTTTGTCTTTCAGATGCGGGATGCAGCGCCGAAGGCCTCCGGAGCGTGCGAAGAGTTGGTAAGCTTTTGTCTTTCAGATGCCGGAATGCAGTGTGAAGACCTCCGGAGCGCACGAAGAGTAGGTAAGCCTTTGTTTTTCAGATGCCGGAATGCAGCGCGAGGCGTTGGTGACAGCCGATGGACCAGGTAAGTGAAGAGCTGTCACTGAAGACCGTAATGCTAACCTGTTCTTTCTTGTCTTTATAGGTGTTGCTGAAGACTGGATTCAGGATGGTAAGCCTTTTTCCTTAAGCCCAGGATCAGATGCAGAAGACACGATGAGCGTTCTGCTGCAGAGGATGCAGAATAACGCAAAGCAAGATTCATCCATCGGGTGTGGTTTAAATAGCCTCCTGTAGTGCTTAGGTGTCTCCTTCCACAGCCACGCCTAGGTAAGAAAAGAGTTCCTGCTTTCCAGAAGAGTTCCAGTGTTCTGAATCTAGGGAGTGGCTCCTGCCCCACCCAACAGGAAAAGTAGTTCCAAACAGAAGAGGATCAGAGGCTCAACTGGCAGGCAAGTAAGCAGCATGGTCTGCTGCAGGTAAGTCCACCCAAGCATTATGAGCCCGGCGCTTCCAGCGCTGGGACTGGGCATATTTATGAGCCTGATGCCACTGGCGCCAGGACTGGGTCCAAAAGGTCCCAATTGGGACTGGTTGGCACTCGGAACCTGGGTTATGGATCTGCTTCCAAGGGAGTTGGGAAAACCCTGACCTTTTGGAAGCAGAGATCATGACAGTACCCCCCCTCAAGGCCCCTCCCAAACCGGGCTTCTCCGGGGGTTTTGGCTTGTCAGGAAATGTTCGGTGAAATCTTTTGATTAGGCGAGGAGCGTGGACATATTCAGCAGGTTCCCAGGATCTCTCTTGGGGGCCGTAGCCTTTCCAGTCAATTAGGTAAAATAGTTTAGATTTGGAGATCTTGGAGTCCAGAATGCTTTTGACTTCAAACTCGAGTTCTCCATCAACTAGGATAGGTTTTGGAGATTTAGTTAGTCGGGTTTGAGGTTGCACGGGTTTTAATAGGGAGACGTGGAAGACCGGATGTATCTTCATGTGCGGGGGCAAGTCCAACTTGACCGCTACTGGGTTTACTATGGTAGTGATGGAATAGGGACCAAGGTATCTTGGGTTGAATGTGCGTGGCCCTTTTAGAGGTAGATATTTGGTGGATAACCAGACTTGATCCCCTACTTGATATTGAGGGGCTTCCTTCCGATGTTGATCTGCTCCTTTCTTGTATTGTTCTTTATCCCTTTGAAGGTGAGAAACAGCTTCCTTAAAGGCTTGGGTGATTGTAGAATGCAGGTAGTCTACTGCTGGTGTTTCAAGATCTTGGAAGGGATCCAACTCCGAGGTTCGAGGGTGACTGCCGTACAAAAGAAAAAACGGGGTTTTCCCAGTTCCCGAATGGACAGAGTTATTGTAGGCATATTCGGCTATCCAAAGGATGTCTTTCCAAGTTTTTTCAGTTTGTTGCAGCATGCAGCGTAAATACTGTTCCAGAGTTTGATTGGCCCTCTCGGTTTGTCCGTCGGTCTGAGGGTGGTGACTGGTCGATAGTCTCACATCAATTTGAGCCGACCGACAGCAACTTCGCCAAAAATGAGAAATAAATTGACTACCTCGATCCGAAATTAGAACCGAAGGAAAACCGTGCAGTCGGACGATGTTTTCGAGAAATTCTCGGGCCAGAGTTGCTGCTGTTGGCAAGCCTTTGAGCGGAATGAAATGCGCCATCTTGGAGAATAAGTCCACGATTACTAGAATCGTATTGTATCCGGAGCATGGAGGTAGATCGGTGATGAAGTCCATAGAAAGCGTATGCCAAGGGCGAGGTGGGATGTCAATAGGGCGTAAGAGGCCTGCTGGTCTTTCCTTTTGACTCTTGTTTTGGGCGCATACTCCACAGGACATTATAAAGTCTCTGATATCTTTTTTCCAAGACGGCCACCAGAAGTAGCGCTTGATTTTTTCTGAGGTCTTGGCCATACCGGGATGTCCTTCCATTAAAGAATCGTGATAACAAGAGATTACTTTTTTCTGTAAATCTGTGCTGGGTAGGTATAATCGTTCTTGGAAATACAATAAGTTGTCCTTTACTGCAAAGTCCTTTCCCTGCAGATGCCAATTCTGTATGTCTGCTGGAGTTACAAGTTGCCTGGCTTTATCCTTAACTTCCTCTATGTATTCTGTGGCGATTACACCCAGAATTCTTTGTTCGGGAATGATTGGTACAGGTTTAGGGTTGATCAAGTGTTCTTCCACTCCCATCCGAGAAAGGGCATCAGCTTTACCGTTCTTTGTACCAGGTCGATAGGTAATTATGAAGTCAAACTCGGCAAAGAATAATGCCCAACGGAGTTGTCTAGAGGATTGGGCTTTTGCGGTTTTCAAATATTGCAGGTTTCGGTGATCCGTAATCACAGTAACGGTGTGTCGGGCCCCCAGCAGATAATGCCGCCAAGCCTTAAAGGCAGACTTGATAGCCAGAAGTTCCTTGTCAGTAATCGTGTAATTGATTTCAGGAGGCGAGAATTTGCGGGACCAAAATGCCACGGGATGCAACTGATTGGTTACCGGGTCCTTTTGTGATAGAACTGCCCCCATGGCAAGGCTTGAAGCATCAGTTTCCACGATGTAGGGAAGTTCGGGGCGAGGGTGTTTTAAGATTGGTGCAGAGATAAATTTAGTCTTCAAATCCTGGAAAGCTTGTTCCGCCTCGGTAGACCATTCAAAACGTTTGTTTTTCTTTAACAAGGCAGTGATGGGCTGGACTATTCGAGAGAATTCGGGGATAAACCTGCGGTAAAAGTTAGCGAAGCCTAACATGCTTTGCACACCTTTTACGGAGGATGGTGATGGCCATTTGAGAACTGCATCGACCTTCTTTGAATCCATACGCACTCCGCCAGGTGATAATATGAATCCCAAGAATTCAACTTCAGTCACGTTGAAAACACATTTTTCCAACTTACCGAAAAGTTTGTGTTGACGCAATCTTTCGAGGACCATTTTCACGTGTTTCCAATGTTCAGATTCCGATGAAGAATAAACGAGGATGTCGTCAATGTAAACAACAACACACAAATCTATGAGCTCTCTGAGGACATCGTTCATAAAATATTGAAAGGCGGCCGGGGCATTGCAAAGTCCGAAGGGCATGACCTGATATTCAAATAGCCCATACTTGGTGCGGAAGGCCGTCTTCCATTCATCGCCCTCTTTTACTCGTACCAAGTGGTAAGCTCCTCTAAGATCCAGCTTTGTATATATGCATGCTTTTCTGACTTGGTCCAGGAGTTCAGGGATCAAAGGTAACGGATATCTATTCTTAACGGTGATCTGGTTCAGGGAGCGATAATCTATACAAGTTCTAAGGTCTCCTTCCTTTTTTGGAACGAAGAACAAAGCTGAAGAAGCAGGGGACTTGGAAGTTTAGTTTAGTTTAGTTTAGTTTATTATTTGTATAGCGCCGCCTGGCCCTAGGGCATCCAGGCGCTTGCGATGAATACAACAAGAATAATGAATACAACAAGAATAATGCAGCAGAAATGTACAAATCGATTACATATTTACAAATTTACAGTCTTGGTGCATGCTAGTGCGGTAGGGCTAGGCAGTTTCTTTGGATAGAAGCCAAGTTTTGGTGTTGTGTCTAAATCTGTGAAAGGACGGTTCTGATCTCAGCTCGAGTGGAAGTGAATTCCAAAGTTTGGAGGCAAGCACGGGGAAGCTGGAGCCACCTGCTTTTTGGAGCTTAAATCTTGGGATATTTAAGCAGTGTGTTTGAGCTGATCTGGTAGGGCGCGCTGGGGTGTGGTGCTTGAGGTTGTCGGATAGGTATCTGGGTGCTTGGTTAGCTAGGCATTTGTGTGTGAGTGAGATGGTTTTATATTCAATTCTTTGTGGTATGGATAGCCAATGGCAGGTGCGTCTGGCGTCCGAGATGTGTTCTTGTTTGGGTATGTTCAGGGCTGCTCGCAAGGCGTTGTTTTGTATGACTTGTAGTTTGTTGATGTTTTTCTGACTGGTTCCCAAGTATAGCGCATTGCAGTAGTCAACTTTGGAAAGGACTAGCGCTCTGGCTAAGGTGATGCAGTTGGATGGTGAGAGGTAAGGTCTGCTGGCATTGATAAGTTTACAAGTGTAAGCAGTGGCTGAAGAGATGGAGTTGATCTGTCTTGTCAGTGTGAGGGAGGAGTCGAGGTAGATTCCTAGGGTTTTGACGCTGTTAGAGACGGTGATGTTATTGCCGTCTATGGTGAATGCTTGATAGAGTTTGTCGAGTTTATTAAGTCTGGGTTGGGAACCTAGGAGGAGAAGCTCGGTCTTGTCGTCATTAAGGCATAGGCCATGCTTGGCCATCCATTCTTGTATAATGGAATAAATGTTGTTGAGAGCAGTGAGGTCGGTGGAGTAGTCGCCTGTTAAAGGGATCAGTATTTGGGTGTCATCTGCGTAGTTGGTGTAGATGACACCCAAGCGGTCCAGTATGTCAAAGAGGGGTTTCGTGAATACATTGTATAGAGTGGGGGAGACGCAGGAGCCCTGGGGGACACCGCAAGTGACTGGGGCTGGGATGGCAGAGGCTGTGGGTGCGAAGACTCTTATGGATCTGTTGTTAAGGAAGGAATGGATCCATGCGTTGGCGTTATCTGAGAATTTGGCTGCTGAGGATAGATGTTTGCAGAGGATGTCGTGGTTGACCAGGTCGAAGGCGGCCGATAAGTCAAGGAGGAGAAGGAGGGCTAGTTTACCATTGTCTTTAATGTTGTCCATCTGTGTCTTAAGGTCAATCAGGGCGGTCTCAGTGCCATGTTTGGGGCGGAATCCTGATTGTCTGAGTCCTAGTAAGTTATTTTTCTCGAGGTGGTTCTGTATCTGGAGATAGGCAGCTCTGTCGAGGATTTTTAGTAGGAAGGGTACAGTCGTTATGGGTCTGTAGTTGGTGGGGACATTAGGGTCAAGGGTGGGCTTCTTGAGTAAAGGAAGAACCCAGGAGTCCTTGAGGTTGTTGGGCACTATGTTGGAGGTGAAAGATGAGTAGATGAGGGTGGTGATGAAGGGAGCAAGTTGTTTGGCAGCATCTTTAATGATAGGGGCTGGGCAAGTGTCGCCTTGGCATTTGGACGGTTTAAGGGAGTAGATTATTTCTTCAACCTCTTTAATGGTTATGGTGGAAAACTCAAAGAGGTTATTGTCATCATTTTGGGGGGTGGTGTGGGTGTGTGTAGAGGGGGTGATGTTATCGGAGAGGGTGAGGCTTTCTTTCTTTGTCAAGATTTTGGCTTGTAGCGTGGCAATTTTGCCTAGGAGTGCTTCCTGGATGTTCGTGCACCAGTGGATGTCTTTGTTGCAGGTGTCTGGAATGGGGGAGGGTGATTCGAGTTCTCTCAGGATATTGAAGAGCTCTTTGGTATTAGATTTGGCGTTGCTGATTCTTTCATTGTACATGTTTTTTTTAGACTGGATGATGGCTGTTTTATAGATGTTCGATGCTAATGCGTAGGATGTCTTGTTAATGGTGGATGGTGACTGTTTCCATGCTAATTCAGCTTGTCTTTTGGCTTTGCGGAGTGTTTTTAGTTTGGGGGTGAACCAGGAATTGAGGTGTGCTCTTGGTTTGGCTTTCCGAAGCTTGAGTGGTGCTATGATATTTATGGCCTTAAGGATAGTTGTGTTGTATAGATCTACTAATTCAGTAGGGTTGGTCATGGTGGGTGAGAAGTCGATGATGGGTTGGAGTAACGGGAGGAGTTTCTCTAGTGTGATATTTTTGTTGTTTCTTGTGAGTGTGGGTGGGGCATTGGAGGAGGGCCCTGGTGTTTGAGTGCCTTTGTTGATGGTGAAGGTAATAAGGTGGTGATCGGTCCAGGCGCATGGAGTGTTGGAGAGGATGGTAGTGTTGCAATTGAGGTCAGCTATCCAGTCAAGGATGCGTCCTTTGTTATGTGTGGGTTGTGCGATATGGTGGGTGAGTCCTAATTCTGAAATAGTGTTGGCGATAGTGTGAGCTTTGTCATCTTTCTCATCATTGAGACCTAGATTAAAGTCTCCTAGGATGAGTAGTCGAGAGTTAGGTTTGATATTGTTAGAGAGTAGAAGGGCTATGTCGTCATTAAAGGATAGTATGGGGCCTGGCGGTCTGTAGATGAGGTGGATGGTGATAGTGCTTGTGTGCGTTGTGGATAGTTTGAGGGTGAGTAATTCCGCTGATGTCAGTGATTGGTTTTGTATGTGTCTAATGTTGATGGAACTTTTTGCAATAACGGCTACTCCACCACCTTTAGCTGTTTGTCTGTCTGCACGATAGATGGTATAGTCATTGGGTATAGCAAGTGATAGAGAGGGGCCAGATGCTGGGTGGAGCCAGGTCTCTGTAATAGCTATGAAGTCGAGATCATTAGCAGTGATAATGTCTGCAATGTCTAAGGCATGGGCGACTACAGATCTCGCATTGATGAGTGCACCTTTAATGATTTCGGTGGTGATGCATGATTTTTTGATGTGGGTGCGGGGGGAGGGTGCGATCAGGCCGTGTGATATCTGGTCTGTCGGGGGTGTAGGGCGTGTGCAGTGAGGGGCAGATTTGGTAAAGGTTATGTTTTGTTTGTTGCCTAGATTGGGGAAGGATGCGGGTGTGTGTGTTCTGGATCTGAGTCGGGTGAATCTCGATAATCCTGAGCAGGGATAGGATCTGCTGATAGTAAGGTTCGTGATAGTGGGTTGGCCGATGGGAGTAGTTTGTGATGCTTCTTGGGGGCTGGGGGTGTCTGCTATGCGATGAGAGTCAATGGAGGAGGTAGGCTGGAAGGGGTTGATGTTAGGTAGGAAGGGGGTGGGGCAGGGTATGGGATAATGTCTGGGGCAGGCTAGTCTGCTGAGGCCGTTGGGGTGTAAGCGAAAGTGTGACCCTGTACAAGGGGTGTCATGGGGGACCAGGCAGAATGGGAACATAATGAGGAAGGTCCAGGTTATCATTTCTGAGTTTAGAGGGAACTGACGCACAAAATCGTCAGAGAGAAGCTAGTGCGCAATGTTAGTACGCAATGGTGCTGCAGTGCGGGTACTAGCGCAGAGAATCGGAGAAATGCTAGCGCACAGTGCTGATACTCAATACTAATACGCAGTGTAATCTAGGCGACCATAAGGCATTACACAGTGTCACAGTAGTCTCTAAGCGACCATAAGGCACTACACAATGTCATAGTGGTCTCTAAGCGACCATAAGGCACTACACAATGTCACAGTAGTCTCTAAGCGACCATAAGGCACTACACAATGTTGTCACAGTGGTCTCTGAGCGACCATAAGGCACTACACAATGTTACAGTAGTCTCTAAGCGATCATAAGGCACAACACAAGTGGTCACAGTGGTCTCTACGCGACCATAAGGCACTACACAATGTTACAGTGGTCTCTAAGCGACCATAAGGCACTACACAATGTTACAGTGGTCTCTAAGCGACCATAATGCACTACACAATGTCGCAGTAGTATTTGCCAGGTATTGATCCAGGTATTGTCGAAGGTGAAGGTTCTCAGGCTCGGTGAGGGCATAAATTCTACTACAAGGAGGAGTAGATCCAGGTATCAGGTCTATCTGGCAGTCATAAGACCTATGAGGAGGTAGGGAGTTAGCCTGATCCTTCCGGAAAACATCTTGGTATTCTAGGTATTCGGGAGGTAACTGGGGAGTCTCTGAAGAAATTGCTGCCAGTGCAACACCAGGTGGAGGGTGACAAGTAGAGACACATTCTGGAAACTGGACCGTTCTTGCTCGCCAATCGATCAGAGGATTGTGTTTCTCTAACCAAGGTATTCCTAGAATAATCTGAAACTGAGGGGCCTTGATCACATCGAACACGATCTTCTCATGGTGTCCATCTTGACTTACTAGCGTCACCTCTTGAGTGGTATGCGTTACTGGCCCGGAGGCTATCTCCGTACCATCCACCGTAGTAATGACGTCCTTTACAGCCTTGGGACAAAGAGTTAGATTCATCCTCAAAACCATTTTATGATCCACATAATTGCCGATGGCACCGCTGTCGACGTAAGCTTCAATTGCATGTAATCGATCCGGATTATCAGGGCTAATGAGGACCATAGGTATCACGAAATGCGAGGTCACGGAACTGGTTTTCACGCTCGGCAAGAGGACCTCTATTCTTGTCGGGCGAGGTCGTTTCCCTGCTCAGAGTTTGTAACTTTGGTAACTGCAGCTCCTACTGCCTTCTTGGCAGGTTTCAGCGGACAGTCTCGAAGAAAGTGCCCTGAGTTTCCGCAATAGAGGCATAATTGCAACTGTTTTCTCCTTTCCCGCTCCTTTTGTGTTAGAGGACCTTTCAGACCCCCTATTTGCATGGGTTCCCCGGAGTCTACTCCTTCGGAAGGAGTTGGCGGTTTGGAAAATACTCGAGCATCAAACTTGGAACGATCGGCCTTCCTGTTCTGCAGTCTGTGATCTATTTGAACGACTAAGTCTATATAGTCCGAACAATCTTGTGGGGGATTCACTACTTGGGCTAACACATCTTTGAGCTCTCCACGTAGACCTCTATAAAACAGCGTAATCCTTTTGTCCTCAGGCCATTGAGTTTCCACTATCAGTCTGTTGAAAGACGCAATATAAGCCAAAAGGTCTTGATTACCTTGTCGCAACGAAAGAAGCTCATTGTCCAAGGCCTGCCCCTGTGAATGTCTTGCGAACAGTTTTTCCATACTGAGCTGAAAAGCTTGAAAATCATGGAGGACCGGATCATCTTGATTTACTAGAGGGATCGACCAGTCTGCCGCATTGCCACTAAGGTACGAAAGCACGAAAGCTACTTTAGCTTGATCAGTTGGAAAGGCTGCTGGCCGGCATAAGAAATGCAACCGGCACTGATTGATAAATACTGCAAACCTCTTTGGGTCACCAGAAAATCGTTCGGGCGGAGCCAGAGGTACATTCCCAGGTAGGTTGATCTGCACTGGATTCATAGAGGATGTAGAAGGAAGATTTCCCCCAGATGCGGGTAACGGGGTCTGTCCGGCTTGTGACTGTAGCAATTGTCTAGCGAGATCATCTGTTCGCTCCTTGGAAATAATCAGTTCCCTTCTTAGAGCGTTCGTTTCCTGACGGGCTGCATGCACTTCTGCCCTTAGTTCCCCAAGTAACTGGGCTAGCTGGTCGGTATCCGAGGTTTCCATAGCGCCTGGACGGGAGTTTTGTGGTAGGCTTTGCGTTCTGTAACGCTCACCTGATTCCCGTAGAGGCGCTGGTCTTGACTGTGCGTATACCGTATCTTCAAAGGTGATGTGTAACACATGGCTGGCTCTTTGGGCTGGACCTCTGTGCACTGTATGTCTGACTCGAAGGGTAAGATGTCTGCAGATAGAAAATATGGGATTAAGGAACTGGGTTATTGAATGTCTCTCTCTTCTTCCCTTTCTCTTCTCCTGTAGAACCCCAAAGGTTAACGCTCTCACCTTAGGTAAGTGAACGCTGTGCTCTCCATCTGCCTCGGGGCAGGGTGCTGTAACCAGTTTCTTCACTGGATAAGGGGAGCAGGCCTCTTGACTTCAGAGGACTGCTGTCCGTCGTTTACTGCACGAACGGTAAGTTTCGAGTAATTCTAATGTCTTTAAAGTCTTTAGTAATGATGTCTCTTGTTTTGCAGGGTTCCGGCGATGGCGGATGACGGGCTGAAGTGAGTTGAAGATGGAGCCTGTGTGATGAATAGAAGCGCCTGGAAGCACGTAAGTAAGCGCTTGTTGCCTGCTTCACGATGCGCTCTAACTGTCTTTTTATTTTGCAGGTACAAGTTCGGAGCGGCTGCAGGGTGCCGGAATACACACTGGGTTAGATGTGGAAAGGAGTAATGGCACGTGAGTATTAAAGTTCCCCAATGTCTTTAAACGCACCTTGTTTTGTCTTTCAGATGCGGGATGCAGCGCCGAAGGCCTCCGGAGCGTGCAAAGAGTTGGTAAGCTTTTGTCTTTCAGATGCCGGAATGCAGTGTGAAGACCTCTGGAGCGCACAAAGAGTAGGTAAGCCTTTGTCTTTCAGATGCCGGAATGCAGCGCGAGGCGTTGGTGACAGCCGATGGACCAGGTAAGTGAAGAGCTGTCACTGAAGAACGTAATGCTAACCTGTTCTTTCTTGTCTTTATAGGTGTTGCTGAAGACTGGATTCAGGATGGTAAGCCTTTTTCCTTAAGCCCAGGATCAGATGCAGAAGACACGATGAGCGTTCTGCTGCAGAGGATGCAGAATAACGCAAAGCAAGATTCATCCATCGGGTGTGGTTTAAATAGCCTCCTGTAGTGCTTAGGTGTCTCCTTCCACAGCCACGCCTAGGTAAGAAAAGAGTTCCTGCTTTCCAGAAGAGTTCCAGTGTTCTGAATCTAGGGAGTGGCTCCTGCCCCACCCAACAGGAAAAGTAGTTCCAAACAGAAGAGGATCAGAGGCTCAACTGGCAGGCAAGTAGGCAGCATGGTCTGCTGCAGGTAAGTCCACCCAAGCATTATGAGCCCGGCGCTTCCAGCGCTGGGACTGGGCATATTTATGAGCCTGGTGCCACTGGCGCCAGGACTGGGTCCAAAAGGTCCCAATTGGGACTGGTTGGCACTCGGAACCTGGGTTATGGATCTGCTTCCAAGGGAGTTGGGAAAACCCTGACCTTTTGGAAGCAGAGATCATGACATTTACCTCTAGTCAAGAGCTGGAGGTAAATCCGGCCCCCACTGGCAAAAACAACACTGATATTACTGACACCGGTACCGGAAATCCCCTCCATGGAGTACTATAGGACTCACTGAAATGGGGATTTACTGCACCTGTAATGTGCCAAATATTCTGGGATATCGGGCGTGGGTAAAAGTAGGTCAGTTTTCTGGTATCCCGCCATAATTTTCGGCGGGTTACCAGCAGAATTATAATGAGGAAAAAATAGTCCATAGGCACCCCTCTGCGAGAACAAACACGGTCCATTGACCTGTTCTTTGGGAAGGTAACCACTCGAGAGTCCGCAGCCACACTTAGCTCACTGTAACTTCACAGATGGGAAATATCCATTTGCCTATCAGTCTTTGTCCCGCCCACATGGGCAGTCCAGCACCAAAATGCTCTGGCAATCCCCTTCTGAACAAGAGTACCAACAGCAACCCCATAGCTGTGTTTCAGCCTTGTTGGGTCTCATCAGTGAGGTGGAGCTGTGCCTCTCTGAGCACAGTGAGCATGGGGCACATGTCTTAGGGTGACTAAACCTAAATCCCTTAAATAATCAAAAAATAGTCCATAGGCGCCCCTCTGTGAGAACAAACACATCCCATTGACCTGTTCTTTGGGAAGGTACCCACTCGAGAGTCTGCAGCCACACTTTAGCTCACTGTACCTTTCACAGATGGGAAATACCAATTTGCATATCAGTCTATGTCCCGCCCATGTGGGCAGTCCAGCACCGAAATGCTATGGCAATTCCCTTTTGAACAAGAGTACCAACAGCAACCCATACACATGGTTCAGCCTTGTTGGGCCTCGTTGGTGAGGCGAACTTCTGCCTCTCTGAACACAGTGAGCAGGGGGTCCACATCTGGATGACCCTAGGACACTAAGGATGACTAAACCTAAGTCCCTTAAATAATCAAAGAATAGTTCATAGGCGCCCCTCTGCAAGAACAAACACGGCCCATTGACCTGTTCTTTGGGAAGGTACCCCCTCAAGAGTAAGCAGCCACACTTTAGCTCACTGTACCTTTCACAGATGGGAAATACCCATTTGCATATCAGTCTTTGTCCCGCCCACATGGGCAGTCCAGCACCAAAATGCAATGGCAATTCCCTTCAGAACAAGAGTACCAACAGCAACCCCACACACGTGTTTCAGCCTTGTTGGGCCTCATCAGTGAGGTGGAGCTGGGCCTCTCTGAGTACAGTGTGCAAGGGGTCCACGTCTGGATGACCCTAGGACACTTAGGGTGACTAAACTCTAAGATGTGTTATCTCTGAGGGGATCAAAGAGAAGCTTCCTGGGCTTGGCCCAACATGTTCGTTGTTGGTACGCCTAGGCCAGGCAGCTAATACACCTCAGGGCCTGACATTTATGTGGCATAGCTCCTCCAGCTGACAATAATAATGATATCCAATGTATGTGGCTGTATAGTTATGTAATATCAGTGGCCACCATGCAATAACCAAAATTACCTGCATCATTTAAATATTAAAAAACAAAAAAAGTAATCTAATCCAACCCTCACCGATGACATTCTCTCATAGCAGGCACACATGAACAGGTGAAATGAGGTGAGTATCAAGAGGTGGTAATGGAACATCAGCAGGCAGTGGCAGAGGAACATCAAGAGGTGAACAGAAAAAAACCTACCTATCCAGTTTAGGAAGGTTGACATGGGAAGGTTTTCCCAAGGCAGAGGACAGAAGAGAGACCTAGATCTGAAAGGATCAAACCCACTGTGGGAGGCAGTATGGGCATGTGCCATGGAGACAACAAGGAGCAGAACCAGAGGAGGAGTAGTGAGGTGGTAGCGAGGGAACGAGTAATGTCCAATGTCCAGGGAGGAGATCTAGGTCTCATAACATTGCGACTTGGAGGAAGAAAGGGTGTGCGAACCCCCTAGACCTAGTATTGAGAACTAAGCCAGGAGAAGATTCTGAGAGGGACCTCAAAGAAGTGTGCAGGAGCCTGTTAAACCTGAAACTAAGAACTGAGGAGAAACATTGCTATTACCCGCAACTGACAGCAGATACCCAGCAGCTCCTGCTACCAAGGAGCGATTTCTCTAAGAGTGTAAGTGATGAGGACATTTCTCAAATGTTTTAACCTGCGCACAAACCCGAGACTGTTGAAATGTTGTGACGAAACCAATAGTTCTGAATTTGATCCACAGAGGACATTATTTTGTGTTAATAAAATCTGTTGTTTCAGTCAGGAATACATTATCAAAACCCCTTCTGCAAACATTTTGTAGTAGCCTGGTACCCAAACCACTGGCAACATGGACACAGCCGTGAGCAGCATTCTAAGATGGCCACCAGATTATTGGCAGGAAGCCTACTAAAATGGCCGCTGTTTGGGCCTTTAATCAACATAAGGCATTACCAGTAGTGCAGTGTTGCACAAATCAAGACTAAGACATCAGCCAAATGGAAACCCGTTTTAGCCTTTTTTGCAACTTTCAGCAACCTGTCACGGCACTTACTGTGACCATCGAATCTGGATCCTGTCTTCATTTTTCACGGGCTTGCCAGTTTCATTTGTGGAAAGATAAAGAAGAAACCTCAAGTAAGCTAAGCAGCGCCCTCGTGCTTTCGTTTTCTTAGCATTCGCAGGTAACACTTAGGGGCCGATTCATGGAACAAACGTGCGCCGAAAATCTTCGCGCAAGCAGGCGCAAGCAGGCGCAAGCGGAAAAAAACAGGCGCACGCGCACGCGTGCGATACATGGAAGTCCCTGTGCGTGTTTACCACGGGATGTGCGCCAAACCCGTGCATGGCGCACACGTCACTGCAACATCCCAAAAGACGTGCGCGATGCGCACAGTGAAAGCGCACAACCTCCGCGCATACACCAGAAAGTGGGCGGAACACGGGGCGTAACGCGCGGAATGGGGAACAACTCGCGAAAACAAGGGCGTAACTGGGGATGTACTGCAGGGAAGCAGACGGAACGCCCACACGCACCCGAACCACACGTATTCATGGAATCGAATAGGGCAAAACCACGCACAGCGAAAGACACGCACAAGCCGATACACGTCCGCCACACGAAGGCAGGCGGTAGCGTCCCTGCGCATTACAAAAGTGGCAACATAAAGCAATTGTGCAAGCGGGGCACGTGTATTTCGGGGTTGCGTGGGAAGTTACACACGCGATTGAGCGGGATACGTGTATTCCGGGGGTTCGCGGGAAGTCACACACGCGATCGGGCCTGGGGGAGCGGGCTATGTGTATTTCAGGGGTTCGCGTGAACTTTCTCACGCGATCGGGCCTGGGGGAGCGGGCTACGTGTATTTCAGGGGTTCGCGTGAACTTTCTCACGCGATCGGGCCTGGGGGAGCGTGCTACGTGTATTTCAGGGGTTCGCGTGAACTTTCTCACGCGATCGGGCCTGGGGGAGCGGGCTACGTGTATTTCAGGGGTTCGCGTGAACTTTCTCACGCGATCGGGCTTGGGGGGCGGGCTACGTGTATTTCAGGGGTTCGCGTGAACTTTCTCACGCGATCGGGCCTGGGGGAGCGGGCTACGTGTATTTCAGGGGTTCGCGTGAAGTTTCTCACGCGATCGGGCCTGGGGGAGCGTGCTACGTGTATTTCAGGGGTTCGCGTGAACTTTCTCACGCGATCGGGCCTGGGGGAGCGTGCTACGTGTATTTCACGCGATCGGGCCACTCACCGTCTGCCTTGCGTGTAGAAGAACGCGTAGCCAACACCCGCTGTGAAGTAATAGCGTGTGAACCCCAACGGATGGAAAACACACGCACCGCACGAAAAGCACGTACAGAACATAAATGCACGCGGGATCACCAAGCCCTGCCAGGGCAACGCCCGTGCGCAAAACGTCACAGACGCACTTACGCTGCAAGGGCCTTGGGTCCAATGAAATCGCGTACGCGTGCTGACGCGCTTACGCGCTAAGGGCCTTTCCTCGATTTTCACGCTGACGTGCAGGATTTTCACGTGCCAAATCACTCCGTATCAAGCTGGCCACGCGAAAACACACGGAAGACCACGCTCCTGCCCAGAAGGCCGAATCACTGCCCCCCAGTGCCCCGAGCAGCCTCCCACGTGCCATCTGCTGCTGCCTGCCTGCCTGTCTGCCTGCTGCCATCGTGCCCTGCCATTTGGTGCCTGCACATCAGCCATCTGCAGGTGTCCAGTTGCTGTGTCCACCCCTGCTGGAACAGAAGACTCCCGACTCGGATAACATCGCTCCACAGCCCAGCCCCAGGACCCAGTTGCCCACCCACTCCTGCCCCTGGGGTTGCCATGTCGGGCACATCAACATCTGGCACCAGTGGCAACCCCCAGCCAGAGGGGCAGAGGGGCACCAGCTTCACTGCCACTGAAGTTGGTGTCCTGGTGGAGCAAGTCCTGGGGCAGTATGATGCCCTCTTCGGATCGTCCCGCGCCAACAAGGAAGGACGGGACAGGATCTGGGCCGACTGTGTGGTTGCCATCAACGCGGAGGGGGTGGCAACCCGCACCATCCAGAAGGTCAAGAAGCGCTGGGAAGACTTGAGGTCCAGGACCCTCAGGAAGGCCCGGCGCCTCGTGGAGGGGGGCCGGGGCCGCATGAGTTCCATCCAGTTGAGGGTCCTGGAACGCGCACACCCAGCGCTCCACGCCCAGGTCCTTGAGAGGGAGACCCGTCTGGATTTGAGCGGTAAGTGGCCAAGCATTGCTGTGTGAGACAGGGCATGTTGCAGTGTGCTGGTTGTCTGATACTTGCCTGCATGTGTGACATAGGCCATGTACGCATGTATGTGTGCAGGGACATCATGGGAATGCATGTGCGACCTGTAATGTGTGAACCGCACGGTTGTTGCATGTGTTTGAATGCGACATGGGGAGCCCTGTGCAGATTGCACACATGAGAGCATGGCAGTCTCTGTTCCTGGACATGGGTGGGGGCGAGGGATGGGTGCTGATGCCAGATACATATGTGGTATCCATGTCTGTGTGCCTGACCTGCGTGTCTGTGACTTGTGAGTGCCATGGATGCATGACACATGTCTGTGACAATGTACAGATTCACTGATGCAGCCTAGTCATCCTTGAATGCACTGTGATTGGGGTGTACGGGGCCAGATGGATGTGACTGAGGTGAAGTGTGTGCATGTGATAGGCATGACCCATGATGCATGTGAGTCCCATTACATTGTATGATTCGAGAGTCCATTGGACATGCATTGAAATGTCCATGGCACGCATCATGACTGTCACTGTGTGTGTTTTGCCTGGACTGACACATGTGTTGTGGTGTGACATGATGGAAGTGTACTTTGACAGTGGCACTCATCTGCTATTGCTTCCTGTCTAGGGGACCATTGTACAGTACCCTGATGCTTGTGTTCTATGTCTCCCTCTACGCAGCGGCTAGTGAAGGAGAGGGCGGAGACGGCGCTGTGGAGCAAGGCGGCGGGGATGCCCCCACGGCTGCAGCGGAAGGGGTGGGTGAGCCCCCACAGGGGCCTGCTACGGCGGTAGACGGCGAGGAGCCATCCAGGTTGGTGGTTTCCACAGAGGAGGAGGAGGCCGCCACTGAGGCGCACATGGGGCCTGGTGGGGGCATCCCCCTGCTGGTGCAAGTGGTGCAGTCCAGGGGCAGGGGCAGGAGGCAGCACAGGTCACCGTGGAGGGGCCTGTGCATGTCACTGTCCCTGAACCTGTGGGTGCACCACCTTGCACCAGCAGGGATGCCCCGTCCCAGGCCCGTCCGCAGGTAGAGGGGATGTCCATGTCATCTGACTCCCCTCCACCTGCGGACGAGGGGACCCCTGGCCGTGTGGAGAAGGTCCTGATTGGGGTCGCGATGCGCACGGCTGTGATTCGTGATGCCGTGCGTGCTTTCCAGGAGGAGCACGCACGTCATCACGAAGAGCACCGTGCCGACGTGGCCCAATTGGGATCGGCCATGTTCGGGGGTTTCCTGCATGTGTCGGCCAATCTGGCGGCCCTCTCCTCCTCTGTGGAGACCATACGCCAGTCGTTCTCCTTGCCGTCTTCCGGCCCAGATGCCACCAGGGCCCCCTGTGGACCTGCCCTGACCAATGCAGCCAGCTCGGTGGGGATCCCATCCCTGCCACAGTCGGGAGTCAGAGGTCCAGCAGGGGTGGACAACACAGCAACTGGACCCCAGCAGATGGAGGATGTGACGGCATCATCGGGCAGGGCACGTGCACGACGGCATCGGTGGTTTCCATCATCCTGGATGCCGTCGTGCTGGCAGAGGCAGTGGCATCGGAGGCAGCAGCAGGCTCGACGTGGGAGGCATCATGGCTCGGGGCCATCAAGATCAGAGGGGCAGGCATCGGCCGGAGGGCAGGAGAACCCTGGGATGGTAGTGTCTTCCGTGTGGGAGCAGTTGGTCCAGCGGATAGGTGCGGAGCGGCAGCGGGCGGAAGAGGAGCGGCTCACCATGGTCAGGGCGGAGTTCTCCATGCGTCGGGCGTTGAGGCGGGCTGAGTGCCTCGAGGAAGCTCGCAGGGAGTTTGAGGTGAACATGGGGTTATCCCTGCGAGACCTCGGGGCCAGGACAGAGTCCCGCCTCCAGGACATCGACATGGAGTTCGATGATGCCCTGGCCGGCAACATCACAGAGTGAGCCGCAGGACTTGCCCGCTGCCATTGTATATAGTTATATAGTTAGTGGTAGGTTTCCTTTTAATTATTTTTTTTTTATTTGGTTGCGATTGGACAATGCGCCACTTTTTTGTATATAGTTCAGTTTTTAGCTAGTTGACATAGTTAGGTTTCATTTGGTTGGGCTCATGGACCCGGGATTGTCTTGTAAATATTTCTTCTATGGATTTTTTGATTTTTTGGATTTTTTTACTTGGACATTCATCTTCTTTTTGTTGTTTTGCTTTGTGGTTTTTCTAATTTCATTTCCATTCTAGTTGATTTTCAATACATTTTTATTTTCATCCTTCAATGTGTCGTATCATCTCATTACTTTCATGCATGTCATGTTGGTTGTTTTGACATTCACTTGCAGCCATTGTGTGTGACAGACATGTGTTCATTTGCATTATTTACATTGGGTGTGTAACATGTAATTGCCTTTGATATGTGGGTGGATGTGATAGTTGGTTGGGCCTTTTGGCAGGGGAGGATGGCCATTACGGACATGATTGGGGATTGTTGGGACCCAGGTGCAGGGGGGCATGGATGGGACATGGGCGAGGGCCTGGTGGAGGGTGCCCCGCAATGCTGGGGGGTGGGGGTGGTGGGGAACATGAGTTGGACATGGGTGGGGGCCTGCTGGCAGGTGCCCCACAGTGCTGGGGGGTGGGGGTGGTGGGGGACATGAGTTGGACATGGGTGGGGGCCTGCTGGCAGGTGCCCCACAGTGCTGGGGGGTGGGGGTGGTGGGGGACATGAGTTGGACATGGGTGGGGGCCTGCTGGCAGGTGCCCCACAGTGCTGGGGGGTGGGGGTGGTGGGGGACATGAGTTGGACATGGGTGGGGGCCTGCTGGCAGGTGCCCCACAGTGCTGGGGGGTGGGGGTGGTGGGGAACATGAGTTGGACATGGGTGGGGGCCTGCTGGCAGGTGCCCCACAGTGCTGGGGGGTGGGGTGGTGGGGGACATGAGTTGGACATGGGTGGGGGCCTGCTGGCAGGTGCCCCACAGTGCTGGGGGGTGGGGGTGGTGGGGGACATGAGTTGGACATGGGTGGGGGCCTGCTGGCAGGTGCCCCACAGTGCTGGGGGGTGGGGGTGGTGGGGGACATGAGTTGGACATGGGTGGGGGCCTGCTGGCAGGTGCCCCACAGTGCTGGGGGGTGGGGGTGGTGGGGGACATGAGTTGGTGTTCATTAGTTCAAGGAGACATGTGCCTTTGCTGGGGGGCATGCCCATGTTGGGTGGGCTGCCTGCGGGACATGACCAGGGATGCAGGGTAGTCCCCTGTGGTGTGGGCTGCCTGCAGGGGCCGTGGAGGGTGTACAGGGAACACCTGGGAGGACCCACACTGTCAAATCACATGTAGGACTCCCCGGCACCCCTGAAATACACGTACCCTGCTGAAATCGCGTGTAGAACTTCCCGCGCACCCCTGAAATACACGCGCCCAGGCTATTCGTGTGTAAAACTTCCCGCGCACCCCTGAAATACACGCGCCCAGGCTATTCGCGTGTAAAACTTCCCGCGCACCCCTGAAATACACGCGCCCAGGCTATTCGCGTGTAAAACTTCCCGCGCACCCCTGAAATACACGCGCCCAGGCTATTCGCGTGTAAAACTTCCCGCGCACCCCTGAAATACACGTAGCCCGCTCCCCCAGGCCCGATCGCGTGAAAAAGTTCACGCGAACCCCTGAAATACACGTAGCCCGCTCCCCCAGGCCCGATCGCGTGAAAAAGTTCACGCGAACCCCTGAAATACACGTAGCACGCTCCCCCAGGCCCGATCGCGTGAGGAACTTCACGTGAACCCCTGAAATACACGTAGCCCGCTTGCCGTGCTGGTACAGGGTTAGCGCAGCCCTTTGCGCTGGATTGGGGATTTTGATGGCTTTTCCCTGCGCGGAAGGCGTTCTTGGGGGCGTAACTGGCGCTGCTGGAAGGTCGCTGCGCCACTGCGCGCCACGGCTGGTTTTGGTGGCTGGAATCCATGAATACGCTGTGGGCGGAAATGGGTTTTGGCGCACGCGGCTGGCGCAGGGATTCACACGCGCACACTGTGCGCCAGCCGCGTGCGCCACTTGTGCGCTGGATTCTATGAATTACCCCCTTAATCGCATCGCGTTCATAGCCCCTGTACCCTCACAAGCCTGATAAACTATGAACACACAGGCAAGGCCCGTGGCGTGCCTGTTACGCACATCAAGCCCGTGAAACTAACGAGTGTGTGCGGTTCATTCGGTTTTATTTCTGCGCATGGTACTTCAAAGCCCTTCGTTCTCCACGACACACACTGAAGCCTGTGAAGCTTTTGGGATGTTGAACAACGCACATAGTTTAAAAAGCTCTGTGATGTGATCAGAGCCATATTTTGTCCTGCAGCCACGCTCGTTGAAGTCCGTGAAGCTAGCAAGTTTCTGACTGGCGCCGCAACGCCCTTCGCCACTAAAGCCCTCAAACCTGTGAATACTTGGCCTGATTGCCCCTGTATCATCAGCACCAACACACAGACAGTTCTGTTAGAGAAGAATATTTGCTTAAAGATCACGCATGAAGAGGTAAGGATTAATAGTAAGAAATTGCTGTTCCGATGCCATGCACTTTTTTTTACTGGAACTAAACCAAGTGAACCTTTGAACACAAGTACATTGGCACTGCAGATAAACAGAAGAGCACCTTAGGACTTCATCCTAAGAAACCCCTTTTATTAGAGAGCTGCTAGACAGCTTCAGTTGAGCACCTGGTATGCCATTTAATGGATTATTGACTGGGTAACAGAAAAGCATAGAGGAAAAGGAATTACTTCATTTAAATCCTAACGCTAACATTCTTTTTTCTACAGGGAAAGATCCTTGTGAGTCATAAAAGCACACGGAAGATAAGGAATACAGCTACCCACACCACATCCTCAACACAGCTCTTCCCACTACGAAAATAGCCCTGTATCTTTAGATGCAAAGGCGTGTGAGCTTTTTTGAATGCCACACGTGTTTGCTTCATCAAGAGGTGTGGGTATTGTTTATCCATTCCTGTCCAGGGTTCATTAACTGCACAAGATCAGGTAGGTCACCTTCCGTCCCTGCAAGACACCAGGTAAGTGTTACAGTTTCCCACATTAAGAGGTCAGCCTCTTTCTACTCCACACTCACCCCATGAAAGAGCACAATACATTACATACCCATACGCATTCATTCGAAGGTCATTAATGGAGCTGACCCAATGGATGCTAGCAGGTCTGGCGGAGATAGTTTTCTTTGGCGAAGCATTGCGTCTTACTAATTTTGCTACTTTTTTGTATTTGCCCGCTCTCGTCCGTGCTGGACATTAGACACTGTAAGCCCTTGAGAATTTAAAATAGATTGATGATTCTTGCCTTCGAACACTAAGTCGTTTCTACATAGTTTCTATGCATTATACAAGTCATTATACAATCTTCTAAATAAATAATTTATTACTGATATGGAGGAATACATTTGTTTTCATTTCTGTGTGGTTGTTTCATTACCTTTATTTAGCATGTTCACGTAATACTTGTCTATGTAATTCATAATGCAACATTTTTCAGGGGCTGCTAACCCACATTTTTGTAAAAATGGTTTATTACAAACCTTATACTTCTTACTCCATGAAACAATTCATACAAATCATACAACTTGAATAATTCATTAAGAGTTGTCCATTCCTAAAATCGCCACTAAGAATACCAATTATTGCAACCTGATGCCACTTACTCTAAGGCGAAAAAGCAATTTGTGCCAGATTAAACAATTAATTAAGGGTTATACATTCTTAAAATCATTACTTACAATCTCATAGAGAAATATACTTTACTTAACTTGTACTAATAAAGCAATTTCCATTAGCATCCTGCTAAAATTCCACATTTTTTTCAACAATGTTAATCATTTTCTAAAAGTTAACTAACCTAATCACCAAGGAGGAGGTACAGCCTTGTAAAATGTATCTCCCGTAATTTACTGAGTTCAAAGAATCCATAGAGTAAACAAATTCAGAAAAGAGTTCTTCCCTCAGCTTCTGAAGAGCCCCACACTGAATCATTAAGTGCTTAAGAGTTTCTAATGCTGTTCCACAGAGGCGATATTGCAGTTTTCTGGATACCTCATGGTAGGTTGATCTCTCTGGTAGGGAGGAGGCTAAATCGAAACCTTAAAAAGTTGTCTCTATAGCGACTGTGAGGGGACTGTGTTAAATATTTCTGAAGTGTTCCTTTCTTTTTACATTCAATAATTAGTGCTCTACATAGTCTATATTGAGCCCTTTTGTCACAGGTCACAATCCAGTCTTTTTCCATCATTTTCCGTTTTGCCTGACCTGGGCTTTCACACAGTAGTTCTAAGGGCAACTCATACTGCTGCATTATGAGATCACATTGCCACTTAAAGTCTGTAAGCGAGCCTTTCCTGCTGCCAATTGCCATTTGGCTCGCCAATATGGTGTAAATTAAGTTTTTCCTGCCCACCAGTTACTTGCGAAATAGCAAAATGGTCCTGAACTGTACAATGGATAGAATAGAATTCAACCCTAACTCAAAAAGAATTAGTGTTATATGGACACAGTTAGGCAACCTTAGCACTTTTCTCCATGTCAAGCCTTCAAGTTTATCGAGTTTGAAACTCTCCATCCTGGAGTAGATTTCTAAGCCATATGCCAGAACAGGGATAACCTTGGATCGCAAAAACTGCATGAGCGGCTTGATAGAGAAACAACAATACTTATTTGCAATGTAAGACATTTGTGTCACTAATTGCCGGCCCTTAGTCTACCGAGACTCCTTAAAAACCTTAATTTCCATTGGTCTCACTAATAGAAAACCGAGATATTTGGAATTCATCACTACTGGAACCATCAAAATGTGTTCAATTTGTATCTGTCTCTTTATAGCACATAATGCAGGACTTGTTTGGATTGTAAGCCTATTTAATTTAGTATATTCATCATATCGCAACTGCAGCCACTGTAGACCCACCTGAGTTCTATCTAATAACAACATATCGTCAGCGTGGGTAACACAGAAGCATCTTTCACCCTTTCATTTGGGTAAGATAAAAGTGTCTCTTCACAAGAATTCTCACAAGTCGACCGGATACAAGTTGAAAAGGCACGCCGCCAGCACACACCCCTGTCTCAGGCCACGATAAGTACTTATTGGAACTGAAAAGTTAGCACTGTGTTTCAGTCTTACCTTAATCACTGTACCCTTGTCCAGTTGAATGAGCATGTCCAGGATGTCTGCTGGGATACCCCAATCTGAGAGCTTCTTCCACACTGTTGCTCTATCAATAGAATCAAATGCAAAGCTCAGATATATGCTAGCCATACATAACGGGTCCCCCCCTGACCTTGGATGCCTGGTCAAATAATGATCGAATAAGTAACCCACTTGCGTCTGTCCCTATAGCACGCCTAAAGCCCATCTGAAATTTTGAAAGAATTCCCTTGTCTCTAGACCACGCTTCCATTTCTTTCAAGAGACATCTAGAGAAAATCTCACTTTCAATATCCATCAAGGCTGTTGGTCGGTAGTTTATTGATCACTACGGTTCCCCTTTTTATGTATGTGGACAATGATTGACAAAGACCAAGCCATGGGAATAGTTTTGCATTGAGGGACATTTTTACGAAACAAGATATGAAGCACCTTTGCCCATGCTGTCGATTACTGTTTCAGGATAACATTACACAGGCCATTTGGACTTATTTCCCTAGGAATTAGACCCAACTTTTCATAGTAGCTTCAAGGGTATCGATTTCTGAGTCCCATCCTGTATTAAATTGTTCTTTCTGTTAAGGGACTTTCCATACTACTTAGAAAAGTGCCTCACCCAACTCTCTTCCGAAATATGGTTTAGCACTTCTTTCGATTTATGAGAGTCCAGAGGTTTTTGCTGTTTTTACACAGCACTGCTTCAAGCATCACTTCACTGCCTCTCTGTAATAAAAGGCACTTGTTATATTTAAGCCAGTTTTTAAATGCCTGTTTTGCTTTTTTTAATTTATCAGGCCCCTTGTTTTTTTAGCTCTTTGCACTTTTATTTTCCTGTTCACACTTCTCATCTCCCTTTTCCTCACTTGAATCTCTTCAAGATACACATGCAGGCGATTAGAGTATCCACCCCCTGTCCTGGACTGGGCACATTAAGCTGTTTTTTCTGCCACAAGTATCGGGAAGATCTCTACTCCCAATTCCTTCATTTTCATCTCCAGGGTTTTTGTGACGCAGAACTCCCTTATCACATTATTCATCTGCTCCATACCTTTGTGGCTCCATTCTAACCTGTTCTTTTGGTTATTCACGACCAGATTTTTGCAATTAGTTATATCCAGCAGAGGGATCACAAGGTTGATTTTTAGGGTTACTTCATCATGGCCACTTACTGGGCTGTTGACTTCTTCAAGCCTTGTTCATACACAGGCTAAACCCTCAGAGGCTACATCATAATCCAACCAAGTTTTAAGTTTGTTTCTATGCCATGTAGGTTTTGCTTGAATATCCCTCGTTATGTGACCATTTATAATTGACATGCCCCAACCTTCCTAGTAATCACTCCACCTTACACCCTGTGCGACTTGTAATAATGCATGAGGAGTTTCACCCCTCCACCCACCTCCCAACTCTAGAGTCTGGGACAAACAGCGAGAATTGAAGCCGCTAACCATTAAAACTTCAGAATCTAGATATTTCATTTTAAAGGTTCCTTTGATGTTGTCCAAGGCAGCCATCATAACCGTAATATCACAATGGGTATGGAGCCAATATATATTTATCAACAGGATATGTTTGCACACCAGGTTCAGGTCCAATTCCACCTGGATCCCCAGTATACATCTATGGTCATTGGAGTTCAAAGTTCCTTTAATGCCCACCCCCTGCTTGATGAACACACATAAACCCCCAGATGGGGGACCCGCACTCGGTCTATTGGCCATTTCTTGGAAACATGAGTGCCCATCCCACAGTAAATCATCCATCACACACGTTTCCTGGAGGCACACTGTTGAAAACTCTTTTAACTGGTCTGTCACCTTCATCAATTTACTGAAATCCCTAATGTTCCTTGTTAGCAGTGAGAGCCTTTGCTGCTGAACCTCGAGTTCGAACTCTTTGGGCTACAGAGTCTGATTCGTTTGTGAGGACTTATATCCACTTCCCAGCCCCTGATCAAGGTCTTCAATAACTCTCAATTTGACTGACCTCCCTCAACCTCTCCCTCCCCCTCGAAGAACACTGATTTTCCTTTACCTTGCCTTCTACTGCCTCCCATTTTTCGATCTTCTCGATGTCAACTAAAGTCACCACAAACCCCTAGTTCCGCAGCCTCTCACTTTCGGAAAGAACTAACTCCAGGACCAAATTTGCATTAAAGTGCACGATTGAGCAATTGAAATCCCTTTCATCAGGAAATTCTACTCTCACAATGTCTCTTGTGCAAACTGGTCTCATATTTGGTATCTTTGTTAGAAGGAGCAGAACATTACCTCTATTTAAGCAGATACTTTTTCACCTTGCAAACGTGTGAGTAAACATCAATTGCAAGCTCTTTCCTCAATAACTCTCACTTATCCCCTTCTGCAGTGGATGCACTACTTGCAATGTATAGTTATTTTTTTCATTCCCTCTCCTCCCCTGACCCCTCTCTCCCCTTCCATGGACCCGTTGTTGCATTGCTTGTACATCAAAATCCTGTCCTTTATTGTAAACCACCTCCATTGGTTTGTACATGTGATTTAACAGGTCACCTACACTTATCGTTTCACTTGTGATCAAGGTTCCCTGCATTTGGGGATTTCTTTCTATTCTTTCATCACAACTTTGCCCTCTTAACAGACCCTCTCTCATCTCTTTTATGGGTTGTGCTCCAATTTGCCCCAACCACCTTCCATCATTTCTTTCCATCGGACCCTCCCAAATCATTGGCCGACTTTCTATTTTCTGGGATTCCACTCTCACTTCTCTTTTAATCCCACTCCCTCTGGTCCCTGCAGATGTCATCCCCGCCTCCTGGGGCGGCTGCCTTTGGTCATCCCACTCCTCCCCTCTCCCATCCTTTACCTCCTTCCTCACACTTTCTACTCCCAACCATCGTTCATCCAACTCTTTACCCTGTGCACCAGCTTAATTTGAAGCATCAAGCATTGTATTCAGGCTACCCTTTTCTGCCCTTCGTCCCACTCCATCCTGTCCACGGATGAACTGGTCCTTGGATGGCATAATAGGAGAACGACTTCTTGCACCATTCAGAGCCCAAACATCTGAACCTGTTTAGGTTGACATAGTGGTGCATGCTTGTGGAATACCAGTCTTGTCTTGATCTAGCCCCCACTGCGTGTCTACAAGTTGTGCACTCTTCATGCATTTCTTCAGCACTGGGTCTACCAGTACCGCTTCTTACTTCCCCTGTTTCTTGCCATTGGACATTAAGCTGCCAGCCATACTCGGGTTCCATCAGGGTCAAAGCCCTAGTCACTGGCTGTTCCAATATGACTGGAAGCCTCACTTCTCCACTTCTTCCTGAGCATCATTCCTTTCCAGTCCCCTTAAAGGCCACAAATGACAATTTCCTAAAAAATGTTTGTGTCAAAGCATTCTTTGTTTTTGAGCTTCTCTAGATTTTTGATTTTATTTTGCTCCCCCGTTTATAGGTCCCCTATTCTTTTTGCATGTCACATTAGGGTGGTTCATTTCCACCGATTGTGGTGCGGCGTTGGACATTGGGCACTGATCTGAGCTCAAAGCTTTGCTGATGGTTAACTTCGGCCTACTAAGTGATTAATCTTCGGAGCCCTCTTACACACTACTAGTGATCGTGGGAGGGACTGTTTTTTCCGTAGGGGCCCAAACACAGGATTCCTCTGCTGCTTCCTGTGTGGTCCCCTGTAGGGGATACTGCAGCATGGTTTGTCTACCCTTGCACCAATATTTGGCAACATAATGGAATGTACCCGCACCTCATCCCAAATGTTGTCATAAAGCGTCACAAATGAACTCAATACCATGTTTAAAGCAGACAAAGTCGGGGACGTAAGTCGAATGTGCTCATCAACTTCTCACAGGGTTTGATGAATATTGCTGGTATCTTCTGTGTCAGGGCTCCGTTGTTCCTTCATACTCGCTGCCGCCCCCTCCTGTTTTCCAGGAAGTCAATGTGGTCTGATGGTTAGCCTTGAATCGAAGGGTCAGAGGTCTTATTTACTATGGTGATCCCCAAGCCTTTAGGCACTTCACATGGTAAGGATTCTGTATTTTCGATTAGGCTCATGTCATGCACCTCATTCTTGTGGGTCCTATCTAGGCATGTCGTAGTTTTGACCCCCACCCCCTTTTTTATCACTGGGACAACATTGAAGAATTTGCCTAAGGTCTTACCCGCAATCGGGCCTGTGGAGGGGTGCGGGGAAGAACTGTGGGCCCAGAAGCTCCCTGAAGTCTTCAATGACCCTTTTCTGTGTTTAGGGCAGGCCCCCAGCTGTGGGTCTTCTGCTTGGACTGATGCCGTCATAGTAAATGATTTAAAAGTCCCTCCTCCAGGTAACAACTGTGTCTGGCCATTTGTTACATGCTTCTGTATATCCTTGGAAGGACCCACTGTCAACTCGTTCCTCCTAAGTTTATTAGTCGGCTCTCTATTAGATACAGAGTCTGATTCGGACTGGCTTTCTTGTGGGTGTGAAGTTTTATCCCCAGGCCCTCCTGTTTGACTGCGCAATCCACATTGCAACCCAGAATCACATCTTTGACCTAGAGGACAAACACAGATAACCACAGCAGGTGCAATAACCTATTGAGATATTTTTTCAGTAGAGCTTCATGTGCTGGTTTATCTGGAAAATATTCACAGATCCTGTCAGTTTCCTCTGCTGACTCAGCCATAAACCACCCCTTCCTTTTCACCACTCATGTCTCCTTTCCTGCGGCTTTAAACATATGTGTTCAATGTTTATGTCTTGGGTATGAACCTGAACCAACACATGCCCCCACCACACCTGGAATTCTCAGGAGATTTAAGGCTCTTAAAAGTAATTTGGGCAGATTTGGCTGTAAAACGAGTGTAGGATTATACGCAAATGTACCCAAATCTCATTGGGAGATTTGTTCCATTCTGCAGACCACTTTTGAAAAGTTCACCAGAGGACAGAGTACAGAACCTTTGCACCGGTGCAAGTGCAAAATTGCACGGTACTAGAACTCAGGCAAAGTTTGCCCTATTCTTAAAAACACTGGGACATATTAGAAAACCATTGCACCATGACAATTGCACTGTGGCATAGTATAAGCAAAAGGGCAAAGTTTGCCCTCATGCAAAAAGGATACATTTTCACAGCATTTTGTATCCTTTTTGCACTAGTGCAATGTTTGTCCTGGTGCTTGCACCATGCCAAACTGCACTTGTCATGGTGCAAAGGTTTTCTAATATGTCCCAGGGTTTGTAGTAATAGGGCAACAGGGCAAACTTTGCCCGAGTGCTAATGCCTTGTAACTTTTGCATTTGCACAGGTGCAAAGTTTCTGTAATGTGGCCCAGTGCGACTCTCAATATTTAGATCACTTACAGTAGGAGTTACTTTATGAAAAATATGCAGGAATACATTTCAGCCCAATTCTTCTTTCCAACAACTTGTACAGTATGCAGTGTTCCCTGCCATAACACATTAATGATGATTACAAAATAAAATACAGATTTGAATTACATGTCATATCTTGTTGTGAATGATGAAGAGGTTTATGTCCCTCTGTATGTCTTCAGGCCGTGGCATTTCTTGCCCAAATGATTGCTCCTGCAGAAGCACCGGGAACATAGCTTCTTGTTATTGCAAGCATTGCTCTTACAGAAGCACCGGATACACCGTAGCTTCTTGTTATTGCAAGCATTGCTCTTTCAGAAGCACTGGATACACCGTAGCTTCTTGTTATTGCAAGCATTGCTCTTACAGAAGCACCGGATACACCGTAGCTTCTTGTTATTGCAAGCATTGCTCTTGCAGAAGCACTGGATGCAGCGTAGCTTCTTGTTATTGCAAGCATTGCTCCCGCAGAAGCGCCGGATGCAGCGTAGCTTCTTGTTATTGCAAGCATTGCTCTTGCAGAAGCACTGGATGCAGCGTAGCTTCTTGTTATTGCAAGCATTGCTCCCGCAGAAGCGCCGGATGCAGCGTAGCTTCTTGTTATTGCAAGCATTGCTCTTACAGAAGCACTGGATACACCGTAGCTTCTTGTTATTGCAAGCATTGCTCCCACTGAAGCACTGGATGCAGCGTAACTTCTTGTTATTGCAAGCATTGCTCTTGCAGAAGCACTGGATGCAGCGTAGCTTCTTGTTATTGCAAGCATTGCTCCCGCAGAAGCGCCGGATGCAGCGTAGCTTCTTGTTATTGCAAGCATTGCTCTTGCAGAAGCACCGAATGCAGCCTACCTTCTTCTTATTGCAAGGTTTGCTCTTGCAGAAGCACCAGATGCAGCGTAGCTTCTTGTTATTGCAAGCATTGCTCCTGCAGAAGCACCGGATGCAGCGTAGCTTCTTGTTATTGCAAGCATTGCTTCTTGCTATTGCAAGCATTGCTCCCGCAGAAGCACCAGATGCAGCGTAGTTTCTTGTTATTGCAAGCATTGCTCTTGCAGAATCACCAGATGCAGCCTACCTTCTTGTTATTGCAAGCATTGCTCTTGCAGAAGCACCGGATGCAGCGTAGCTTCTCGTTATTGCAAGCATTGCTCCTGCAGAAGCACCGGATGCAGCGTAGCTTCTCGTTATTGCAAGCATTGCTCTTGCAGAAGCACCGGATGCAGCCTAGCTTCTCGTTATTGCAAGCATTGCTCTTGAAGAAACACCGGATGCAGCCTAGCTTCTTGTATTGCAAGCATTGCTCCTGCAGAAGCACCGGGTGCAGTCTACCTTCTTGTTATTGCAAGCATTGCTCTGCCGAAGCACCGGATGCAGCCTAGCTTCTTGTTATGGCAAGCATTGCTCTTGCAGAAGCACCGGATGCAGCGTAGCCTCTTGTTATTGCAAGCATTTTTGGAGCTTGTCTATAAAGGTGATTCATTAAAAAGCTCCCACATCCTTCTGTCGTTCTATTTCAAGGCTAAATGCAGGTTATGGCAGCCAACACGACAACTGACAGAACAAACTGCATGAACATATTTAAGGGCTGATAGTTTCAAGTTTTAGGCAAGGCGGAAAATAGCATGCAAGAATGAATGCCTTATTAAATGGAACACTTTCCAACTAAGCTTCCCAAATGCCTAAAATAACTGACTTCATGTCTGAGTTACAAACAATTGCCGACATGATGGCCCTTCCTAATAGGCACATCTCCAAATTTGCGAACAGATTTGGTGTATTTAAACATTTCGGAAATACTTCTGTCCTTTGGATGCGTTTTTAAAATAGATCGAAACGATTAACATGCGTTATTGCAATTTAAATATAACGAGACTCCATGCAATGCATTGGATGAATATAGGTTTAGTGCATGTTTCATAGAAGAATAAAGTGAAACTCCATGCCAATCTCTTTCAGTCCAAAAATCTATGCTGCCCCTAAATGAAGCCATGCCAAAAGAAATATCAAACTCTACATCTATCAATGCATATATGTAAGATTACTGGACTGCACAAGTCATCTTTTCAAAAGAAACAGTGTTTGCTAGGTGACTGTTTGGTAGGTGACGTCCTCACTCCAGTTAATATAGCTACCCTTCACGGAGACGTCCGTCTAGTTCGGTCCTCAATTAGGGTGTCACTCTTAGCACCCAGCTACCGTTAAGGCCACTGGTGGAGATCATGACCATACAAGTTTCCTTCCCCCACTGCATTCTTTGAGAGATCTTCCCTTTGTGAACGCTGTCTCCCGGGTTGCGCTCAAGCTCGGAGTGGCCTTATCCTGCATTGACTACAGCAATAGAGATGTAAGGCCTGAAGTCCTACATTGTATAAGCTCAGAAACGTACTGGATTTTGCTAAGCAGGCGCTATCCTGCGTGGCTGGTTGTGTTCGTGTCATGTGAGTACCCACGTGATTTCACGAGGAACGAACCATCACCACCGCTCACTATGCTGCATAGATCTCTGCGCAGGACAGGTGGCATCCCTTTGGCATCAGACACCACTCCTGGCTGGTTAGTGTGATTTGTAGGCACTCTAAGGAGGCTATAAGGTCGTCGACAGGAAATCCTGCTCTACCAAGATGGCTACTGCTAAAAGAAAGTAGAGAGCGAGTGACCAGACAGACGCAGCATCAATATGATGGTTTCAACTTCCCCTACACACCCGTTCGCTGAACCCTCTGGTTTGGGAACAGTATTAATCCAATAAGTCCCACAGTCCTACCTAACACAATACCTATCCCGTACCCTACCTATTACCTTTGTACATAGGACTACATACACATGCTGCAGACAAAATACAAGATATGAAAATAACTGTACATGAAGAGTTCATATTAGTTTTCACTTTGACAAAATTCCAAACAGAACATCTGCTTGTAATCAGTTTTGGAGTTCAGATTGTTGCTTTTCGAGAGTATACATTAAAATCCTGCCAGGTGCATAGTTACTAACGGGACTTTGTAAGGGAAATGTTCTAATTGAAAGATAAGGCTGGTAACTCAACCGTAGTTGCAGGCTCTTGGAGTGCAATCGCTACAGACTCTTATCCAGCATACATGCTCTTCTTCTTCGAATGGAAACGTATTTCATGTCAAAGCGAAGGTTCGAGACGGCACAGATGGATGATGAGAGTGGTGTGCTTTACGTTAATGTATCCTTACTTCATGTTACTTTTGTTAGGAGAGCTCATTGTACAAACACAACTGCTGCTTGCATCTACCTGCAACAAAGAGATCACAGGTTCGAATGTCTCGTGATCAGAATTTACCATTGTTCCAGACGCGAGAAAGAACTCGGCTCACGCAGCTTTAGTGTTCACATGTTGTATTGGCCCCACAGGTGTTAGTGGAAGGTGACGTAGGTTCTTGTACACAGCCAAGCGCATGGCCACGGCCGGGTGTTTGTAATGCGTTGTAATATACCTGCTGAGCATGTGTACCCTTTTAAGCATCCTCCAAAGTATTACAATATATCTTTTAATGTTTTATTTATTATGATAGAAATAGAAATAAAACAGGTATTAGCACCCTGGCGGGGCGGGGGAGCCAGCCAATCAGGTGGCTAAGAACGTGGCCTTGAACCGCCGGTGGAAGCCTGTGTTCCATTTCACCTGTTGGCCTGCTCCCCCGCCATCTTCCCCCCACCCTCTGTTACCTTATTTTTCAATTTTGGGCCCATTTCCCACCCCCACTTACCTGTTTGTTATAGCATGCAGTCCGTTGCCACAGCCGCTTCCCTGCTTCTACAGCCACCGTGAAAAGGGAAGAGGGGATCTGAATAGCCCTGCTGTCCCTTTCCATGGAGGCCATCTTGGAAAAGGATTTCATTAATTGAACGGGACGTCCCGTTCAATGAATGAAATCCTCTTTTTATTTTTCATGTTTTAGCAACCCAGGTTACTGCTTTGGTAACCCAGGCTGCTAATGGCATTAAGCACTTGTTCCAGTGGCTGGAACGGGTGTTAACGAACCGGGACACTCAGGCTTTTAACTTGGGCCTCTGGGCCATTAACACCCGTTCCAGCCCCTGGAACTGGTGCTTAACACCACATTATATTATTATGATGAGAGCAGGACATCAATGGCAGTAGTGCTGGTAATGCAAGAAAGGGAATGTGTGTTCTGTGATGTTATGCAACATCCGCTTAGCACCCAAACACCACCATCATGGCCTCATAATGCTCTGAAATAACCAGCTGTCCCGAAACCTGAATACACAAATTAAATTGAATTAAATGCCACTGTACAGTTATGTGTGCAGGCAAATGCCAATCCCTGACAGAGATGACCAATCGAGTGATGCTGCATCAGCAGCTGCATGTGTTGGTGAGTTACAGTGCATTTGTAGAACGCCTTATATACCATTGGTATGATCTCAAAGCGCAGCAGTTTGAACGCCCTTGGAGACCGTAGCCCAGATCAGTGGAGAGAGTAGGGTAGCATATAGTGCTTGGGTGCACTTGGTATGTGTGCATCCAGAGCGGTTTGTGCAGGGCTGCATTCTAATGCTAGGTGCAGTGGTTGTGAGAGATCAGTGTAATGGATGCAATAAGGTGGGTGATCTCTGAGTCCGCATTCTGGCTCCCGTGGGGCCAGTGTAAGAGATTATGTGTGCAGCTATACTGATTTCTCATGGGGTATAGCTGCGTTCTAACAGACTGTTGACGTGTTCAAGGAGTAGTGTAGGTATGTGTGCAGCGAGAGCGAAATTGATCGAGGGGTATAGTTGCATTCTATTGTTTGTTGGTGTAAAGTGGAGAGTGAGCATATTGGTAGAAATGAGTGTCTGTTATTACCTGTCGGAGGCCCCCGTTCCTGGTTACTTTCGAAGCTCGATGAGCAGGACGTGTCTGTCCTGGTGGTTCGTGGTAGTAGATTTCCGAGAGAGATACTCAGGCTGGTGAGGAGTATGTTGTGTTAGCCCAGTTGGATGCTCCATTTTTCCAGAGGCTCTGTTGTAGGTGTAGGCCCATTTCACAGGTCCCTGGTCATAGTTTATGGCGGGAGGCTGGGTAGTGTCTGACATGATTCTCCGGAGAGTCCAGCCATGGATAGTCACTATTGCGCCTCAGTTCTTGGCCTTTTTCCTAGTTAGGCCAGGGTTGCCTCATTTGATCATATCAAACCTTGTGTGCCTGATAGGTGGCATGATATGACCCAACCGTGATGTTTAAACCATTAGTGGTATGAGGGTCTGCATTGCTGACTCTCTGATTTGATACCCAGAATGGGTAATGCTTGACACAGGTTAACAGGGAACAGGGCCAGACATAGATGGCTGGCGGGGGGCCTGCGATGGTGGCTTTGCAGGTTAGTTCCCAAATAGGTATAGTTTGACAGGAGCGGATTCAGTCACGTTTAGCTGTCTGAGGAGATATTACATTCTGGGAATGTGGTGGTGCATAGAGTCTGCGGATAGGTTTGTATGATAGTGGTTGGCATTTCCTGGAGTGATCGCGCTATGCTTCCTTAAGGAAAGGTGAAGAGTATGCTTGTTTGTGGATGTTGAGTTCTAGTTTCCCGGTTGATATATGCAGACTGACATCTCTTGGCCTTAGAGCGTGGGGCATGCATGGTCAGGTGGCTGTGCGCTTGCCTGGTGACAGCATACGAATAGGGTGAAGTCACGTCTTGGGTTGGGAATCGTGGGTAACAGGGTTTGGAGCCCTGTGGGGGCATGGTAAACTAGATGGCACAAAAGGGGCTGCTAGGCCCTTGTTGGTCGAGCCGTGGGGGTGTACAGCCCGCAGCTGCCCAGCTCATATCCTGTCAGTCTCTAAAGTCAGCTTCCGTGCCCAGATAGTTCCTACTTTTCCAAGGCAATGTTTTATTAGCCGGCTTCCGTGGCCTGACTCTTCCTGTTTTTTGAGATAGTGCAGTTCTATCTAAAATCTGCCCATTAGTGTAGGGATTGGTGGCCTTAGGCGGTCCCTTTCATGGATTAGGGAAAAGCCACGTTTTCAATGCTTTACAGAAGGCCATGTAGTCCTGGTTGTGTCGAATGTGGGGAGGCAGTGATTTCCACATTGTTGGTGCCAAGGTAGAGTAGGCCGACCCGCCAAACCTGACTGAATTGGAGGCTTGAATCACTAGTGGGAGGGCTGTGCTTGACCTTCTGGTGCGTGTTGGGCAGTAGGGCATAATCTTCTCTTGAAGGTATGTCAGACCGGCCTTGTGCACTGCTCAGTGGGTGATGCATAAGATTTTGAACGTCGTTAGAGAGGGGTGTGGAGAGCAGGCAAGATGTGGTACGTTCATCAAAGTGCAAGAACGAGGCTGGCAGCTGCATTTTGGACTCCTTGCAGTTTATAGGCCGGTGCATCTAAGTACATGGAGTTTGCATAATCACGTCTGTTGGGGTAGGTGAGGTAAGGAAGATGTGTCTCAGAAGCCTGAGGTGGAAGTGACAGATTTGGATACATTATTGATCTGGTGGGACAGGGTTAGGCTTGAGTCCATTGTGCATCCATGGGTTTTGACTGTGTTGGAGGTAGGGGGGAGGAGTGCCGGGTGGGGCAATGGAAGTGGTTAAGGGAGTAGAGCTGTGTAGCCACAAACCATGATCTCTCTTTTCCCTGGGTTAAGAAGTAGGTGCTTTCTTGTCATCCACAGCTCTATATCTCTGAGGCAACCTGCTAGGTCGGGACGTGGATCGCAGTTCGTTTTTGGGAATCTCAGGATAATTTGGGTGTCATCAATGTAATTATAGCAGGTGAGGTTGTGCATGTGGATGATCCATGGCAGGGGGATCATGTAGAGGTTGAAAAGGAGAGGTGAGAGGCAAGCGCCTTGGAGTTCTCCAGAGTTCACAGGGTGAGCGGAGGAGGTAAACGGGAGGAGGAAAGTGATTTGTTTCCTGTTGTTAAGGAACAAGGCAATCCAGTTGCATTCCGAGTCTCGGAGTCCAAGGGAGTGGAGTCGGTCAAGGAGGATTGAGTGGTTAATGATGTCAAAAGCTGCTAAGAGATCAAGGAGAATCAGTGCTGCGCATCCTTCAAAGTCTGCAGAGACTTTGAGGTTGTACCAGATAGAGATCAGTGTGGTTTCAGTTCCATGGCACGGGGGTCTGGTAGCTTCTTGGATTCAGCGAAAAGACTGAGCTGAGAATAGGTAGAGAGGTCTATGAGTTTTGCCAGGAATCTGGTATTGGAGATGGGCCTGTAATTGAATGGCCGGAAGGGGTTGAGACCTGCTTTTTTCAAAAGGGGCTTGACATGCGCTAATTTGAAGGGTTCTGGGAAGACGCCAGAGGTGAAGGGGTCATTGAGTATGGACCTAGCCTGTACTGCTGCACATGTGGAGGTGAAGATTTCTTTGAGGAGAGTGGCGGGACAAGAGCCAAGAGAGGACCCTGAGGGTCTGCTTGTGTTACTACGCTATTTCTGTGTAAGAGATCGTGTAAGTAAGTACTCATTTTGAATACACCACTGCCCTAGTGCCGGGTACTAAACTGGCAAATGCGCTGTGAGTTGCTGATTGCTTGTTGTCTATAAGTGCGTTTTCGTTCAATAAGATTGGGCGTTGTTTTGTAAAAAAAACCTCTTCATTCGGAAACACCTGGCCTTTTATTGCTGATTAAATTAATGCAGTTCCGAAATGTCAATGGCATGTCTTTATATGCTCCGAGTTCTGCATCCGTATCCACACCCAGAGCACTTGAATTCACGTGAGCCTCATTTTAGAATTAAACTTTACTAAAGTCAGAACATGACAGGATGCAATCCTTTCAAACACGTTATGCAGTAGCATTAAGGCTGGTTGCTTTCAGTGTGCAAAGCTTTTCTTTACAATTGTGTGAATTAAAAGACTTGAATTGTGAAGGCTGAAGATGCGCTTTGTAAATAGAGTGTCACTTGAACCTCTCTCTGTACATGCCTTTATTATTTAATCTTCTCAGCACACTCTACGCTGCTCTGTGAAAAAGAAAACCATGAAAAACGAACCATTTAGCAAGGTCCATTGTTTTGAAAAATACAAAATGGTCACGTTCTGATTTTCATAACCTCTGGCCGGTGAGATGCGGCTGGCAGCGCCGTTTTTTTCAATCATAGAAATTAATGGTTTTTCTTATTACTTTGAAGTAATGATACATATTTATACATTTATTTACGAATCCCATTTAATATGTTCACACCTGGCTTCGTGTTTAAAAAAACAACCTGCAATCTTCCCAATAATTTAGAATTATATTTGAATACCTTAGGGCATATAAACATTTTATTAGCACTTAAGGACATAAGGAAATACAAAAGAAAGCAGGCCTATTCCAAAATAGAAATCCTATACAACATATAGCCATGGTAACCCACTAGGCAAAAAAAGTTATCAGAAGGAACTCCTTTACAAGCACATATTCCAAACCATTAATATATATGCATTTGTTTTATTATTGAAAGGGTCGGCATAGATAAGGCTGGAAACAGATCGTGGGTCAAAAACATCAACAGACAGAACGTGTGTATGTGCATGTAAATTAGATGCATCCTCGTGTGTGCAGCTCCATGTTCCGCGCATCAGGCATGGCTTCACCACTGCATACTTGAAGGCATTGCCCGAGGGCCCATCTCAGTAAGTGTGTGTTGAAATAATGATGGAAATCATGAACGCGTACTACAGCACATGTACACTAGAGCCCCACCAAATACCACACCCCTACACAAGTTCAATCAAGGGAGTCACATACACCCCCACCACCCTCTTATTGAAGTGACAGTCGAGTTCTGCAACTCTACTCACATGCATCAAACCATTTTGATGCAGTGAAGCCGTTGTCGCTGGTATTTGATAGACCTTCAGAGGGCAGAGGGCATATTTTCTCGGTATCAGGTATTAATATCCCCAACAAAAATATCGCTGTAAATATGGCCATTTAGTTCGCCATAGGTGATATTTTTATTGGGGATATTATGTGGGAGCGGGGTTTGCGGGGCTGTCCCCCACATATTAAAAAATGATGCGGGGGTTGCGGGGGTGTCCCCCGCAGGGTCCATTGTGAATTTCGCCGCAAAAATATGGCGATATTTTTGTATCGCGATATTTTTGCAGCGGAATTATCACATGGAACCATTTTCTCTCCCACCTTTTTGACAAAGTGGAGACACATGCTAGCACCGAAGGGAATGGATTGCACCCCCCCTTTTGGGAACTTTATGCATGACCAGACCCACCTTATCATAAGCTATCCGCATAACTAACACACAGCTGGCCTGCTTTATCATAACTCTCTGCACACCTAACACGTTGCCTGCTTGCCTTAACACGGTGTCACACCAGCAGCAAGTAAGTGGGGGTGATTCAGGATTTTTCACACACAATATGACCAGTCTACTCAGGGACAGGGGGGGTCTAAGGTCAGACTGGGCTGGCCTAGCTGGGCATACAATTGTCTTGGGTACCAACGAAAAAGTGACTCAGTTGCAATAGCAATTCATTCCTCTTTTGACAGACTGTTTGGATAGTAGCCAACGGTGGATTTTTTGATAAAATGTGATGCAAATTGTACAATTTAAAGAATATTGATTCAGCCACAATGGTCAAAACTACTACTGCATAGTGAAGTAACTCATTAAAGTGTTACTGGCCCATATTGGCCAAAAAGTGGGCCACTTTGACCAAAGAAACTGCCCCACGCCAGCATTTTGCGTTTTTGGTTTGGCCATGGAGGACACTGCACAGGTGTCACTTTTTCAAGCGTTTGCACAAAACATAACCTGGATGATTATAGAGGGGTGGAGTAGGGGCAGTGATGGCTTACTGGAATGTAATGGAAGGCCTAAACCTCCTTCTTACATTACTTTAGTATATGTAGTACATGCTAGCCAATGTTTCCACTGTTCCGTGCACCCTCAACCCCCCTTGCACCAAGTTGGCGACTATGTGGAAATACAGTCATATATCTGCTGGTGATGTCACTTCCTATACTTGGGCACCCCCTGGGAAATTCATAAGTCGGCTCCCCTGCAGTGAACATAAAGCACCTCCTGCGCACACAGTGCGAGTATAACCACCATACAGTGCTCACTCATTAAAGAAATGCTGTGCCTTTAAAGCGCACGCACCTGGCTCTCCACAGCGGCCGCCACACAGTGTGCAGGCCAACACCTCAGTGGAACTCGTGCCACTATCCTGCCCACAACTCATCAGATAACTCACACGAGTCCACTGTAAGCACTCAGGGATTGGTGTCCTAGCCATGGTTGTCCGGATGCTTCACCTGCAGAATCCCAGAAAACCCCCAGCATACTGTCGGCACGGCTCTCCTCCCTTTTCAGATTAAAGGCACACAGAATGGCCCACGAGGTACGGCAACCATCAAAGGCATAGCTCTCAACTCACACGCTTTTGGCGGGTGTCACCCGCCTTGTAAACAGCTGACTCACCCGCCAAGCCAACTTTACGCCCATTCGTTTCAATGTGCCTCTCACCAGCCAAAAATAAAATCGGGTGTTTTCACACGCCTTTGCGACATAAATGGTTGAGAGCTATGTCAAAGGCATACACACCATGCAGTGAGTTGCAGCATTCACTCGGCATGGCGTCCACTGATTCCAAAAGAAAACAAGTGGCGCGAGAAAACAAAGCAGTGGGCTCATATGGTCCAACCCTGCCCAAGGTATTTTTTATGAAGCATTGCACATTTTATTTACATCCGGCATAACAAGATGCATTCCAGTGTGAAATGACGGCCCTGCATTCTGGGACTTTTGGTCTTGCGTTATAACATGGAACTAAACGTACTAAACCAAAATAATTCAAGACCCAGCATCAAAGCAACACGAACACTCAAACATCCCACAACTCTCCCTAGTTAAATCCCGGAAAACCAGATTACCATACATGGCCTTGTGCCCCCTCTTCATGTTACTGTGCTGTGGTGGAAAACGTACAACCCACTTAACCGTACTACCTGCTTCATTTTGTTTCCTTTCATACTCCTCGCCCGCCTGAGCTCTGCCCCTCTCTTGTAAGAGCCTGAGAGGTGGATCAACCATCTCTCTCAGTACTTACAGACACATGCTCAAACCATTGAGCTAAGGAGGACAACAAAAGTTAAGAGCCTCAATTGCACGAGTTCACCATCGATGTAGGAACCTGGGCAGGCAATCGACAGTGCTCTCACTGTGGGTGGAGGAGCGGCTGAGGCACGCAAGCCTGATCTACCCATAGCGGGAGTCCCCCACTCACCCATCAACAAACCGCCCTCCCGAGCAGTGACCTGAGGACAATCGCCACCACAGGGTCGGGAGCAAACGACAGTAACGCATAATTAAACCCCCGCTATATAGCGGCCGGCCAGGGCACACATAAACCACAAAATTGCAAGTTGGCATTAACCCCCCCCACCCGATAGCTGCAGGCCTCCTTCTACATGGTTGGCCCCACTTCCTTCCCTCAGACCCACGGGGAGAAAACAGAATTAAACCCTGTGGGCGGCGGCCTGCAAGGCAACACCCCTGCACAAAATGGCTGCAAACACAAACATGATAGGGAATGGGCCGTAAAAAAAATCGAGCAATACTACAGGGCAAACAATCCATTTGAACTGCCACCTTTGGCGGCAGAAAGACACAGAGAAACAGAATCCCGCAATTTGGCGGTTGCACAGAAAATCAAAAACTGTCGGGAACAGGAAAGTTAAATGCCCATGGTGCGGAGACAGTTATGGCCCGGGTAAACTGAAATGTAACCCTTGTCCCAAATCCACATCCTTACCAGATGTGCTTGCCTGTCGGGATGCCACCTTCCTCCCAGAGGGGGTTGCCTGCAAGGGGGGGTGGCCAGAGGGGCGGTGCGCTATGCCCCCCCTTCCCTCACCCGTCGCAGGGCCCGCCCCATCACTTGGACCACTTGTCCCAGTCAAATAAGAACAGCAGCAACAAATACCTAGAAAATTAAAATACTTGCAAACAGGCCGTGCTCCCAAGATCCGCTGGAAAAAAGGGAAAATGAAATGCGCATGTTAAAGTGTATGAGTCTCCAATATTATCTGTCCTAGAGGTCCGTCTTTCCCAAACGCAGCTCCGGACCTTGACCCTCCAGGACCCTGTCATGAACAGCATCGGCTGCAAACAGCTGCCCTTTCACCAGTCGGACTTCCACCACTCCGGGGAACACTCTAGTAATTTATGGCGGTAGGCAGGTGGGTGGGTCTCCACCAGCACAAATGGGTTCAGCTACAGCAACAGCCTCAGCTGCAAACAACTGCCCTATCACCAGCCGGGCTTCCACCACTCTGGGGAACACTCAGGTAATTTATGGCAGTAGGCAGGTGGGAGGATCTGCAGCAGTACAAATAGGTTCGACTACAGCAACAGCCTCGGCTGCAAACAGCCGCCCTTTCACCAGCCGCACTTCCACCACTCCGGGGAACACTCTAGTAATTTATGGCGGTAGGCAGGTGGGTGTGTCTCCACCAGCACAAATGGGTTCAGCTACAGCAACAGCCTCAGCTGCAAACAACTGCCCTATCACCAGCCGGGCTTCCATCACTCTGGGGAACACTCAGGTAATTTATGGCAGTAGGCAGGTGAGAGGATCTGCAGCAGTACAAATAGGTTCGACTACAGCAACAGCCTCGGCTGCAAACAGCCGCCCTTTCAACAGCCTGGCTGTATATTAGGTGAAACAGAATGGTAGACTTTGAACTTAAATAAAAGACAAATCGGTATTGCGGAGAACTGGAGATCAGTGAAATCAGAGGTGCATTGTTCAAAAGCCTTTCCAGCGGCCATTTTGTGTTTAGCTGTTCTTATTATCAATGTGTTTTTTCCTTATGCTATGAATGAGGCATTCTGCAATGACCTAGAAGTTAGAGCTGAGTTAAGGTGAGGCTCCCTGCCCATGACAATGTCGTCAGTAACTCGTACTTATGTAAAAATATACAATTCAGAGCCAATAACCGTTTTTAGACTGTCAAGCAACAGATCCCTGTGGGAGAACTTCTGGGCAAAAGTAAATCCAATGATTCTAAAAGAATCAAGCCTACTGTGAATCTTGCATTACGTTTTGTGAAACTAGATACTGCCAGGACCGATTTTACCCTAGAACGTCATCATCTATGGATCTATCCATTGCTAACCACTCATGCTGAGTCTCTTGCTTCATGGGCAGTGAGAGTTGCAAGTGATGGACAAGACACTGAGGTGTTGATTATTCACAGACACCTCTGGTTTCTCTTGTTCAAGTCCCTTTTCCGGGTGACACTTTATAACCCTTTCTCTTGTCGTTGGGGAGGGCTGTTGTGAGACTGAGTAATGAGTCTTCCAAATACTTCAGGGATTTGTATGTCTTTTTCAGTGATTGTGCTCCTCTAAACATGCTTTGAAACTACATGTAGCACAAGTGCACACTAAAAGTATTGCAGCCGTTATAAGCTCTGGTACTGTTCCATTAGACGTACATCAGCCCTGATAAGGCACGTGAAACTGCCTATTGGATGTCTAACAGTCTTGTTGAGAAGCACTGGTATTATCCCCTTACATGTAATGCAGGATTACTCACTGACATGTTACGGTACTGTCCCGTTAAAAGGACAGCTGCATTTGAAACATCAGTCCCGTTGAGAAGTGCCGGCAAAGCCCCCAATACAAGCTTTGCATCTTTACTAAAATGTGCCACAATTATCAAATCCAAACAGTACAGGCCTGCCAATAAGCCTTAGTACTGACCCATCAAAAGGCAGCATCCCTGCTGAAAAGTCCCTGTAAACACCAACATCACAGCCCCGCTGAGAAGCTCTGATAGCTTATCCCACTTCTTGTCAGTAAGTGCCATGTATATTGTAGGAGTAGCTGGGGGGGCCTCTAAATTTTAGCATGCACATGTAGCTAGTCATTTTAGCATGAACATGTTAGCCGGGGTTTGAACTGCAATAGGGACTCAGGGGGTGAAACTAATGTCTGGACTCAAGAATATGAGTCTCGGGCAGAATTAGATAAATACCAATGCACAGAGCAAAATGTTTAAATTGCATGTTAGTTCAGGGTGATATTTCAATTGACTGAGCTGCATTAAACCTGATACTAATATAAATTAACATACTTACCCAATCCCAGTTAACATATAACTGAATCCTGAATAACATATAGTGCAAATTAGTCTATGTTGAAATTGCCCGAAGGCAGATTGGAAAATGCATGATGCTCTTTAAAATGGGAAAGTTAACGTGCAGGCGGAGTTTGTGTGGTAAGCTGAAAAATGTGAAGATCTGTTCCACTAAAATAGGCCATTTTATGAAGCAGGAAGTGCAGGAGAAATGTTTCATTTTTCTTTTTAGCAATGCAGTTAGCACAATGAGGAAAACACACAGACAAAATCGTGTGATGTGGGTGGATCTGGTCAAGGGGAAGTATTTCCCTTGATTGACAGGGAGATCTATTAAAAAGGCTGTCAGTGGGAGTAGAGGGTCAGGCATCTATGAGCACTGGGAGACGAGGTGAAGGAGGCTGACCAGGCAGACAGAATGTTGTGCTGGAGGCCGTCTGATGCTGAAGTTCTTATCTGAGTGACCCTGAGTGAGACAGGTGGAAAGACTGATGAGTATTTCCATGCTAAACTGCTTCATAGACATTGCCGACATTCTAGGTGAATATGAGTTAAGTGAGGAGCTGCTGTGTTGAATAGTATCAGTTAGTCAAGGCAAAATAGAACAATTCATACCAAGTGCTGTCTATTTTTAACATGCATCTAAGGCTGCATTTATGTTGAATACCATTGCTTTGTTTTTTTCCTTTTTCTCAAAGTGTATTTCATGTGCCAAGTTCCACGTTACCAAGGACAGTTGGTAAGACTGGGCACATCTAGTTACAGAAAGTTATTGTAACATATTTGTACTGTGAAACACAATGTGGGCATAGCTGTTACTCTGTATAAATTGCATATTTATCTGATAAAATAAAATAATACATTTTAAAGTAACTGGTAGCCTTAGTGCCTTTTTACTGCAGTCAGTAATTTTCTATTCGATCTGCACAAAGAGATGGGTGCACAGTAAGAAATATCTCAAAGTGAAGTAACTGCTGTGAACGGTTTAGCTAGAGAGATTAAATGAATGTGCAGTATTTCACTTTGCCTGCTTTACAATTGTTGAAACTCAGCCAAAAGGGCGTATTGTGGTATCGTACATGAGATACCATGGGGAACTATTTATCCAGAGTGTACCACATCCAGTATTATGTTTGCTGTTAGTGACCCTGGTCAAAACAATTATTAGGCAATATTCTAAAATTAGTCTTAGCACTATAAAAGTACCCCGACGAGTTACCACAATATACTACCACTGTAAAAATACCACCCATTGTCAGCATAATCAAAAATACCACACAGTAATAGATATAATCCCAAAACATATCCAACAATATGCATGTTAGGAAATGTGATTGCAGTGCATGACCAGTCATTTTTTGCTCTCTTTGATGAGACTACCTACAATGTCAAGTGCCCTTTTCACACACTCACTCTTATAAATGATACACACAGAGCACACCTTGATTCTAAATAAACAGTTCTACTGTAAACAAATAAAGTCAGACATATTGGCATTGTCACTGCTTCTATAAAGTTTCTGCACACTTGGGATCACATGTTGCCTCAAGGCGAGAGAGGTAAAAGTTTTAATAGATGCATTTTCTATCAGGAGGGTTTTTGGATCAATGATGAACTTGTGCTCATCTGGTTAGCCTGAAGTGACATTTAATGATTAAGAACATATTACTATCTCTTTGTGAAATGCTGCAAAGTCAAAGGCTATCATCTGCAACAAGATCTTGCAAAACATGATTTAACTTGATTACAATTCAATGAGGGAGTATTTGCCAAATCACTTACTGTGTACTGGGTCATACCATATATACAAAAATCAGGAGCTTCTTATCCCTCATCCTGGAGTCATGCATCGCAATCTTTCTGGCCGCTCAACTCCACAACATTGTGATCTGCTGCATGCAAATTGCTCCTGCATTATGGTCTGTTGTATTTCTGCCATGCATGACTGCCATCTCTTGCCATTTTAATGAGGTCTGGGCTCAGAGCACACAATGTGAGCTAAACTCATGGACCTGCTACTTGCTTCAACCCGATACTCGTTATTAACAACACATGCCTTTTGGAGCCCTACAACCATGGTCTATGATCGACACCTTCTAAATTCTGCATACTCCTTTTTTCTGAATAGGTCATAGTTCCTGGGCTATAATGGGAATTGCTGGGCATTGAGATAGCTGAGGTAGGAACACTGGTGACGTTCTTGGGGCATCGCAAGATACCTAACATACGGACTGTGGTGGGTTGATTGAGGTATCACAACATCAATGACATATAAGGATAGTGATGTGATGTAGGCCCTGGGGGATCAGCGTATACTGCCATGTGGTCAGCAGCAAGGCGCAGACTGTGGTCCCTAGTTGCCAGGGTCTACGAGCCCCCATCTGTAGCATTCTCGGCCACCTGAGAACTCTGCAGACAAGCGGCAACTAAACTGCAGTATCTATAGGCACTAAAGGCTATCATACCTTAACACAGTATTATCAACATTGTATAAACAATTAAAAACAACTACATTGAAAGATACATATGAAAGGAAAGCACATAAGGCTTCAAATTGGCACAAAAGAAACATTTGTCCTCAAAAGACAGCACTAGCATCACCACGAACAATTCTTGATACTAAGTCTTGAAAAAGCACGCGAAGCAGAGGAACAAGACTTCACAGAGTTTGAAACACCTATTGGACATTGGACACTAAAACAACAATTCAGAATAAAATTCAATGGGCCTCATTGCAAATTATTCCAGCGCCTGCCATTGGGGAAATACAGAGGCATCACAGCCCTGGCAGACCCTGTATTTCCCCATTGCCGGGTGCCGGTAATAATTAATCCCCATTCCCATTTGAGCAACATTGGGCTCAATGGGAATGGGGAGGCTGCATGCACCGGCACCATCGATGAATGGTGACAGTGCATCCGACATGGTCTGCTCGCGGGTGCTGGTCCACCCGGCAGGTCAGTCCTGGTGGACGGGAAGTCACCCGTTAGCAGAACTCGTAGTTTGCCAGTGCGGTAACAACAGTACCGGCAAGTTTACTGGTACCGTTGTTACCGAACCGGCAAACTTGTAATGAGGACCAATGAGTTGGACTCAGATTGCGACTCGAATTTGGACCTATAAGTATATAAACATGCATCTTAAAAAAGTTTTAAAGGAAATGTTTAATTGACAAGAGACAGTGCTGATTATCATATGATCGTGGTTTCAATACCAATGATTCCATAATAAATGAGAATTCATTGAAATAAGAAACAATTGTGATTGCAATTCAACATTATTTGAGGCAATGCGCATGACAAGCAATGTTATACAACACATTGATTTTGCATTATTCATAGGTGTAATGCAATTCCCAGTAGCAGCAAAGCAAGCATAAGCTTATTCGATAAAGGCTTGCGCAGGGATTTCAAGCTCACCTATCCTATGCATTTGACAATATTGAGTGACAGTTTGGGGCCCCTTTTTTATGAGAGTACTGGCCTATTTTATGTCTGAGTCCGCCCAACAGCATTAAATCAAAAGCGTGTTCCGGTGTTTTAGAAGCTGTGCTTAGTGAATGTAAAATAATTGGGTCTACTTTCATGATTAATCAATTGTCAGTCTTCGAATTCTCACAATTAACATCATCATTTAGACTCATCTGAACATCGACAATGTGTCATTTGGCCTCATTTATCATTTGACTTCATCTCGCATCATTTAGCATCAGTAATGAGCAATTCATGCTCAGCATCATTGCAGCAGTACCATTTCTCATTTAAAGCTTTATTATCGCTTGGTACTGAGTGCGTTTTCACATCTGGCAGCCTTAACAGATTGTACACTCTTGCTTAATACTATTTGAATAGTGTTTTAGTGGATGTATATTGAATGTTCCTACATGTAGGACTATGGCTGATCTTTTCAATGTTATTTTTCGGACAGAATTTAAATTTTGAAAGCATGTTCGAGATGCATCTGGCTGTGCAGTCAGTCATTACTCTCCTTCTATTCTGCAACAGCTCAGTTCTTTAACTTACAAGCTCATTGGACAGTTCCACAGAAAAGTGACATTTCTAACATAATTGCAAATGTTCATTCATCAAGGTGGTGGGCCTTAAAAAGAATAGTGATTTGTAAGGTCGGGGAAAAGAATTAGGAACTGTGTTGATCGAAAATAAAACAGTCCGCACACCTCATAAATCCTTAGCAATGTTGAACGCTCCACTTGGGTGAAAGCAGGCATGCAAATACAAGCCAAGTCCATTAGCATAGCACAGCAAATGCAGAGAATTACATGTGTTTCCGTAATCCTTGTCATATAGATTACACAGATCAACAGAGAAACCAATTGAAACAACTATTTGACACAAGAAGTTACTAGGGATAAATAAACATAGTATGGTCAAAATACCAAAAAGGGTTCCCTAATTCAATTAAATTTGTCAGGATGGTTATTTTACCAGTCCTGGTTGGTGCTTGGAGACAACCTAATGAAAATAAAGGTCACTCAGGAAAATAAGAGTGTTTAAACCAAATGTTCTTCCAATTCTCAGTGAATCAGTAAAATACACTCTTAGGTTTAAAGGGGTCTCTGCACATCTCTTCCCCATTTCTTGGGCTTCAAGGTTTACAGAACCCTTCTTCTTAAATTCTCTAGGCTCAAGGATTTCCAGCACCCTTCTTCTTAGTTTCTCCTGGCTAAAGGTTTCCCTGCAACCTTCACCTCAGTCTCTCAAGTTTTGTCCTACCCACTCTTACAGCAATCATTGAGTCTCTTGACGCAATGAAAGGTAAAGGTAGAATGTCTGCTCTATGGGAAGCTGGAGTTAACAGGGTTTGGTTTCCTTGTGGCTTAATTGGGCTCCTGTTCCTTTAAGTGTCTTGGATCCTTTGAGAAGTACACTTCTGAACTTTAGGCAGAGCCACAGATGAGGCTATCTTTTACTCCCTAGAGTTCCCTGGTCCTAGTTATCCCATCTTCCTAAGATTTTGTCTCACTGATTCCTTTGCCTCTCAGGTCATTATGTAGCCTCCATGCTGTGTGCTTGTTTCTACTCTCACCTTAAACAGTTGACCTGCTTTGGGCCAACCAGGCCCTCTGCACCTTCTTTGTTGACCCATCAACAAGTGTCTTTCCCACCTCTCCTTCATGTTCTCCAACCACTCCTACTGAAGCTCGTCTGCCACCTGCGTACTCTCACTAACCACCTCCTTCTGTTCTTCTGCCTCCTCCTACTGATTTTCACCAACAACTTCCTTCAGTTTGTATTCACCAACCTCTTCCCTACTGTCAGCACCCTCCTGTTTATGATCACCATTCTCCTGCTTACTGCAACGCTGCTGGGCATGCTCACAGAAGACAGCGATTTACTATGTGTACCAGCAAGTCTTCTTCCTTTTAAACCTCTATGACTAGCAAATTTAGCTCCAGAACATAATTTGGCGGCAAGGGGCCTGGTATGTTTGCACTCAGGCATAGCTAGGGCCCACCGCGACATTTTGATCATTTGCACAGTGGAGTGCAAATGTGCAGGACAAAAGATGGCATAACTTTGGTGCCTTCATATCAGGCAGAATGTAATTGTAATTGTGAACGCTACTCACCATACGCGTATGGTAAGCAGCGTTCACAATTAAAAGTAAACACTGCCTGGTACGCAAGCATGTCTGGCAGCATTTACTCACTTTGCATGGTGGAGTGCAAAGGTGCAGGGCAAAATGTGACATACACACGTGTACGCTACCTTTTATCCTGCACATTTGCACTCCGCCATGCAAATGAAGAAAATGTGGCGACGGGCCCTGGCAAAGTTGTTTAAGTCTGTGTAATTATGCTTAAGGGAAACATACCTCTAGATCCGAGGAGACTGCGGCTGATCCTAGAACAAACTACATAGAAGTCTCTCCTCTGCTAAGTGAATTGTGTAATGCAACTTATATAAACACATCATTCACTTGATGCAAAGCAATTAGATCAATCCCATTTAAGAACAAATCCTATGCATTTAATTCATCATTAACAATTCACGAGATTCAGTGAATACAAATACATTCCGCTAGTAGGAAAGAAGAACATCTATACATCAAAATAGACATAGCAACCTGAACAAAGAAGTATATCTCCACAGTGCTTCCCTTGCCTAATACCAGGAATATATCATTATACAATAAACCCAAAGAAGATTCACATGTATAAACAATAGTTTTAGTGTGAGTCACTAAAATGAGGAATTCAGAATTACGAAGGGCACAATACTAAATCAACGAACAGGGTATGGAAAGAAATAACACTGAGCAGGGTGAAGCCATACCAGACAACAGATTAGTTTTGAACTAGACAGTGAGAGAATGTTATTGTCCCTTATGGGCGAAGGTCAACTGTATAAAGATGAACCTGCGTCCAAAAGTGACTTTAACACTAACATCGCTACCAATATCAACACCAGAGTAATGCTGGGCAATAAAGTCATGCTTTAGAAAAGGTTGCTGTGGGGTCTTAATACAAACACAATATGTTTGGAGATAAAGGGCCTAATTCACAGAAGAGTTTTATAATGGCAAAGCCCCGTTGGAAAACGCTCTGTGAATCAGGGACAAAATGTCATTGGTTTTGCAATCTGGGGAGTCAGCTTATCTTCTGTAAGTTAGGTTTTATCATAACATGCATGCACTACGTAAGGTTTATATATGAAAATGTACCCAGGAAAATGTAGTCATGTGAAAATATCGACAGCAAAAAGTCGTTTTAAAAAATGTAGACATTCAATACAAGCAATGCAGAGTATGAAAATGTTGCCAGCAATAAGGTTGCCGAAAAAGCTATTTTTAAATACACATAAGTACAAAGCTGTAACCATAAATATGACACAAACCTCTAACGAAACCTCTGCAACCCCCCTAAATCCATTCCTAAACCTTCCCCTAACTCTAATTACAACCTGTATCCCATCCTGAACAATCACAGAAAACAAACCCTTCAGCGCGCTAGAGCATTTTATTTGCATATCATTAAATGCAAAATAACCTATCTCCAGCCTCATCACCAGCTTACCCCAAATTACAAAGCCCTTGCCTTAACCCAAACTCTTGCTGTGATACTAACCTTGGCCAACCTGCAACTCTAACACTTACCCCAATGCTTACTTTACCCTAACCACTAGGTCTATCCTAAGGCATAGGTTCATCCTTCTACGATGCTGAACTACCGTAATGCGACTGTGCATGGATCTTTATGCACAATATCTCGAGCTATGGAACGCGGGGTTTCGGTATCAATAGTACGTCAAGTTCATCCTATTTCTAATCAAGTTTGGGAAAGCCGCATAGTATGTCTTATATTTGATTTCGTTCCCACTTTAAGAGATTTTAAAGCGCCACAGCATCGTTCATAACAGTGCAATTCCCAGTACATTTTCCTAAAGCAAAGAGTGCTCTTGTTCATGATGGTGAGAGAAACATCAAAGGCATAATGAGGTCTCACTGAAATGAGGCAAATCCATTATGAGATTACAGTTGTGAACTTTTAACCCCTTACCAGAGGTCATTTTTATTCACAACCAAGAACAAGGACTAGACAATAGAAAACACATTAGAGAGGAAGGAAACAGAAAAAGCAGAGAAGGCGAGTGAAATGACTAAAAGATAACAGCTGCAGGGAGGTCAGGGTACAGATGATTAAACACACTCCACTCATATTCATTCTTCTCATTGCATGCCCCTTTCCTAGAGCATACTTCCTCTTTAGCACACAACGAAACGAGGCTTTCAATCCCGTCCTCAGTGACACTTTCACAGTCACTGAACATGAGGGCCAAGGATCTACTTGCTTTCATGCATGCATAACAAGGATATGACTCCAGAAAGCAACAGCTGTACACTGTATCTGGTGACAAATATAACATAAACAGGGATTCAGGTCAAATGCCATCCTAGCAACATAAGTACATTTAGTACATACCAAAGGGAAGGGCCAGAGCGCAATAGGAAGTTATCCCACCCATCAAGAATGGTTGCCTGGGTTATTTCCCTGTGTTAGAGAGCAGGGAGAGCAAAACACAAAGTATGCCTCTGTAGGGGTAGGAGCAAGCAATTCAATATCCACCCATCCTCAGTCTGGATCCAGTGGATCAGAGACACGGGAATGAAATGTACAAAGAGATCTCTGTTCAGAATGTTTCATCTATTGTCATTGTCCAATAAAAAGGATTTGAACAGTGTCTCCAATGATTTGTGCACCTTAATTTAGAGTCTCTGTTGTATAATTCCTAAGATGTACACAATGCAAGATGTACTACCAACCAGAGTCGGGGAGACCTACTTGCACTACAATAAGAGACTGAAAACCTTCATTTTTAGGAAATCATTTGGATTCGACTGTTAGACATTACAGTGCAAAAGCTATTTGCTGCTACTGCTTACTGGTCTCCTCCATGGCATTCCCATTTACAGCACTTACGGTTTAATCACCTGCCTGCACTTGAATATCTTATATGTTTCCCATCCTCCTTTTAGTGATCGCTTCATGCTCTTCTCTGTATCCCCATCCCTTAGACTTACAAGATCCCCTTTTCTTTTGAAGTGTGATAAAGCGGCTTAGCACACAGTTTGTGAATTATACAGATCCAATAGCTAATAAAAGAATATAGCTGTGACACATCCTGCGGCTAATCTTGGTATCGATATTGAATGTTATAAGATGGTGATCAAACCATGGACAGGGAGAGTTTGAGATAATGGCCAAGTTGCAGTTGATATCCGCAAGCCAGTCGAGGATACAGCCTTTCACATGTGTGGGATTATGGATCCTGTGCGAGAGGCTGAGTGCTTGCAGAGTGTTGGCAAAGGATAAAGCAATTTTGTCAAGTGGGTCATTCAAACCTAAGTTAAAGTCACTGAGTATAATGGTTTTTGTGCTTTAGGTTTGGCATTGGAAGATAGAATTTGTGTTAGATCATTCTCGATGGTAAGTACAGGTCCTGGAGGTCTGTAGATGAGGTGGATATTCAATGTGGTGGTAGCGGACAGTGACCATTTTACTGATAGACGTTTTCCTGATGTAATAGGAGTGATAGGTGTTTCTCTCATGTTTAAGGTACTTTTACAATGATGGCTACGCCTATACCTTTGGCTGTGTGTCTGTCCATCCTACAGATAGAGTAGCTATTTGACACGGCAAGGGCAAGGGCTGGGCCAGCTGCCGTGTGGAGCCAGGAATCTGTTATGGCTTGGAAGTCCAGATTATGTGATGTGATGATGTCTGCATTGTCTAGTGCATGGACTGGTAGAGATCTGGTGTTGAAAAGGGCACCTAGATGTTGTGGTCTGGTGTGCTGATGTTGGTGTGGTGGAGATTTGGTAGGTGTGTACAGGTGCGGGCAGTTCTGAGTGTTAGGAGTGAGTTCCTCCTTGGGATAGTGGGGACATTGTTGATAATAATGTCTTTCATAGACTTCTGTTGCTAGGTTGTTGTTTCTGAGTATCATTGGACAAGGGCGACTGAGGCAATGATTGGTTGCCTATGATACAGAACTGTACTTGTCACTATGCTTGACCAGGTTGTTATTCACTTGGAGTGCCTTGTGGTGGTGGCTGAGAGCTGCAGGTAGGAAGCCAGTCGGCTGGATGGATCGGGATTGTGGAAGGTGTAGAGGCATGGATATAGATCCGGATAATCTGAGGCTAGGCAGGGTTATTGCATGACTTGCGTGAATGTAGAGTTTGATTAGGGAGGAAGACATATTGGTCAGTTTAGTTGACATACTTTTTAGGGAATAGTAGTAATTACCACTCAGTTAGTAGTGATAGGGCGCAACAAGGATCCTTAGTTTGCAACAGAGCTTGGCATTGTGATGAGAACCTAAGCACTTTTCAGGATCCTGGCTAAAGGAGGACCGGTGGCAGTTAAGCAACTACAGTTGCCTTTAATTACATATAAGCCAGTGTAAAGCTGTGCAATTCGCAAATTATTGGCTAGAGGCACACAGGAGATGCTTAAGCAACTGCAGGTGTTTTTAAAAAGCATATAAGGCACTGTATCTCAATTAACTTTACAGATTATTGGCTAAAGGCACATGGGTAGCACATAGGTGGCACACTAAGGCAAGCAAAGCAGCACTCAGGAGGCGCTTTAGCAACTGCAGGTGTATTTAAAAAGCATATAAGGCAGTGTATATCAATTCACTTTACTGATTATTGGCTAAAGGCACATGGGTGGCACATGGGTGGCACATTAAGGCAAGCAAAGCAGCACTCAGGAGGCGCTTTAGCAACTACAGGTGTATTTAAAAAGCATATAAGGCTGTGTATATCAATTCACTTTACAGATTATTGGCTAAAGGCTCATGGGTGTCACATGGGTGCACACTAAGGCAAGCAATGCAGCATCAGCGAAGCTATTATCTACAGAACTCAGTTTCAGAGCCTAATGAAGGAATTAAGGAAAAGCAATTCAAGAAGAGCGAAGTCAACGACTAAGGAGGGCAATGTGGCATGAGTGCACTCCGTGCCTAGACAAAGCAGTTTAGCATTTGCAAGATTTGTGGGGGGGGGGGGGGGGGGGGAACAATGTAATATTTGTTGAGTCGATGACAAAGTATTTTATCGGACAGGCAGTAATAATAATGAGCATCGGCAAATCACTTGTAAGAGGTAAACTAATGACGCCATCACAAGTATTAGTAATGAAGTAGAGCTTGTTGAATAATTCACAAGGACTGTGTTATGGCATACATTTGGGGCATAGTCAGCCTTTTGGGTCAGTTTGACCTGCCCAGATCATCCCTGCAAGAGATTCCAGTCACTTTGGTCCCTATTAATACTCACTTGAGATTCTTGTAACACCATCCCTTCTGGCCTGCCTGCTGTCTTAGCCCCACTTGACAGTAGCCCCCACTATTCAGCTCAGAACGCTTTGGGACACTGCAGCTTTGATCCCTATCGTGCTTCCAGCTACTCAGATATCACTCCAGTTCCAGTTCAAGGGCCCAGAAAAATTTGACAAGATGCCTTTAAACACGAACAGCACAGCCACAAATGAGGCCGCCTGGCTTTCTCACTCGATGACCTCTTTCAAAATTCCGAAACCACAGCCCCAGGATTTGCTCAAAATCAGAGTTTGTTAAATGCCAACCCCATTTTAAAGTCTCAGTTAGCTAATTCCCAGCCACAGACTCTGTCACAGGCTTGAACTGCCAAAACTCATGCAGCAAATACCCCAGACAGAAGACCACAGGAAAAAAGCACCGATCAAAAAAGCTCAGCCTCCCAGATCACAGCCTATTATATACTTTTCTCCAAAATCCAACCCATCAGATATATATTCTGAGCATTCTTACCCACCTATCTGCCGATGTCACCTCCTTCACTCCAAACCCTTGTGCTACTCCCAACCTTAATATGTGACAGAGCCTTTGAGAAAATTCCAGTGCCTTCTAGCATCCATCTTACCCCCTCTTGTTCTTGGCCAACAGCTTTCCTGCCGACTGTCTTTCCTGCGCTCAGAAGAAAAATGAAACATCCCATTCTCTCTTCTGACTGAACAATGACCATGTTTATTTTTCCAAGGCCTGTCATCTTGTTACATCACACATTTCGCCTTGCGAAGCAGGCTGTTCACTCTTTCATTTCTGCTGAATCTAACCCTCACAAGCAAAGCTGTTTTGTCCAAACACATGCTGTAATGTTAATATGTTTAGGCCTTTAGCCCCCAAATGAAACCCCCTTGGTTTACCCTCAATTCTACTCCTTAGTACTAATATACCAAATCACACACAGCACATGCTGCAATGTTAGCATCTGTTGAAACTGGTGGCACACCATTTAGCATCTGTTGAAACTAGTGGCACACCATTTCTGTTTAAATTAGTGGCACGCCATCTCCCTACAGTGCATATGTTGCATATGTGACTAAAGTCATGGTAATACCATAGGTGGAATAACTTGGATCAACTTTATAATGCAGCTGTGCAGCAAAGTTGCAGCTGATAAATAAATAGTTAATGCTCAGTCTGCTAAGAGTAGCATCACCCTTTCTGAAGATGACATAAGATCTATTATAATCAAGCTGAAAAACATGTGTGCACCAGGTCCTGATGGATTATCCAATATAGTGCTTAAGGGTAACCCATCGATCTTGACTATAATACTGAAACTTCTAGATGATAAAATCGAGGATACAGGTCATATTCCTAGCTCATGGAAGGAATCACTTTGATACCAGTGTTTAAGAAGGGCAACCATCTTGAGATAACGAATTACAGGCTAAGGATGTCCCCAGTAAGATCTATTCCACTGCATTATTACAGAAGGTCCAATACTCAGCAAATGACAACTCAGTATTGAGTCTGTTTCAGACTGGATTTCGTAGTGGGTCGTAGTGGGTCGGCAACTAAACATAATCTTTCTCCAGAGTTATTACATAACCTAATTCAACTACATAGTGGGACAATGGTCCAGGTTAGAATAAATACCCAGGGATTGACAGACAAAATCCGTACTCAAAGAGTAAGCACCCCTATTATTCAATATGTATATTGCTGGCATTCTGTTAGCCCTTACTAAAGGGAAACATTTTCCTGTGACCAATTGTATTCTGTCTCGCAGGAGAACAAGAATTAGAAGGGGTAAAATGGCCCACTCAGCCCTCACACTTCTACAAAACAAAACACAACATAATCATAAAGGTAAAACAGGGACAATCAAGAGATATACCTCCTTCACCTTTTGTGGTTACATGGGCAAAGCGAAGGCTATACTCTCAATAGGCGTGCAAAGGTGAAACGGTCTGTGCGGGTGAACAGCAGTGAATTAATGATGCAGGGCAGGGTGGTGTTAAGGATTTCAATCAGGCGATACACTCTGGTCTCAGCCTAGTATGCAGTGCTCAACTGAAATGCTTATTTTATTGTACATATAGGTTCAATATTTGAGAGATACACCACTCATATCACACCCCCTTTTCAAATACCCCAGGTCACAATGGACCAGGAACCAGGCTGGTCGGTAAAGGTAATATTTATTTATTTATTTAAAACTCCAGAAAATCACACACTTTTTAATATATGGAGCAGCAATCACCAATGGGGTGATAATAATAAATAGGAATGTGAACAATGTATTTAAATGAACCCTTTAGCAACACAGATAGAAAACACCGGAGAATAGAGATACTTTTGAATTTTGGAAAAGATAGCACTCAAGTTAGGATTTCCCCCTGCAATATTCCTCAACCCACAAATAATCAATTCTAAATAGATATAAAGAAGCAGCAGGTAATCAGGAATGAGGAATAAGAAAGCAAATTCAAATCCAACCATCCCTCACCAAACAAGAGAGAAAAACGGATCTGAAACCCTTACACTGTTAAAATGACACTCTGGAATGACTGACTAAAACAATGAATGTGCAAAAATCCTTAAATAAGTAGAATACTCTATGATAGCAACACTGGAAAGTTACAAGAAATCATAAGCAATATATTGAGCAAAAGTATACAATTCTAAAATGAATGGAGGGTTTAAAACAATTGATAGTAAAAATAACATGTGTAAAACTTTGCAAAAATGCTCATTACCGCCTGAAATTAACTAAACTGTTTTAGATAAAAAACTGTATCTTATAGGGCATCAGGATAGCAGGATAATAGGATAGCAGCTAGTGGCAGCAAGCCAGGTAAATCCAGGATGCTTCCCCAAAAGACCACAGCACTTCCCTTGGTTATGGGGATTATTTTAGAATTGTGGCCTAGTTGAAGCAGGATGAGCAATTGCTTGGCCTCGTGGTTGGGATCTGGAGTTTAGATGGATAGATGCAAGATGAAGACAGGAACAGGACTCTGGCGTAGGAATCAGGAATCTTTGCGTGTGCTGAGTGCTAGTCAGGGGCACTTATTGATAATGCCAGATGACAACATTACAGTATATGACAGGGGAAGGATTCATTACGCACGCCCCTAACAATAGGGTTGGTTGGATATCAGAAAAATTATGTCATGTTTATGAGGTGATTTTTTACTGTATCTAGAAATGCCAACATTTCCTTTACTGAAAATCCAATTTTGCCAAAAACAGATATTCATGCAATTGCCACCTCTTAGTTAATCAGATACACAGGTTACATATTTTGTGTAGCACAGATTAGTCCAAACCTCCAGTCTGTGTGACCTTGTGTCGCCTTTCTGACACATTTTGGTAATTTTACACATTAAAGATTTGGCCCACAATTCCCCAATTTTTTACACAGATGCAAATTGTCCCAAGGGATGTATGTACAAATGTGACATTTGCAACAAGGATGCTTTTCTGGTAATACAGCATATATCACCATTTCTGTCCAGAGTATGCCACGACATTCTACCAAGTTTTCAAACACAGCCCACAATTCCACTTTTACACTGTGAAAATTCCACATTGTTACCAATTTTCCCAGCTAACACCAACTGGCAGTTTCTTCCAAGCAGGATGGGTGGCCTCTCTCTTAATTGAAGGTTTTATTGCCCTTCACACTTGGCAGGTGAGAGTCCCAGGACTACTATTGTCCCAGTCTGGAGCAAAGACGAATGTCTGATGAGCATGTGAACTGTCATTGTCCTATCCCATTCAAAGTTTTTCAAGCTGGTACTTTGGACCTAAGTGTCCTGGATTTAGGGTGTATCTCCCTTCCTAGGAGGAGTTTCATAGCTGGCAACTGGAATTACAGGTTTCTGAAAGCTTGCAACTCTAGCCTATGTGTTTTTAAACGGTTTAATTTCTTACTTTAATTCGGTTTGCAGCTCCTCAGATTGCCACTGTCTTGGCAGCTGTAGTCATTTTCCTTGTAGCAGGACTCTTATTTAAAGTGTAGATACAGTTCTCCTTGCCCTGGCTCAGAGGGTGAAAAGTCTCTTTGAACTGCTGCGCCTGGATACATTTTGTCAAGAAATAAATGCGTGATTCCCGTGAGAGTGAAAATGAAGCTGCTTTTGATTTCTCTGAGAGTTGGTTTTAACTGGGACTTTTTACTCACAGTGGTTTCAGAATGACAGATGAAATTGACATCAAAGCAGCATTTTGAAAGGGTGAAAATGGTTTAATTTTTAAGGGGATTTTGGCTTATGCATCATTGGCACGCTTTCCTTTTCACTTGATTCTATATATTTTTCAGAACACACTGGCCTATTTTTCAGTGTGTCCCCTTGTTCCATTTTGCCCGAAGTGCACAGGCAGCTCAGTGATGTGAGGCAATGCCGTTGAGTGAGTCAATATATCCCACACATCCCCACCAACTTCAACTATGCTTTCCAAGTCGAGGGGGAGTCGTGCAAGTGGGATTTCTCCATGGGTCACAGCAGGGTCTGGCAGGTATGAGTCCCTCTTCCATCAGAGAAGAACCGTGCGTACAGCTCCTCCTGTTGTCTCTGGACGGAACATGGAATGACACTCCCCGCTTTCCCTGGCATCTTCTTTTCATGGCGTGGAGTGACACCCCAGATTTCCTTTGCTTTCTCCTTCTGGGTCCCAGAGGAGGTCCTCCTTGGTAAGGACGTTGCAACCAGTACAAATCTATAAAAGAGAACACAAACGGTTACGACAATTTCCCACTAACTGTCCTCCATTTGGGATGACAGCAGTGGGATCCACATGCATTCAGGGACAATTGAAATATTCCTATGCTTCAGATGTATTCCCCACTGGGTTTTCTATGGACTCCTCTATTTGTTGCACAGTGTGCCTGGGGTGGCAACTCTTTAGCTGATTGATGTGGACCATTTCTCTTCTGTCAAATCACCTTTGGGGATACGGATTCTCTAGGCGACAGGTGAGATTTTGTCTACAATTTGAAAAGGTCCCCACCAGCTAGGCAAAAATGTGGTCTCATTCCTTTGGAAATTGTACAAGTAGACCCTGTCTCCTACCTGGTATTCCTTTTTGCTGGTTTTTAGATCATACTGAGTCTTCATGCCCTCTGCAGATCTTTCTAGATTCCGCTGGGCACACGCAAAAGCATGTTGAAGGTGTTTTCTTAGGTTCTCAACAAACTCATGAGTTGTGGAGGCGTTAATCAGTGTCTGCTCCTGTGTTCTATAGAGCAGATGCTGAGGTAGCACCATCCTTCGTCTAGTCATCGGCTCAAATTGAGACATCTTAGTTGCAGAAGAAGGTGTAGATCTGATGGCCACCAGGACAAGCGGTAATCGAATGTCCCAACTTGGTCCAGAATCTGCCACAAACTTTTTAAATGCTCACTGTGGTTTTATTGTACCTCGCAACTGCAACACTAGAGGACTCGCGGTATGCAATGTGAGGTTTCCTTTTTACCCCAAGTATCTCCCACATCTTTGTCATCACCTTGCTGGTGAAGTGGCTACCTCTGTCTGACTCAATCCTTTGGGGTAGGCCAAAACACGAGAAGATGTGATTGATCATCAGGGAAACTGATGTTTCTGCCTTGCAATTTGGGGCCGGGAGACATTCCACCCATTTGGTGAACAAGCATGTTACGGTTAACATGTACTTGCTCCCCCTAGAGGAGCGAATCGCGGGCCCGATGAAATCTACCTGTAAATCTGACCAAGGCAGTGTCATCCCCCTCTTCTGGTGGGCAGCTCGGTGTGTGAGTGAAGTTGGCTGAAGTTGTGCACACACAAGACACCCCTTCAAGTATTGGTTGAGGTGCTGCCCCATGTGTGGCCAGTATGCAACCTCTTGCAAGATTTCTAAAGTAGTGTGAAACCCTCGATCACCGGCTGTGGCCGCTTCATGGGCGTGACTTAGCATCAGGCTTCGGAATGAGGTAGGGACCACCCACTGGTCACAGCTAGATATGGATCTCCTTACCAACAAACCGTCTTGGACTCAGAACATTTTTGGACATTTCATCAACACCCTGAAGTCCTCTTTCCCAGTGTAATCGGTATCTGTCAGGGGAAAGTTCTCAGGGTCCTCAATGTGTTGATAAAACATACCAATTATCGGGTCCCCTTTTTGTGCCGTGATTAAATCAGCATCTGGGGTCTCCTTACTCCATTTGGCAGTTGAGAGTTCATTGTGAGCATTTGTCTGGGACCTAGTGATAGCAGTGACCTTGATTTCCCCCAACAGGGACTTGATCTCAAGGAGATCCCCCTGGATGACTCCGGTTTTCGCCAGCTGATCGGCTAGGCCATTTCCAGTTTTGTTTGGCCCCTCTATTCTGGAATTACCCTTGATCTTCTTCCAATAGATGGTCATCCCACTAGACCAGATCATCAATATTTTGGATGTGTTTGCCATGTTTGAGCAGTTTGTTGTTTGCACATAGCATGCCTCTGGTTTTCCAATTTACCAGGTGCTCTACAAACCCGTTCCAGACATAATCTGAATCAGTGATTATGACCAGCTGTGGAGTTGGTGTTGGATGGCAGTGAGGATGGCTTGATGAACTGCCATCAGCTCTGCCACCTGACTACTACAGGGACCAATCTTGTACTCAGCGGAGGGTTCCGGGGCATCATTCACCCAGTCATTCCCAATGTCGGCCACCAGTTCCTTTTCCCCGTTGTTGTCAACATGGTAGGAGCACCCGTCCACATAAACGGTGGGCATTCCCTGGTACTTGTCTGCTTCATAGACTTTGTGCTGGGAATTCAGGTACGCCTCCATGTTGTCCTGGGTTTTAAGACTTTCATCCTCGAGACAGTTTTCTCAGGCACAATCATTCAAGTCAGCCAGACCTTAAGCGAGGGGACCCTTCTTGTTTTGGCCATATCTGACCTTCACAGCAAAGCCTTGCATCAACAGAATCCAGGAAGTAATTCTGGAATTACTCACATTTCCGGCCTGGATTCTGTCACTTTGGAGATATTGCAAAGGCTGGTGTGGAGTCTCCACTATGATGTGTTCCCCGTGGATGAACGGGCGGTAATTTTTCAATGCCCATACCATTGCCAGGAGTGCCTTCTCACATTCGTTGAATTTTTCCTCCACAGAGTCTTATTTGCATAGGAGATGGCTTTATTGACCTTGTCATGGTTTTGATATAGTACTGCTGTCAAGCATGTATTCGAGAACCCTGTTTCCAAGAAGAACTCCTTGTTTTTGACAGGGCAAGCTAAACAAGGCGCTTTTGAGAGGCTTCTTTTGAGTTGCTTTACTGCCTCAGCTTCTTCTGGACCCCACTCCCACTTGACCCCCCTTTCAACAGATGGATCAGGGGTCTTGTGATCTCTGCATAATCCTCAATGAACTTCCTACTGTAATTAGTCAGCCCAAGGAGGCTCCTTAGCTCCCACAAAGTTGTGGGGTATTTCAGTTTTAGGAGTGCTTCCACTTTCTTTTCCTGGGGACAGAGACCCTCAGGGGTTATCTCATGCCCCAGGAAGTTGACACGGGTTCTGCACCACTGCGCCTTTTGAAAGGAGAATTTTGCTCCGGCAATCCTCAACTGTGTCAGAACATAACAGATTTTCACTATGTGTTCCTCCACAGTACAGCTTTTGATCAGGGCATCATCTACATAGGTCAGGTTACACCTTTCACCCAAGTTGGGCATGGCCTTATGTAAGAAGATGTTAAATTAATTGCAGGAGTTGATGTATCTGAAGGGAGTCCAGGTCCATGTGTACTGCTGCCCCCTGAAGGTAAAGACCAGCTTGTATTGGTCCTCCCTACTGACAGGCACGGACCAGTACCCACAGGTCAATGGCAGTACACACCTTTGACCCCTGGATCTGGGTCAGCCCCTGGTCAATGTAGGGGAGAGGCCATCGAGACATGTGGACCCGTTCGTTCAGCTCCCTCAGGTCAGCACAGAGTCTCCACTGGCCGTTCAGTTTTAAAATCCCCAGCACAGGATTATTAAAAATGCTGTGGACTGGTCGAATTATCTCACGGGACTCAAGGTTTTTAAAAATTTCTGTCAGGGACTCCATGGATGCGAGAGGCAAGCGATATTGCTTCACAAACACGAGTCATTCCAGGGTCCTTGGGAATTTTTGTTGTGGGGATTTCGGTGCGACCACTGTCATCAGTCCACCACAAAGAGATCTTGAAAATCTAAGAAAACATGTTTCAACTTTTGCTTTTGCTCCCAAGTCTCAACCATTTTCCTGAAGCCTGGAAAGACTTCCAGTTTTGCTATCCAAGCGGCCTCCGACAGCTGGGTGGAGAGGTCCATGGTAAGGGTAAAGTATTGATCTGGAGAGAGGGTTTCAGGCAAGGGAGGCAGTCCTTGTAGACCTGGAAGATCACTTCATCTTGCCTGATGTCACAGGTCACCTCTTCCTCACCGTAAGGGCAGTAAGAGTACACCAGGAAATTCCCCCCTTGCCGGTTGAAGATCCTGTCCGTTGTTATGTCATTATGTCATTGTCACTATCACTGTCAAAACAGTCATTTGGGATTGGTCCTATCAGTTCATTACCTAAATCCATGGAAAAATGTCGGTCATCAACTGCCATTCCAATAATGGTGCCTGCGCCCAGAGTGATACTCCTAAGGTTGCTGTTATCCATCAGTATTGGAATGGTGTTGTGTTCTACATTGACTAATGGTGTTGGGTTTAACCCCAACCCTTGCTGTTTGAGATGGGCGTTGGGGTGAACATATGCATCAGGATTTTGCAGTTTCTGTCCTCTTTTCATTTTTAATTCAAGTGGGAATAGTCATGTGCGTCCTGGAATGGTGACTTCCTCTCCAATTTGAACTTCAATGCATACGGCAGCAATTGGGCTGACCGAATTGCTTTTTCTGAATCATCAAAGTCTATGGGATTACCCCTTAATCGGGACTAGGCTTTGTAATTTATCAGGTCCAAATTAATGGCAAAACGATTGAGAATGTCACTGCCTAAATAGAATGCGGCAGGGACATCTTGCACGACCCAACAATTATGCACTATGCTTTTGTTGCCTATAGACATTTTGAGCATACACCTGCTAGGCAGGAGATGTTTCGAATTGGGAGTTTCCAGGCCCACTTGCTATGGCCACTCCCACGTTTCTTTTGGACTCTAGGGATGTTATAAATCTGGCTGAAGCACGCCCTTTTGATTCCTCCACACAAATTTTGGTCTCTTTGGATATTGAGGCGCTTTATACTAACATCCCTCAAGACAAAGCTGCCTCCAGTCTACGCATTATGCTAGACAGACGGCCTTTACCTCATGCTGTCCCTACTGAATTCCTTATTAATTGTGTTGAACTAGTGCTGTCCAATAGTTTTTTTAAGTTTAAGGATGCCTACTTTTTGCAAACTAAGGGTACGGCGATGGGCTGCACTTTTGCTCCTAACTTGGCCATCATTTTCATGTCTTTGTTTCAAGAAAATCATGTGCTTAGCGTCACCAACCCCTTTGTCAAACATATTAAGTTGTATCGTCGCTACATAGACGACATCTTAATGCTGTGGGAGGGCGACTCTGCTACATTGAATACATTTATGGTTTGGCTGAATCAGGTAGATCCCAATCTTAAATTCACTTTTGAATTTTCCACCTCTAGGATTGCGTTCCTTGATTTATCCATTTTTGTGGATGAAGGATGCTTACAAACAGAATTATATAGAAAACCCACAGAACGCAATACAACTTTGCAATTCAAGAGCCAACACCCAAAAAGCGTACTACGGAATTTACCGTATGGTATGTTTTTACGGTTACGACGTAATTGCACTAATATTTCCAATTTTGACAAACATGCAGATGTACTACAAGCCAGATTGTTACTTCGGGGTTACCCCAAAAAATTGATCAAACATTCCAGAAAAAGAGCGCGGTATACCAACCGGGATGCCCTACTTAGTGTATGCCCCAAAAACAAAGAGAGAGAACAAATTGTCTGTGTTTCTACATTCTGCAAATTCAGTGAGTCTATTAAGGGTATCATCCTTAAAAATTGGAGAATTCTGAATTCTGCTGAGATTAACTTGCATAATCATCTTTTTGCCTTTAAAAAGGGCAAGAGCCTGGCGCAGAAACTCACGAGAGCCAACAGGTTACCATTACAAGGTAACGTGGTTAGGGATGTTAACCTTCAACCTGTGGTAGGTCATTACCCTTGTACCTCTTGTATGGCCTGCAGATTTTCCCAAAAAATTACACACTTTGAGAATGCTGGCAGAAGATGGGACTTGCGTACATTCACCACTTGTAAAAGCAAGAATGTTGTATATGCCATTCATTGCCCATGTAATCTGTTCTATATAGGCAAGACTTCCAGGGAGGTACATGTGCGCATCAATGAACATCGTTCCAAGATCAGGATGCGTTGTTTTACTGCCCCCCTGGTTTCCCATTTTTTCGAGATGGGGCATGATGCAGATTCACTAAGATGGTTTTGCATCGAAAAAATCACAGCAAGTGGCCATGTGCATACTGCCGCCAACAAATTGGCCTACAAAGAACAAATGTGGATTTTTAATTTAGGCACCCTCCATAAAGGCCTGAACTCCATGGAAACATGGGAGTTCAATAGCAGATAGATAATTTCTTTGTACAGATATTGTATGGTGTACATAGTTTCCATTCTAGTTCCATGTCACCTCTATGAGTCACACTGCTCCTTCTTGTATAGAGATTTTAAATTGGGCGTGTTTTGGGTTCGTTACGCACACGCAACACGTTCCCACTGAGGATACGTGATCTTCCACGTGACTTACGTCCACAGCAGCGACGGCTTCAGTCGGCTGCTTGCACACGGCCAATGTAGCATGGTCATTGAGATTTACGGCTAGGCTGTGCTCAGTAACTCCAGCCGCCCACGCCAATCCGGGTGTTAACTTCAAGTAAGTACGAACATGATCTGCTGCTCTTCACACTGCCGCTTTAGTATTGTACAATCCTTGTTCTGAGACGAAGTTTTGTCGTCTATATGAATATACAAGTTCGGCTGCATTTGTATATGAAGATTCGTGCTTTACTTAGCCTGCAGTATCATAGACACTTCTCATTTACGTACTTATGCCTGTGTATACAGTTCGTCTGTCAGACTTCTGCCAGCAGCCAGCTAATTTTTCAATTAGTAGCCACTTTTTAAACTTTTTTAACTGTATATGACTCTATTGGGATATCTTTAGTTTGATTTTGTCATGTGCGGCTTAGGCTAATATTATTTTTTGTTTGATAGTACACTAGGCGCACATCTGCTGACGCGATTTGCTTCGTTGCATCACCCTCCAGAAAGCCATCGTACCATAATCTTTGAAGGGGGCTACTGAGAGCAGTGTCATGTTAACTACAGGTAACAATTGACCGCTCGCATTTGATTCCTTTGGTTGTTGTCACTTTTTTACCTTATGTGTGCTTCAATCAACTTCTCATTTTCCACTAGTCACAACTCCATTGGCGATACGATTCCAGCATACGATCCATCTTTGGCATTTTGCATATTAATGGCTACTTATATAAGGTTTGTTTAGTCTAGCATATTGCATCTATTTAGCCATGATATTTTTATGCCGCATGTGGGGGTGTCTAGTGTTTTCCTGTCTGGGCTATTTCGACCTTTGTGGCCCCTATGGTGCACCTTATTAATTTTAATTATTTTTTACACTCTCAGGGTCGGTGCCTCGCCTCTGGTTTTTCTAAATAAAACCCTGCTTCTGGGGTTGTTCTCATTTACATATACTTCCCCAGCACAAATGTCTAGTTTTATTGGTTCGTATCAGGTGGCACATGGTGGCTATATACAATCTATTGTTGAGTTTAGCTCATGTGATGGGACACTGCCGCATATTTATGTAGTAATGTTCTTTTTCTGCAGCTTCTCGCTTTGTATCTCCTGATGAAGACGTTGTTTACTACACACTCTACGTCGAAACCGGTTGAGTTCATTCTTTTAGGGATGTGATCTACATAACACTTCTCCTCACAGATCCGCCCTTGTGATAGATTGTTTTTAATGAATTCTATTGCTGTTTGTTTAATATATTTGTAAACATTAAAATAATCAAATGGGATGTGATGAATGTTTGTCCCACTCCCAATTGGCAAATAATGTTAATTAATTTAGTTATCTTTTTAGCCATTGTTGGTTGGTTGAATGTCACTATGTATGATGTATGGTTTGGATGCTGCACTAAGAATGTTTGTATTTTAGTCACAGTTATTTGTTCATCTATGCTGGTGTGTTACGTGATTTATTGATGCTCTACAAAGTAGAATGCCATTAATTGACTTGTTCAAATTTTTGTATCATGATAAATAAAATAATTTGATACTTTTGTAAGTAATAGTGTTTTGCTCTCTGGATATCTCTTCAGTTTCTCATTTCCCATTTAGCAATCAATTTAATTGTGGGAATGGCTGGATCTTTTGGGAGTCTTCGGAATATGGCTTCGCTGATGAAGCTCTTACCGTTGTTTGACGCACACTCGGGCGATAACAGATTCCTTCCCCTCATTTAACTGAATAGGGATAAATAACTGTTCCCTAATTTTCTGAATGTCAGCTAAACTTTGAGCTGGTTTCTCATCACTCTTGACTATGGAATTGGGATTTTCAGATTGTGGATAAGTATTGAATTTCAGAGTATTTCCTTCCAGTGTGGAATGCCACTTGAAGCTGGAAGGAAGGTTGATTTTCAGAAATGGAGAGGAGTTCCCAGCACTGGTTTGTTGTCCTACAGCAATTACTGTCACGTTGGGTACTTGGTTATTCTTGGTTATTCTGGAAATGAAACTCAATATGATCAGGTTTTTGTTCAACCATGTGGCATGTGCCATTTAACTAACATGGTTGACACTATGTTTTAATTTTATCGGCCTGTTAGTATGGGTCCAGAGGACCTTGTTCAAACAGTCAATTAAGGGGGACAACCTTCGCAGGATGCCATTCCCTAGTAGACAGGGTGTGCCCTCTGGAGCTACGACTATGCCAGGGTGTTTCACCTTATGTCGCCCATTTTTATTTCCAAATCTGCAGTCCCCTCGACAGGAATTTCATTCCCATCGAAGTTCTGAAGTTGTCCAGGAAGAGGGGTGAGAGGGATCTGGTATCTCTCCCCCCTTCCTGAATTCAGCTGATCAAAGGCCCTCTTTGTCAGAAGAGAGGCTTGGGATCCAGTGTCCACCAGTGCACTTGGACTGGGGGACAACATCTCCTTATGTAATGGCTTGGCAGGTGAAGAACAATGGTCTGGAGGGTTGCCCAGAGCAATGCGAGTGGTTAAGATTCATTCTAAACCTTCCAGCCATCACCTCTTTGTTTTTGCTTTGTCACCCCGAGTGGGACGGGTATGCCCAGACATGGGTCCCGTGCCTGCTGTGCCTAGAGACCCAAGCTACTCCTCACTGATGAGGCCCAACAAAGCCAAAACATGTTTAGGGATGCTTTTGGTCTCGTGCAGAAGGGATGTGACCTAGCAGTTCGGGCTGGACTGCCCCTTATGGGGTGGGACCAAGTCTGATTTGCATATGTTTTTCCCCTTCTGTAATGGCTTGGCAGGCGAAGAACGATGGTCTGGAGGGTTGCCCAGAGCAATGCGAGTGGTTAAGATACTTTCTAAACCTTCCAGCCATCACCTCTTTGTTTTTGCTTTGTCACCCCGAGTGGAACGGGTATGCCCAGACATGGGTCCCGTGCCTGCTGTGCCTAGAGACCCAAGCTACTCCTCACTGATGAGGCCCAACAAAGCCAAAACATGTTTAGGGATGCTTTTGGTCTTGTGCAGAAGGGATGTGACCTAGCAGTTCGGGCTGGACTGCCCCTTATGGGGTGGGACCAAGTCTGATTTGCATATGTTTTTCCCCTTCTGTAATGGCTTGGCAGGCGAAGAACGATGGTCTGGAGGGTTGCCCAGAGCAATGTCAGTGGTTAAGATACTTTCTAAACCTTCCAGCCATCACCTCTTTGTTTTTGCTTTGTCACCCCGAGTGGAACGGGTATGCCCAGACGTGGGTCCCGTGCCTGCTGTGCCTAGAGACCCAAGCTACTCCTCACTGATGAGGGCCAACAAAGCCAAAATATGTTTGGGGATGCTTGTGGTCTCGTGCAGAAGGGATTTGACCTAGCAGTTCGGGCTGGACTGCCCCTTATGGGGTGGGACCAAGTCTGATTTTCATATGGTCTTTCCCCTTCTGTAATGGCTTGGCAGGTGAAGATCGATGGTCTGGAGGGTTGCCCAGAGCAATGCCAGTGGTTAAGATTCATTCTAAACCTTTCAGCCATCACCTCTTTGTTTTTGCTTTGTCACCCCGAGTGGGACGGGTATGCCCAGACGTGGGTCCCGTGCCTGCTGGGCCTAGAGACCCAAGCTACTCTTCACTGATGAGGACCAACAAGGCCGAAACATGTTTGGGGATGCTTGTGGTCTCGTGCAGAAGGGATGTGACCTAGCAGTTCGGGCTGGACTGCCCCTTATGGGGTGGGACCAAGTCTGATTTGCATATGGTCTTTCGCCTTCTGTAATGGCTTGGCAGGACGAAGAATGATGGTCTGGATGGTTGCCAAGAGCAATGCCAGTGGTTAAGATTCATTCTAAACCTTCCAGCCATCACTCCTTTGTTTTTGCACAAATTCTACCCTCCTTCTCCTCCAATGGGCAAAGGTAATGGGCATTCTGGGCAAGTTTCGTGGTCAATTTCCTTATTTTTGATTCTGACAATGGGGTAGTTTGGTCATGATTCAGTGTTGGAGTTTGGGGATCTGAAAGGAGAATTTGTCATTGGGATATGTGGGGAGTTTTGGGCTCCCCTTTTTCTGATTCTGGGCCGGCCCCCCCTTTTTGGAGGCAGTCCCCAGACTTGAATTGGACAGTGTGGTTTCCGGGATGCTCATTCTGGGGTTCAATGGCAGGCGATTCTGACTCAGTGCCCACATTCACCCAGTCTTCATTCGGATCTCTTGGGACCCATTTTTCTTTGGGAGGACTTCCCCCGTCCCTAAAGGAGAAGATCTTTTTCCCAGAATCCTCTGAGGATTCCTCTCCTTCAATTTGGAGGGCACTAACCTCCTCCACAAAATGGGTCTTTTTGGGTTCTTTATTTCTCCTACCCGCCCTCTGTTCCTTGGGAGGTTTTTGGGGGCAGGAGATTTTGTTCTGGTTCCTGGGTGGCCAGGGGCTTTTCACGGGTGAGGAAGGAAGCTTTCTCTATAGGGCTTTACGCCTCCCTTCCCCTGTGCCTCCTCCTCTGGAACCGGTGAGTTGTCGGGGGCTCTCCCCGTCATTGTTCTGGAGTACCAGATCCTTGGTTTGTGGGGTTCTGAGCCGCCATGCTCATCTGAGGGTTCTGTTGAGCCCTCAACATGCGACCCAGATCCTGGGACAGGTTCTGGACCTGGTGATCCAGTTGGGACACCCGTTCCGGCTGTTATGGGGGTTTCTGGTCAACCCTAGGTGAGTCACGGGAAGAGTAACTATCCCTTCTCCCATAGTACCCTGGATATGGAGAATTTTGGTAACCCTCCATCCTTGTCCTCCCCTCTCCCAGATTGGGCTGTCTGGGCTCCTGAAAGCGGGGGTGGAAAGGAGGGTTGTCTTGCAGGTTGGGGTTTTGTGGGTACCGGGGAAAGAAACTCAACCCGGCATTTGAGGGATTACTGCCCTCCTGGGGAAAGTTAGGAGGGAATTTTCCTGGGGCGGTACCTACCTGGTTGGATCCCCCCTTGGGCTGTGGGAGTCCATACATATCCCAGGATGGGTCTGTTATCCTTGTATCGGGGCTGATGTAATCGGGGGAGTTAGGGGTTCCATTTGTGGGATTACCTCCCTGACTACCACCTGTCTGGGATTGGCCCGAGGGCCTTCTGGTTCTTGGATTAGATGGATTTGGTATAGGTATATTTTTAGGCACCCCCATCTCCCGATCTAGAATGGGGGCAACCTTCACCTCCGCCACCTTAGCAGCAGCAGGGGTGTTGGCTGGTTTGGGGTTTTTGTTTGTGTTTTTGTTATCTGCCGGTTTTTGTTCCTCATAAATGCAGGTCACCTGCTCTATGACCCAGTTCAGTGATCTTTTCTCATGAAAGTCCCTCACCAGCTGGCTCATTATATATTTTGGGAGGGCATGAAAGAAGGTGATGATGTACTGCCACTATCTGTGCGCACCCTTCTTGTGGTCTGTGCAAAGGCACGTTTGAGCTCCTGCACAAATTATTGTGGGGCCTGATTTTCCCCGCACTGCAGATTGTAGGCCGCCTTGCGGGCCTCTTGGGGGTTTCTGTGTGCAGAGAAATGTTTCAAGATGGCCCCCCTGTAGGTGGACCATCTTTAGTGGTTCTGGGCCTCCAGTTCCGAAAAGAAACTGGAGTATTCAGGGGAGAATGTCCATTTCACATACTCTTTGTGATTCTTGCTGTCCTTCATATGAAAAGTATCCATCATTTGCTCATATAATTCTAGGTGTTCCTGGACAGAATACTCTGCATTTTTATGATATGGAGTATCACACTTCTAATGGTTGTTATGCCTAATGGGATCTTTGTTCATGGCTCGCTTAAGTTTGTTTGCCTTCTTAGTTTTAGTAACCCGAGTCCACTCGTCCTCAGAATCAGAGGCGCTGCTACTGGAGGTGGCTTCTTGATCCTCTAGGCACTCCCTGATTCTGCGAGTTTGAGAAGGACTCGCAGAAAGTTGGGGCCTAGTTTCTCTTTCCCTGTGGTGCTCAGAAGAGTCTTCTGACTCTTCCCTGCTCCCAGGATTGGCGGAGTACCCCCCCACCCCCACTGCTCTAACTGGGTAGAGGTCTTCAGGATATTCTTTCTGGGCTTTATTTCCTTTAGTTCCCCATCAAATTTAACCAACTGGTCCCTTGGAAGGCGGTATTTAAGTGGATCTGATTCCCTGACCCTCCCATCATAGGAGTCTTCCTTGTCAGAGATATCAGCACTAACATTTGGGTATCTATACAGGGACGCCCGTCCATCCATTTCTGGGGGGCGCTGATCTGTCAGTCCCATGTTACCAACCCTATTGAATTCTGCCATCCCCATGGCCCCTGGTTCATATGAGCCAGTAGACATGAAGATGGCAGTGTTCATGGTATTGAAGGGGTTTGAGTCCCTGAGTACGGAGGTCCTTATGTTATGATCAGGGGTTGCCCTGTCCCTCTCTACCTGTTCAAGGTCTCTCCAGTTTGAATCTAGTGTACCACCCTCTTTCTCCAATCTTGCTATGTTTTCTTTTTCAGCCTCTGGTAATAAACAAAAATCTCAGCCTTTTGTTCATCTATCAAGGCCTTACTGGTCTCAATGATTCGCTCTTGCACTGCTACATGTTGGTGGAGTCCATTGATCTTTTCACAGAGGGCCTCATTGTCCCTCTGCGCTTCCTGCATGTTTTGGGAGTACTGGGACATTCTCTGTTGCAAGTGATTAATCTCCTGGGTTTGTGTGTCTTTGGCTTGGGTGTTCTCTTTCAGAGCACTTTCTACCCATCTGGTGTGCTCTAGCAACTTCCCATTCTCGTTCTTAGTTCTTTTAACTCCTGGAGGGCCAACTTACTTTTCTGTAACTCGGTTTGTAACTCGCTTATTTCCTGGCCTAGGGTGTCTTTCTCTTGATTTAGGGTGCCCCTCTGCTCCACCAGGTCCTCTCTTTGTTTTTTAATAGTGTGGGATTTCTGGCGCTCCTGATCGAATTCCTCTTGAGAGTGGAGGTCTTTCACAATTAATTTATTATTTTCCTCTTTCAATGTTTCTATCTGGCTTTTTAGGGTAACTATCTGTTCTGCGCAGACTCTATTATAATGTAATTATTGCGCCAGCTTGTGTTGACTCTCTTGCAGAGAGTCATCCTTTTCCTTACACTCCTCTTTCAGTGCCTGTACTTGGGTGCCTTGCTCTGCATGATCCTGCTGTTGGCGAGCCAAATCCTCTTTTAATTTGATGACAAAGGGCCTCATTAGGACCCTGGTGCTCCCGTAATGAACAGTGCCGGTACGAGACCGGCAGCATTCATTACGGGATGCCTTATTACTAGGTATGCTAGTGGGTCCCGCTTTTCACGTCTGGTCTGGCAAGACGTGAAAAGCGGGACCCGCTAGCAGGCCAGGATGCTAACAACAGATGCCGTTGTTAGCATCCTCCCCATTCCCATTGAGCCCTATGAGGCTCAATGGGAATGGGGATTGATTTTGACCAGGTCCAAGAAAAGGGCAATTACCGGTCGGCATAACTCGGTTATTGCCCTTTTCTTGGACCCGATAAAAAATCATTACCGACGACAGCTGTGATCTTAATAAGGGCACGGCTACCGCCAGGTTCGTAATGAGGCCCATAATCTCTAGATTCTGCCTCCCATTCTAGGCTCTTCTGTAGACTTTGTTCTGCTGAGTCTAGATCAGTCTGGATTTTATCTAATAATTCACTTTGATTCTGTGCCAGAACTGTTTTTAGCATGCTTTTCCCGTATCACTCCTAGGTGGAGGTATAGGTAGGCCACAATTCTGGCAATTTTGCTTTGCTCCTCTTTAAGTTTTCGGGCCATGTATAATTCACTAAGAGCTTGGTGTAGTGGGCCCTTGTCCTGCCATGTATTTGTATATGTTCATGGCAGTGACCTGTTGTGTGATTTCCTGTAGCCAGACATGTTCATCCTGTTCTGGCCACTCACCACTGACAACATGTTTGTGCAGGAGGTGCTCCCTAGCCATACTGATTTCTATTGGAACAGCCATTTTGGAGATGTTCTTTCTTTATTAATTATTTTGGGGTTGATTTAATTTTACTTTTACAGACAGGCCTGGTTTTGGAGTATTTGTTTTGGGAGGCGCGTGTACAGTGTGGCACAGTATTCCAACCCCACAAAGTATTACTACTCTGCAGGTTAGTCTGCTGTGTTAGACTGTCATGGGTGGTAACCAAACTCAATCACAGATAAGCCCCCAAATTTGTTAAGGATTTCAATCAGGCGATACACCCTGGTCCCAGCCTATTATGCAGTGCACAACTGAAATGGTTATTTTATTATATATATAGGTTAAATATTTGAGAGATACACCACTCACATCACACACCCTTTTCAAATACCCCGGGTCACAATGGACCAGGAACCAGGCTGGTTGGTAAAGGTAATATTTATTTATTTAAAATTCCAGAAAATCACACACTTTTTAATATATGGGGCAGCAATCACCAATGGTGTGATAATAACAAATAGGAATGTGAGCAATGCATTTAAATTAACCCTTTAGCAACACAGATAGAAAACACCAGAGAATAGAGATACTTTTGAATTTTGGGAAAGATAGCACTCAAGTTAAGATTTCCCCCTGCAATATTCCTCAACCCACAAATAAGCAATTCTAAATAGATATAAGGAAGCAGCAGGTAATCGGGAATGAGGAATAAGGAACCAAATTCAAATACAACCTTCCCTCCCCAAACAAGAGAGAAAAACGGATCTGAAACCCTTACACTGTTAAAATGACACTCGCAAATAGCTGAATAAAACAATGAATGTGTGCAAAAATCCTTAAATAAGTTCAATTTTCTACGGGAGCAACACTGGAAAGTAACAATCAATCAGAAGCAATAGATTGAGCAAAAGCATACAATTCTAAAATTAATGGAAGGTTTAAAACAATTGATAGTAAAAAATAACACTTGTAAAACTTTGCAAAAATGTTCATTCCCGCCTGAAATTAACCAAACCGTTTTAGATAAAAAGGGGTGAAAAATGGGGGGTAGCTATGGATCCTAGGTACAATGTGAAAGTGAAATGAGGTCTCTAGCTGTTAAATTGAGTGAGTTATGCAAGATCTAGTGAGGTGCCTTTTTGGAAAATAAAGGTGTGAAAAAGGAACAGAAATCAATTTTGACAAGGACAGTTTCACTCTACACTAGGGCATTCAGGCTAGGCTACCAGCTTGAGACACAGTAAGCTCCGGAATTGATCTTTAGAATCAACCCTAGCACCTGGGTGCCTGCCCTGGCAGACCCAGTCCGGTTACCTGAGGGAGGATTAAGGGTTTACGATTTCACAAGACAAATTATTAAAGAAGTTTGCACTAGCACAAGGAATCAAAGGCAGGATTTCAAGAATGATTGTGACAATATTACAGTTATCAGGATAAGGATTGGATGACTTAGAGATTGGGATGGAACAAAGCAAGGCAAGGTTTACTATGTTTCTATGGTTCCTATTGATACTCACAGTCCACTTTTAGTCTGGATTTTGGGCAGTCAGCGGTCTGGATCACACACGGATCAGGTCTAACATAGGGCAGCCGGACAAACTCAGCGGGGCAGAGTCAGCTGAGCAGGGACTGGATACCAAAGGATAGTTCTTCTGGACTGGCAGTTCTGGTTACTGGATCCTATAGGGAATCAGGATAGCAGGATAGCAGGACAGCAGTGAGTGGCAGCAAGCCAGGTAAATTCAGGATGCTTCCCCAAAAGACCACAGCGGTTCCCTTGGTTATGGGGATTATTTTAGAATTGTGGCCGAAGCAGGATGAGCAATTGCTTGGCCTTGTGGTTGGGATCTGGAGTTTCGATGGATAGATGCAAGATGAAGACAGGAACAGGATGCCGGCGTAGGAATCAAGAATCAGTGTGTGTGCTGAGTGCTAGTCAGGGGCCCTTATTTATAATGCCAGATGACATCATTACAGTATATGACAGAAGCAGGATTCATTACGCACGCCCCTAAGAATAGGATTGGGCAAGGGCATAGTCTCCGCCTTGCTCACAATTGGTTGGATATCAGAAAAATGATGTTATGTTTATGAAGTGATTTTTACTGTATCTAGAAACTCCCACATTTCCTTTACCGAAAATCCAATTTTCCAAAAACAGATATTTATGCAGTTGCCACCTCTTAGTAAATCAGATACACAGGTTACATATTTTGTGTCCCCAGGGATGTATGTACAAAATTTGACATTTGCAACATGGATGCTTTTCTGGTAATACAACATATATCACCGTTTCTATCCAGGGTGTGCCACAACCTTCTACGAAGTTTTCCAACACAAGTCCACTATTCCACTTTTACACTGTGAAAATGGCACATTTTTACCAATTTTGACAGCTGAGATATAAGTCTTTTTAAAGTTCTTTATAAAATAGTCTTAAGACAAATGGGGTCATTTTCTGTCATTTTTTTTTCTTCCCAGCTAACAGATTGGCAGTTTCTTCCAGGCAGGAAGGGGGGGCTCTCTCTTAATTGAAGGTTTTATTGCCTTTCACACTTGGCAGGTGAGGGTCCCAGGACTGCTATTGTCCCAGCATAGAGCAAAGACGAATGTCTGATGAGCATGTGAACTGTCATTGTCCTATCCAATTCAAGGTTTTTCAAGCTGGTACTTTGCACCTAAGTGTCCTGGATTTAGGGTATATCTCCCTTCCCAGGAGGAGTTTCATAGCTGGTAACTGGAATTACAGGTTTCTGAGAGCTTGCAACTCAAGCCTGTGTGTTTTTAAACTGTTTAATTTCTTACTTTAATTCGGTTTGCAGCTCCGCAGATTGCCACTGTCTTGGTAGCTGTAGTCATTTCCCTTGCAGCAGGACTCTTATCTAAAGTATAGATACAGTTCTCCTTGCCCTGGCTCAGAGGGTGAAAAGTCTCTTTGAACTGCTGCGCCTGGATACATTTTTCAGTATGTCCCCTTGTTCCATTTTTGCCCGAAGTGTGTGAGGCAAAATCGTGCATCCATATTACTGTTGTTGCTGCCAAAAGGAGTTTTGAGGTCCTGGTGCACACAGGAGCCAGCACAGCCAGGTTACCGTTTCTTGCGCACAGGTAGCTCAGTGAGGTGAGGCAATGCCGTTGAGTGGGTCAATATATCCCACAGGGCTCCCAAGAATGTTTCACAGATGGCCATGCAAAGGTGGGCATTAGCTACTGCAAGAGGTTGGCGAGTGACACTCTAGCGGTTTGAGTCAGTGGGTGACATTCGTTGAAGTGGTGATTGAGGGTGCATCGATGTGCTATCAATAAGGCAGCAGTTCTCAGGCTATCTGGTCCAAACCGTGGTTATAACCCTGGTTAGAGTCAGTGAATGACCCTTCAGAGATTCAGTTTGGATTCCAGCATTGACATTTGCTTCAGACCTAACAGGTGACATGCTTTGCTAGGACACTATGTAGTGTTGAGCTAGTTTAGATGCAGTGCCATAGTTCGGTAGGTTGAAGGAGCACAGACACCATCACCAGTGCCTTCCCTATTGTTCATTAAGTGGGGAACATGGAGCAACTGGTTCAGTGTGATAGAACAGAGAGCTTTGGCTAGTCTGGCCCTCTAGTTGCTGTGAGGACTTCACAAAGGACTCGAAGGACTGGATACTCTACTTCAAGTTGTGCTCAGGGGTCGAAGTGTATGAAAAGAAGTAGTGGAACTATGTTCCCTGCTGGCTTGCACCCACTCCCCACAAACCCCATCACCACACCCCCTCTTACGCACAACACAAACCACCAAACACATGCACCTTGTGTTTAAGGGAAGTTCAGTGTATTAAACTGAAAGTACAAGTTTCAGCTTCTTCCTACACTTTTATTTTAAAACAAAACCATCCCGGAATGGTTTCTTTTTTTTTTTTAAGTATAAGAATGGTTAAACTTAATTTAAAAAAGTAGAGGAGCACTGCTCCCAACCACTCCCACTCACTTCAACCACTGGTTGTGCTCTTCTGGCTCGCAAGATGCATTGCAGAATGGTTGGTCCTGGTCAACAGCACTGATTGCGCCCGATGTTCCCTGGGAGTGGTTAGGGGACCGACCATCCTTCTGTCTTGGGCAGCTCCTTCTTCACCCCAGGGTGAGGACTTTGGACAGTTCAACTGTCTGAAAGGAATTCCAGGTGAGAATGTTTAGAATGTCTCCTGGGCCTTAAAGGATCCTCAAGAACTGACCAAATTCTGCTGAAGGGTGCAAACCACCTTCTTTTAAAGGCACAAGTCCCCAGGTGATTTTTCTCTATCTAGTCTTAAGCTAGCTTGCTTTAGTCAACCAATTCCTGTTCCTGGCTGGAGTGGAATTTGCCCTGTTGATGCCACACCCAAAGTGCTTTGCTCAGAGGAAGTGGGGGAGACAGGAAAGGGAAAGCGAGACAGTGACAAACAAGATGGTGGAAGGCTTCTTCCACTGTCCAGAGCACTCCTGCCTATCCTACTAGCGTTCCCTTCCCTACTACTGACAATGAAGATCTTAGACATGCAGTGCCCTGGTGTCAGGCTACTACTCCTTAATGGTGGTCCTCCTTTGATACCTGGGCCCAGGACAGTTTCCTGCTGTGCGGCTGTCTCAGGGGGAGAGTGTCCATCTGGCTTTAGAGCTGCCAGAAGCACGGAAACTGCTCTCCTGAACATCCATGAATATCTGCTCTCCAACCTTGACTCTAACATTCGCTCTGTCCTCATCCTACTTGATCTCTTGTCTGCCTTTGACACGGTCAACCATACAACCCTGCTCAACCGTATACGAGACAACCTGGGTATCACCGATCAGGCTCTGGCATGGCTGACCTCTTTCCTCTCTGATCGACCCTCCCAGGTACAACTTGGGTCCTTCCTATCATCAATCTCACTCTCTACCTGTGGTGTTCCCCAGGGGTCTAACCTCTGCCCTGGCTTTTCAACCAATACCTGGCAACCAATACCTGGCAACACTCGCCTACTGCATTTCCATTTTCTGCTCAAATTTCCAGTGCTATGCTGATGACACTCAACTCATCTTCCCTTGGCCACCTGCTCTCCTTCCCTCATCCCTGATTGCCGAATCGCCATTCAAGATTGCTGTGCTGCCAACGATCTTTGTCTAAATGCCAACAAGACAGCGATCCTCCTCATCGGTACACCTTCACCATCCTTTCTCCTCACTCTCTGGCCGGCCTCCCTTGGCCCACCTCCTACCCCAACGTGCGAGGCTAAGAATCTTAGAGTCATCTTTGACTCCACACTTTCCTTCTCCGCCCACATCTCTGATGTCTCTGAAAAGTCAAACTTCTTACTGCACCTCCTCGGAGGTCCTCTGCCTTTCCTCTCCTTCCCTCAGAAGCTTACTGTCTCCCAAGCTCTGGTTCTTCTAGGCTGGACTACTGTAACAGCCTATTTCTAAATCTACCTCCCTCCATTTTCAGTCCTTTACAACTAATCCAGACCAGGACTGCAAGACTTGGCCTTGCCCTCCAGCCTTGGGATCGTATCTCTCCAGCTCTGAAATCCCTTAATTGGCTCCCAGCGGATGCGAGGATTCAATTTAAAACCCTCTGTATTGTCCACAAGGCTTTCTGGGGCCTGGGTCCAAAATACCTTCAACTATCCCTCCATAAAAACCTCCCCTCCTGAGCCCTATGCTCCTCTATTTCAAACTCCCTCAGGGTCAGTCGTTTTTCAAAGAAACAAGGTGGGGGTAGATCTCTGTCTTTGGCTGGGGCCTCCCTTTGGTACAGCCTCCCTGCCAACTTGAAACTTGAGGAGAACCATCTCTGGTTCCCGAAGCACCTCAAGACTTTCCTCTTTGCCTTTGCCCCTCTTCTCCCCTGCTGATCTATATTCTCTCCCTGCACTGTGCACCTGGCCACCCTCTGTCCTTCAGGCCCAGGTACCTGCTCACCCTGCCACCCTCCTGCACTGCCTCCGGGCCACCCCTTGCACTGGGGTCTGTATCTGTACCCATACAGTCCCCACCCATTTTTCTTCTGCACTTATCAGATATACCCTATCTGCTTAACCTAGAACTTGCCACTTGCTGCCTGCACTACTGCTGTTTATTGCCTTTATTTATTTATTTATTTTACTTATTATTTATTCTGTCTCTCTGTTCCGCACTTTCCACTTCCCCATCTATCCATGCACTTTCCCTCTGTTCCCTTTCCCATGCACTTGCGCGTTCTCAATGTCACTGGGCCTAGTAAGATCACTGTTTTTCTCCCCTGTTCCCCTCCCTTCGTCTGGTCGCACTCTGAAACACTTGTGTATGAGCGCGATATAAAAGAAATATCATTTCATTTCATTTACCTGCCCCTCACAAAGGGAATAAAAGAGAGACTGGGTCCTCTGGGTTTCCTTCCTGATGTGTGGCAGTATCAGCCAGTCTGACCTGAATACACATTCCCTTCCGCAGCAGAGCTGACTCACAGGAGCTGGCACATGTGTGATATCAACTGGGATGTGGTGGCAATGATCATATGTAGCGCCATGCACTATGGCTTTACTCAGGCATAGCTTATTCTTAGAGATTAGTTTGCTAACAGCACAGAGTACTCATGCTCATCGTAGTTTTAATACAGGGGGCATATCGTAAATGCCGCCCCTGTGGTGCAGTGACTTTGCTGTACCTGCAGTGGTCCACTGGGCATTTTGTGCCCTTTGAACCTGCTCTGCACCACGAGCAGAGCAGTTGCTACGGATCAGGCTACTAATGCTGCAGTGCACAAGTACACTATGCTTTTGGCATAGAGTTGCGATAACGGGGTTCTGGTTAGCAGAGTACCCCTTTCAAGAAGGAATCACCCACATCGTTTTACGTACAGATGGCAATTTCTTACAGTTCCACCATAGCTTGGCACTACTCATGTGCCATGGCTGGCCTATGCGGATGATGTGCTTGCTAGGTCTCTGGTAACATTACATGAGTGCGTTAAGATTAACTTTCTCATGATTCATTCTCTTCAGACCAAAATAGTGTGTCCTGGTAACTATATTGATTATCAGAAGACATGGCACCTGGGCATGGCTACTACTGGACAAGTGGACACTTATATCTATCTTAGAGCCTCTATCAGTAACAATTCAAAGAATACAAGCCTTGTCTGGAGCAAGAGCTTCAGAGCTGTCTTCCTCATGGCTGTTGCAAAAAGCTTTGTTAGGAAAACAGCAGGTTATAATATGAACAGCATGATACTGTGTGATACTCAAAGTGTGGTACACTCCATTCTATGTAGACTTGAGGCAGACTGTGCCATTAATACGGATTGGTTGAATAAAGTTGAGGGCAAAATGTGGAGATTAGTATTAGGTCTACCTCAATGCACACCAGTGCGGCTATATGGTTGGAATTAGGTTTTATCTTTCTAGTCACTTGTCTGGCTCTGAGGAGAGCACAGTTCTACTTAAAAGCATACACAACACTTTTATGCCCTTTTCTTAAAAATATTGGGTGAAGCAATAATGCTGGGCAGATTAAAAAGTCTTAATAGTTTTAAATGCCAAAATGAGTAGGAATGTTTTATAGAAATTCACTGGAAGTTTGATTAGCAATTCAATTGTTATAGTTTAAAGAAACAGCTATCCACCAAAGCGAAATTATAGGATTGGCGACATTATCACGACCATGTGAACAAGCTAAAGACACTAACTGTTTTGTTATATCTATTTTAATATTTCCGGTTTAAAAATATGGAAATGCAATTTAATCTGCTAGCAGTCATTTCAGTTTCAGGCGCCAGAGTGTGTGTACCCTGTTCAAAGAGGACCTGCCCACTCTGTAAAGTTCAATTTTCAGACACTATCCAGACACTAACCAGCACATTTGAACATTCTATATCTAAATATGTGTGTTCACTGTTTGGCATTGTAAAAATAATTCTGGGTCGTTGTCTGGCAGGAATACAGCTGTCACTCACCTTGGCCTTGATACTTTGTGGTACAAAATTGAGGATAAACTCCCTTAGAAAGGAAAATGTTCTTGTTTTTTGTGGTTGTCATGTAAGTATATTTTCAACCATGTTTATTCCTTTAATTGTTCATTTAGATGAAATTAATATGTTGAAGTTCTGAAATAACATGGCTAGACTTCAATACAGGACATGGTGGTTAAACCACAAAATAGGTGAGCTATATATTTCAGTGTCCACTGTATGCATATGTGGATGCTGGTACCAACAGGTTTTGGCAATTAAAGAATTAAAACATCAAGGTGTTAACAGGATTATTCTAACATTGCCAGTCCTCCCTGTAGGTTTGTGGATGCAACATGGAGAGAGGGTGTTTTTAGTCCCATTTCTATGTCCAATGTTTAAACATAGGGAGGTAACCTAACAACCGGGTGACGCCGGAAGTAGCCTGGAGTCGTTGCGATATGCTGTGTATCTCGAACATGAGGAAACAAATGAATTAAGGTAAGAAAATACGTTGCGTGTCGGACGCTGTGTTTAGTGTACAAACACGGACCATAGAGGGAGTTGCGGCAGAGCTCTATACAACGTGAGTCGGGAGCCGCGTGTGTTTACACGAATGCCACGAACATCTTACATGCCATCTTACACTCCATTATAGGGGTCAGAACTTTGGAAAGGCGTATCGGCGGGTTTTGGTAATTTGCAACATGCGGATGTAGCAATGAGAGAGGCAGTGAATGTTTTGGGTTGCTGGCATAATATACCAAATGCAACAGTGTATAATTGCGGACAGAGATTACATTAGACATGCCATTATCACTTTTTGGGGATTGTGATATAGATCAATCGAATATTTATGGGAGCTGCTTTTGATTTGAAGCTTTTAAGCACATTATGTGCTGGTAACAACGAAAATAAGAAATAAAGAGAGGAAGTGGATTAAGGAGGATAAATGTATGAATCCAAACCAAGCAAACCAAGACTAATTAGGAAATGTCCACCCTGAGAAGGGTAAGTGCGACATATCCAATACCCTGGTATAGGATGGTGATAATAATCAAAAATAGAAATAGATTTAGCCCGTATTATAACATGGTTTTCTGTTTGTAGGAGATGTGTACTGAAGGAATTCATATGTTGCGTGACCAGAATACGTTTATTGACCCATAGATCATAATAGGATCTGAAACTGGCTCTCCTATTACAAAATTATAAGTAAGTATTCAAGCTGTGTACCCATAACTAACAACTATGTTTTGCGTTCAAGGTTAAATCTGATTAGGAACTAACAGGTTTCCGCCTCTTTTTCTGATTTCACAGGAAAAGACAAAATAGTTTACAATCAAAGAACCTGTGAGGGATTGATCCCACAATATCTGCATAACCTCCGACAATCATATACGGAGGTGAGTGAGATGTATGTAACTACCAGGAGAGTTACTTTTGATACAATAAAAGTGTATGTAAACAAATGAGGGTGACAAGATACCACAATAGGTTTTATAGATTTTATGATTATATTTTTTTGTAGATGGTGTGGCTCACTCCAGTCCATTAGAAACAAGATACAATGAGATCTTCGCTGTACGTCCTGATGAAGGTCTAAGCAACAGATGGGCGTGATTGCTAGTGCCCAGCATGTATGACCAAAACATGTGTCAACCAGAATACTGTTTGTAATATTAACAGACAGACATTGACACCTGTATTTAAGAAAGGGTTTGAATACTATGTTAAAGTGGTTGTCTTAAAGATGGTGATACATAGGGTCTTACCTGCACACGAAAGTTGAGAGTTGATGTGTATATGAGAGTGTGTGTTTGAATGTGTGACGGGAGAAATGATTGTGAGCCAAAAAGTGTGTTTAGAAATTGTTTTAATTGCACTAAAATGTACTGTACAATAACAGTGCAGAGCATATATGTATACATTTTTGTACTGATTAAATAAAATTGTATGTAGAACAAATAATAGAATTAGTGAATTGTGTCATCCTCAATCCACTAGTCTGTTGTGTTGTATTCCCTGATCATTTACCTGAAGGACCAGGGATTTAGTACAGGTAATGGGTAGTTGATTAATCCGGGTCAAGAGTGTAAATCTTTGTACCTCAGGATCCAGACAAAGTAATAGAAATGGTTGGGATCTCATAAATCTGTTGGTTACGCATGACACTGGGGCATAACCATGGAGTGTTGCCAAATGATCATAATTGCAGAGCTAATACCACTGCGCTACCTTCCTTGCAAACACTTTCTTTAACACTTCATGTTTGGTCCCGCGGTTAAAATCGGGGTACCAATTTATAGTGAGAAACAGCTTTTTTACCAGCAGTAAATATTTATCAACATTCTTTGTCTCCGCGGGTTTTGTAAGAGACCATACGAGCCAGTAAGTTGTCTTTGCTGATAGTTTGTGTTTGGAGAAACAGCTCACCTCTGCGCCTTAATATCATTGTCTTCAAAGATAAAAGTCCTAATTCTAGGCGCAGATACTCTGTAGGGGTGAACTGTGGCAAGTTCCAAATGCTACGCAGAACGTTTCAATGCGATTCCGCCATTCCAATTTGTACATCTGCAGGGCTTACAATCCATACAGTATAGAAGGGCAGAACCACTGTTTGTACAATAATACAATCCCACTCATCGAAAATCCTGAACTTTTTCTCACAAAACGGCTAAACCAAAAGGTTAATTGTCTTGCCTTTGTGGTTTTAATTTTTATTATATTTTCGCAGCTCACATTTTGCATTAGATCAAGACCAAGATATTTATATTATTTATTTTTATTTTGGATTTGTAGAGCACACTGCGGCGCACGTGCATCAATGCGCTATAAGGATATTTAAGATTGCTTGCTTGAGGGTTACAGGAAGTAGCCCGAATATAGATACTTGATACACATTGCTTGGTTACAGTTGGTTTGGTTACATGCTAGAGGTTACAGTGCAAAGTTCAGTGGAATAGGCAGAAATAATGGTAACATATATATTACATAGGCTATAGGACAGGCCCATTCAGAACGTAGTAGTTAGGCTAAAGAATGATTATGTGCATGGTACATAGCGCAATGGCAGAGGCCCTTTCAGACAAACAGCCTCGTTTTTATGGCCTTGCGGAAGGCTGCATGAGAGTCAATGGTCCTGATTTGGGCTGGGAAGGTGTTCCAGAAGGTTGCGGCCATGGTTGGGAAACTCGACCCTCCTGCACGCACTCTGCGTGTGTGAGGAACAGTAATCCGATTAGCATAAACAGCCCTCGACGGTCTGGATGCAGTCTGTTTGGTGATCCTTTGTGCAAGGTACAAGGGTGCCAGGCCGTGAAGGCATTTGTGTGTGAGAGCAAGTGTTTTGAAATAGTATACTGAATTGTCATAGTTGGGTTTCAATGGTAACCTATTTATTTTTTTTGCGACAGCAACATCACCTTGGTTTTCTCTTATGTTATTACCATTCAGCGATGTGGTGCACTCTTTTTCCCCAAAATAAGACATATCGAGCCCACCCTCACCATTTCGGAGCCACCACCTCTTTTCTCCATTTCTGAAGTCATCCTTGTCTTTGACATATTTTCTTTGCTACGAATCACTGCCATGAAACCCAAACCTCTCCGATATCTGAAAACCTCATGTGAAGATGTAAGTTTCGGGAATGAGATTCGGGCAGAAACAAAAGCCTGCCAAGACCTGCAAACAAACCCAAAGAAGTGCATTTCTTTGAACCGGAAAACCACGTTTATAAAGGTTTGCCCATGGCTAGATAGGAGTAACCATCTCACTTGTTTCATACTTTGAAATATGCCACCACTTCACTTGTTGGCCGTGTTAATTCTGACATATGCTCCCACTTCACTTGCTGACCATGTTAATTCTGACATATGTCAGCACTTCACCTGCTGGCCAAGTTAATTCTGACATATGCGCCCACTTCACATGCTGGCTGTGTTAATTCTGACATATGCCCCCACTTAACTTGCTGGCTGTGTTAATTCTGACACAGGTCCCAACTTCAATTGCTGCCCTGTTAATTCTGACATATGCCTCTGCGTCACTTGCTGGGCGTGTTAATTCTGACATATGCTCCCACTTCACTTGCTGGGCATGTTAATTCTGACATATGCTCCCACTTCACTTGCTGGCCGTGTTAATTTTCACACATGTCCCCACTTCACTTGCTGGCCGTGTAAATTCTGACATATGCGCCCACTTCACTTGCTGGCCATGTTCATTCTGACATATGCCCCCACTTCACTTGCTGGCCATGTTCATTCTGACATATGCCCCCACTTCACTTGCTGGCCCTGTTTATTCTGGTCTTGCACCCGACATGACCCCATCCCTGACATTGTCTAGCCCTGAATCCATCAAATGTGTTTTTTTTTATCCAGCAATGTTGTTTTTTTTTAATAGCTGATCAGCAGATTGCCTAATTGTTGTGTTTGATGCCCTAATGACTCTGGAGCAGCGCCCATCCCATAAATGGTGCTGCTTGCAGGAATCAATTCATTAAGTGAATGCAATCTGGCTGGCTCGCGTCGAAATGTTCGAGTGACCTTTAAAATAAGTAGAAATATTCTCGGCACATAATGTGTAACAAATACAATTATTTGACTCTTTGTTAATGAATAGAGCCTTAGAACTGAGTAATTAACATACCGACATTTTATCATCCACATTAAGTCAGGGCTTGAATGATTGTCCTTAAATGCACCAGTGCATTTCAGAAATAGAGCCTCTCTTATTGTTTTGCTCCAACAAAAAAACAAAAACGATAGATTCCTGAATTCCCCACAAAGATCACTTGGTTTAAATGCCAGCATCTATCAAAATTGCTTGATTTAGTATGCAAATTGGGCTCTATTTTTAAACTGACATTCTGCGTTTGGCAGCTCCTCCCTAGTGTATCCCAGGTTACTGTAGATTCATTTCCTGATGGCCAGGAATCATGTCTTTGCGAGTGGGGGCTGGCAGCGCTCCTCCTAATCTCTGGTTCGTGAGACGCCGCACGTGGCTTGAGAGGATCTGAAATGTCAGGCTTCCAGGCAGGCAGAAACAATTAACATTTGCCGTGAGAATTCAATTGTTTCCTGCCATCAATTGGATGCTGCGTTAAACGCCTCCGCCATTCCCACCCAGGTCAGACTGCTTCACTGTAAACGTTCTCTAAAAAGGCGGGGAAATTCGGTGAGATTCGGGGGTTCAGACCACCTCATCACAAGAGAGGGGCAGGCGTACTTCATCTTGAAAAATGCAAACCCCTGCCTTCTAGTTGCACAAAGCCATCCAATAAGAGGAGAACAAGGGGGATACCGTTCTAGAATTCATTGGGCAAGGGGGATAGTTTTAAAATGGATGCCTTGGTGTAAAGACACATCCAGGTAGTTCAATATTTCATTCCGTTCATTGGTATTTCACAGACACACCAAAAAGTATGAACAGAAACTAGCAGTATTTCCTAGTTTGGATTGTACCTGTTCAAAAAAGCCCCACACCAGTCGAAAGAAACACCAGCAGGCCACCCATCTAAACCCACGTTAGCTGAAGCCTGCCACTGACTGGGAACGGCGTGCACAGTATTTGGCCAACCATGAGGCTGGAATGTCAGACATGTCAGCCAATCAAACTACCAGGAATTTCATGAGCTCCTAATTAGACAAAATGGCTGCAAGCTTTGCCTCAATGTTTTGGTACTTTATCCCCTTCTCTTATTGGGTGAATTCTGCCCCCCCAAGAAATGGGGTGGTGCTTCTGTCCAACATTCTTTACCCCAGAAGCAGATCGCTGATGCGCCATCCATTCTGCTATTTGCTCCATCAGTACTACTGCTGGATATTTCATCCAGCCCTAGCTATCATCAAAGGGAAATACTGAGTCAGATGATCTGAGTACCTTTATAATCTCAGTCAAAACCTCCCATGTTTACTAATCAATGTGCATGTGATGCTGTATATGTCTAAACTCTTCACATGGACAACAGCATATTCTTTTGTGCCAATAATGGACCATTCTAGCCTCAACTTATTCATGTTATGTTATGTGGAGCAAGTGGCCCAGAACAGAGTGCAACTGATCTCTCCAATCAGAGAAGCACACAGTGCGCCCCAATCAGGACCAACAACACAGCATAAACCGCAGCACAGAGAGACAGCTACACACCCACAAAATGGCCAATCCAGAAGGCATCCTGCTGCTGCACCGACTGATGAGGCGGGACATGATATGTGGGAGGATCGCTGTATTTCAGCTGTCTGATGAAGAGGTCACCCAGAGGTGCTGCTAACCACCCAATATCATACTGACGATGTTGAGCTAGTCAGAGGGGGCCCTTACCACACCCATGCCAGCCCATGCCATACCACCACTAGTCAAAGTATTGCTAGCCCGGTATTTCTTTACAAAAGGCTCCTTCCAGATCACTAGTGGCGTCATGGTGGCCATATCATAATGCTCTCAGTTACAGGCCCTACACAAGGTCTTCAACATAATCCTTAAATCCGACAGGGTTTAAATAGGCCCGCCTTATTATATGTGTACCAGAGCAGGATTAGTGAGAGCATTTTATGACATAGCTGAGTACTGTGCATTTGTGTTGCCATTGGTTGCACCCATGTGGCCCTCCTAGCCCTGCGGCCATAGAACACTTGTACGGGAATGAAAGGACATTAGGAAATAGAACACTTTCCAGGTGGCTGTCTAGCAATAGCACTGCCACAAGCCAGCTCTATATTAACACATTTATAAACATTGCTCTACAACATTCCTGATGACATAGCAAAACTCCCACCTCAGATATTTAAATTATATCCATTTACTCCCATGTGAAGTGATACACTTTACAAAGTAAACTCACCACAATGCTGAAGTCAAAACAATATGCATTGTTTTATTCTCAGGTTTATTACGCACATAAGACAAAAAAAATCGAAAAAGCACTCACCATATTGTCCAAAACACTTTGCTTATGTTTTGCAGAATAGATGCACTCTTTTGTGGGGCATCGTAGGAGATGCAAGTTTTTTTGGTGTAATGTGATGCTCATGCCAGCATTTGCACATAAAAAGTGGGCATCTGACAATTGTGCCAAAACGCGTCTCATCAGATGCACCATAAAATGCCCACTTGTTCGCGACTCTTTTGTGCCACAATTTGCACACCTTTGTGCACTGGATATGTTTGGTATTTTCTTTGTGAAGTTGCCATCTGGAAAGAGATGTGCAATGGTACAGTGGCATGTTTGCGCTTCCTGATTTTGAGAATCTGCCCCCACAGAGTTCAGAGTAATACGTGTCCTGAACTAATGTCCCACTAGGCATATTCTCTATAATATGTAGCTTAGCATCATATTTAATAAGAAGAATCGAGGTCAATTTGTAAATTGCACGAATGGGACCTTTTGCATTTGCACCTTTTGACTTTGCACGTAGATTCAAATATGTCCCCTCCATGGAATTTCTGGTATTTGTACCACAAAGTTCAAAAGGAAGGGGCAAAAGAGGTGGAATTACCTTTGCATTTTTTTTTGCACTTCATAGTGCAAATTGATTAAATCCCACCTGTCACCTAGCCTTGTCAGGCAACCTTTTCAATGGATTCCTATGGAATCGTTCTGCTTTTAGCTGATGAGAAAAGCAGGCGAATTCCACAGGAATCCAATGTATTTGTTACAGCTAGAAAATGTCATGTTGATGCAAATCCGTGCTGTTTTTATTTTGGCAGAGCGGATGGGGTGTCAGGAATGGCCATAGAAGTTAATGAAAATACAGTAGAGTAAAAAGTATGCGTAAATATTTTTACGCATGCCTTGTATGCATGATTTTTATTCTATTCTTATGAAACGTACTCGAATAAGACGGGCCGAGTTTAAAAAAAAAAACACTTTTTGTGGTGTAAATTACTACATGTGTGAGTTATTTCTAAGGGTAATTGCAAATAAATTAGCTGTAGCGTACTAAATATGTGTAGGTTGCACCTGAGTCACAAAAAGGCCCACTTGCACCCCAATACACGTGGTCTGAAATGGAGGAAAATGTGCACTGGAGTAATTTACTCCCTGTCAGACAGAAAAAAGAAATATGAAACATGTCTGAACTTTATGTTCCTAGTTTCAAAATATGTTTCCGGCACATATCCTTTTTACTCCACCCATCCCACGTGTCTATGTACATTTTCCGTCACTCCCACATCTCAGACCCTGCACTTACACCTGGAACGTTTAGTGTGTTCATAAAAGTTTCTAAGACAACTTTGGAGATGTGTGAAACCACACAGGAGCTCATGTTGCTCCAGGGCGTAACATACATGAACGTTGTACAAGCCTTGGCTTTTGCGCCTTCTATTCATGCCACACCCCATTTTCAGTCATTTGTATGGCAGGGAAGAGGGGCGTAACTTATAATTCTCCAGCCCCCTTCTCATGCCCCATACAAATACTACAGCATTTGCGCTGGCATGGATTAGCACGCCGCAGCAAATGCTATGGATTCCTATGGCAAAAAGATGGCAGACTCTGTTGGAATCCATTGTAAACGCCGGCTGCCATGTGCCCGTCAGGCAGTGTTCAATTAATTTGCAAGGCAGAGTTCAAAAGGGCAATGTGCAAGCGCGCACCCCGTCTCTGTACACTACCCTTTTGCACTGTGCTGTGCAAATGAGGAAAATGACATGGCGACGACCTGTGTACACTAAAGTGCAAACGTAGCAGGTCCCTGCTGAGTTTTTACAAGGACTCCGAAAAGGAGAGCAACAAAGTTAGGCGTTTCTGGGAGTTGACCTTTTCCCCATTCATATCCACAATCCGTAATCATTCCACTAGGAACACTAACTTGTTCTGCTCTGGTAGAAAGCCATTTAAACATTTTACATTTTTTTAGAATCATTGCGAATACGTTACTCGTTCTTAATGAATCCCTTTTTCCAGGAGTAAGTGAAACTTCTTGACTGGTGCACTTTGCTTCTTTCCCTGTAACTATTCCAGACCTTAATATTTAGAGACAAACCCTTCTGGACGTGGCAGTGGAGCAGGTCAGAGAACATTGCTGTGGGATTAAGGAGGGGGACTGCAGAGGGAGTGGGTGGGAAATGTGGCACTATAGAGACAGCCGAGAGTACGCACATTTCTCTGAAGCAAAGGACTATGGTCACAAACACAGTATCCTTGGGAGCCTTTAGATCATAGTTCATGCATGGACTCTATTGTGCTAAGAGTGTCTTGCACCCATGGGGCTGCAGCAGTCGACATGGATCCATGTCAGACACTTTACACACCCTTACAACCATGGATTAGGAGTTGTTACCACAGAGTGAAGGCGCACACAGCAAGTGTTCGCCTTGTTTTTATTTATTTTTCAAAACAGTAAGAGCATTAAATGTACTTTTCTCTTATTACACCTCCACCATTTATAGGAGAACTGATCCCAGTCGCAAATACGTTACTAATCTGGAGACCCAACGTGGCGCTGAAACACCAGTTTGAAGATAGAGCCAGTATCTGATTCCTGCTTCTGGAATCGTCTTTTCTTGAAGGGCATCCTGCCACTGATGTCACTGGAAAGAAATTCCAAATGGTAAGGCATCTGGGCCATTTTTGCAACACTGTAAAGTGAAGGCGGGAATGTTGTGGATGAATCTAAACACTGCCATTGCTCTGACATCTACTGAGGGTGTCCTTTGCAGTGCTCAAGACCACCGCTTTGCAGCCTGCCAACCATTATAGTGCAAATCAGGCCTGGTCTCCACCAAGGGGGGGCAGCCCAGCCCTAAATGGCAGGCCACATCCCTCCTGCATGAGACCACAAGCAACCCTAATCATAATTCAGCCTCACAGCGCATCATCTGTGTGGTCTAGCCTGGGTCTCTAGGTATAATAAGCTTGAAAAACCTATCTGGGCATACCAGTCCCATGCATGGGGGAATCTTTGCAACACTGAAGAGTGATGGCTGGAAGATTTTGAATGAATAAGGTCAAATCGGGCTTGAAGTACAGAATGAATGGAATCCAGAAAATTGGATGAAATGTATTAATTGATGTGACTTTACGTAGTGTGAACCTAGCTATGGAGCAAGGAGCACTGGACAATTATAAACAAGGTTACCAAAGGATGTACATCCAAGGTATGTTTGTGGGGTGCAGTTCTGGTTAGTAGACCAGGCCAAGTGAGGGTTCTCCCAATGTGGGATCTAGGTATTTGTGATGTCACATAGATACTCCCAATGCAATTAGGTTTTCCTGAACTGGGGTCAAGGTGTGTTGTAGGTGTTCTAATTGGAACTGGTATGTTCGGCCACTTAACTGGGGCATAGCATGAGCTTGCCTGTTTCCCAGTTTCCCCCTTGCAGACGGTATTATACCTCCAGATGGTGTGACTCCTAGATGTGGTTGAACTGCCGGCATTGGAGAGTTTTGCAGTGAGGTAGTCGCACAGCTGTTTGCTCATGGCCTTAGATGTGATGCATGCTGTCTTGTACAGTGTTTGGCCTGGAATGGGTTAGCTGTTCATATGTGCTGGAGGTGCGATGCTTGTTTGTGAGTTCATAGGAGCTTGGGGAAAGCAGAGGCTAGGGGAGACACATGGTGATGTCAGGCCTAGGGAGTCTGGAGCAGGGGTTCTGACCGTTAGCACTATTCCAGCCCTAGCAGGCCAACCAAGGTGAATTCCTCGTCTTCGCCCTTATCTGAGGAAGCCAGTAATGACGATGCCCAGTGACACGTGTTTACGTAGTGGACTTGCAGGTGGGTTGGAGTGGGGAATAAGGTGAAGCCTGGTCTGATGAAGTCCATTGCCTTGATCTTGTGACCTTCAGTGAAGTGACCAAGAGTGCCTGGTTCCGCCGCAGGCGAGCAGATTTTGAGCCAAGGCATGATCATCCCCTGTATCCCCCATCTCAGGGAAGGGGACATTCACTTGGGAAGCAAACACCATAAGGGATCAGGGAAATCAAGCTCTCCACAACTGCATAACTGCAAAAAACAGTGTTTTAGCTGCCACTGAAATTGAGTAGAAATGGCAGCGGAGCACACAGGGCTCTTTCCACAGAGTGGCATGAATTCCATCTAAGTGTAGAGTGGGAAAGAGGTGGACCTGAATTAGGAAGGAAAACGTGACAGTTAACCATCTATCCATTGTACTAGTTCTCCACTATCATTCAGTTAAGGGAGTCCAGCTAGGGTTCAGAGAGAGACATGACAACCAAAGTGAAGACCATCCAAGATGACTAGCCAGCCACAAGACCCACATCAGAAGTCATCCTCTCGTGTGGAGGGTACTAGCCAATCCCTAAACCCATTGCCTCTAGAGACACACCTGGGTTCCCTTTTCAATGAGATAGGCTAGAAGGCAGGGTCAGGGTGAGCCAGGAAAGGGGGGAATGCCCAAGGGAAGGCACACACCAATCTGAAGGCCTACATCAAGGCTGTAAACTATCCCAGCATGTGGAACAGTCATTCCCCATCCCAGTTGACACAACTGAGTCTCCTTTAACCAGAGTCAGGTTGGGAGACTATAAAAACCCAAGCACTTGGTCTTTGATGGAAAGCAGCTGGAGTAGGAACTGGTGACCAGGCAGAGGACAGGTGCAGTTTTGGAGAAGGCTGGGGCAGATTGCAGGAAGACCTAGTGTGGCAACAAAGACCGGGAGGCTGTAAGAGAGGTTCAGACGGCTGGGCCACACTGGAACCTGGTGGCTGAAGGAGAGACCCAGGAGACCAAACTGAGGAGCAAAGAGAAGTGGAGCTGCTTGCAAGAAGTGTGGGAGTGATGGGCAGCGATAGTAAAGGTGTTTTTGGGGGAAAGCTGTGGCCAAAATGGTGCAGGAGGGGGAGGAAGGACATGAAACTACTGACAGATCTGCCCAAAAGTGTGAAGCAGGTGATAGTGAGAGAAATCTGGAGAGTAGAGAATGTTTTGTGTAAAGGGATAAAGGAGATGATAGAGAGAAGGCGGGATACAGTTGGTAAGTGGATACAGGTGTGCCTAAAGGCCAGAAAGAGTGGGCGATGTATGGAGAGTGAGGAAAGCTGTGAGCAAAGTGGTGGATATATAGGGAAAGATCTGGTGGGTCAATTGTGCCCAAACGGGGGAAGAAGGAGCTGTAGGAAGAGATCTAGAGAGTGGAAATGACCGTGCCCAAATGAGTGAAGAAAGAGAGAGAAGGACAAGGCTACTAGTGGGAGACAAACACTGTCGATAGTAGCAAAGAAGGTGATCAACAGAAGATAGATGGGAAAAAGAATACACCAATGAGAGTTGGTTGCAAAAAAAGAGCGCTCTGTAAAGGAGGAATTGGAAGTTGATAGAAAGTCTGATTGTAGAGATCAAAAGTCTAATAAGGGGAATATGAGCAGGTGAATCCCGAGATTCCAAGCAGGATTTTCAAGGTTCAGGACATGCAAACCTTGCAGGTTGGGTGGATGCAAGCCTAGGGTGTGTAGTTTGTCACTACGCAATCTCCTGAGCTTTCTTGGCCCACATCGCAGACATTGGGAAGAGTCTTGCTTAATACGCCGGTACCTGCATCTTCAGGTGTGGGAAAGTTCCCATGGAGATATTACCTTGATGATCACATCAAGGGAATCAATATTGAGCTTCACCCACTTTGGACGGTTCCATGTGATAATGCCCCTGCAAAAATGTCGTCTGACAAAAATCCCACCAGTAAATGGCTGTGGTTTGCAGGGACATTATCACATGGAACATGCAGGGTACACCCCTGCAATGCCCAAAACCTTTTTTTTTCCAGGGGAGAAGGCAACACACCCACAACCCCTGCTTCCCTTTACCCCAAATATATGGTCACCATATATAAAGTCGCCAAATCCTTTTCCCGGTGACCATATGTATAGTGATCATATATATGGGGATAATATCACTGGATACCCTTTGGACAAGGTATGATAAGGGATGATGGAAAAGGACAGCCAAAGGGAAGAGGACCTGTCAAACCAGGGTTTACCCGAGCCTGAAAGGAGTATTTTGCGTTCCTGCGAGGGGAACTCTTGTACCACTGGAGACTGCAAGACTCTGTAAACATTGATTTTTTTCTTGAATTTTAGTTTGAAGCCTCCTGAGGTATCCTGACATGTATAGTTTCACCTTATGCCTTCTCATTTAATATTTTGCCATCACACTGTAGCAGTTACCCAATAAACCACATTTAAACATTAATCTTTCTGTGTTTGATTGTCATTGGTAGCCAAGTCCTACATGGCAATGTATAAACACATTACCAAAGTAATTTTGTACTGTTCACTTATTCCCTAAATCCAAATTCAACCCAGCTTTCTTTCACAGAGCTTTATGAGGCATTTCATAGGGTGGCAGCATGCTGCATAAAACCCAATAACATACCAATATAACAGTTAGAGGCAGTGTGATGACTTGACATCTGCCCTGTAAGAGGACAAGGATGAGAATAGGCTAAAATGCCCACTCACATTTCTCCAAACCAAGAACCAGCACAATCATAAAGGTAAAACAGGCCCAGTAAAGAGATATACCTCCTTTGTCTTTTGTAGTAACATTGGCCAAGGGAATGCAGGTACAGGACGCACGTCTAGGCATAAACGTCCCACTCAGGTGACAAAGCAAAACAAAAGAGGCGATGCAAGAAGGTTTCGAATTAATCTTAACCTCTGGCATTGCTCTGGGCAACCATCCAGACCATCGATCTTTGCCTGCCAAGTCATTACAAAAGGGGTAATACCGGCAACTCCCACCATGGAGTCCTATGGGACTTCATGGAATGGGGAATAACTACCCTTACTGGCACTTGGAATCTGCCGGTAATTCCAGCAGATCAAGAGCCTGTAACAGTAATTCCGTTTGGTGGTATCCCACCGGATTTACCTGCAGGATACCACCAAACCTGTAATGAAGGCCCTATGTATTTCTTCCAACAAAGGTATATATTGGGCAACTAGAAAAGGGGGGGTGGGCAAAGGAGCCTGGTGGGACACTGCACTTGCATAATGAAATAAACACACAGAAGGCAGCAGGTGGCTGGAAGTTGTGGGTACGTTGCCCAAGTACTCCACAGTAATGGCAAACTAAAGAACGTTTTCCAGTCTCACTGCGCCAACACACAGAGTTTCTAGACACTGCTTAAGTTTCAGATTTATTTAATGAAACGGGGTACAGCCTGACACGTGTTTCGAGCAGTCCTTGCTCTTCCGCATCTACAGCAGACCACCAGGTCTGGCTTCTAACTAATAGACTACCGCAATTGCGAGGAATTAAAAAAGTCAAATTACAACAACTTATGATCTATCGCATCAGAATTTTCTTCAATATAAGCCTCGGAGGAAGAGCAAGGACTGCTCGAAACACGTGTCAGGCTGCACACCGTTTCATTAAATAAATCTGAAACTGGAAAACGTTCTTTAGTATATATTGGGCAACATTCAAGATGGTACAATCTATGCAAGAACCATATTTTGGCGGTGTAACCCTGCATTGTACAGTTAGTAGTACTTCTAAGGATATATATTACATATACATCCTATCTCTCTCAAGTGATCTGTAGATTGGGTATTGTATTCTCATTTTATTTATCTAATTCTACAAGCATTGCAATTTCAGAAACTTGTTAGGCTTTGGCTAGTACAGGATTTCGGAAAAAGGCCTTATTCCGAGTTTGGCAGTAATTCGGTGGTAATACTGCTGAATTACTGAATTACTGCCAAAATTGGATATTGTTAACATCACTTGGTCCCTTGGGTTTACCACGAGATTACAAGTGGTGGTACGGCGGAGTTAGTCTGGACTCCATTAGGGATTTTGGACAGAATTACCACCAACAGAACTACCAAGTGGCAATTCCACTGTCTTTTTGAGGAAAAGTAGAGGATTTACCTCCAGCATCATGCTGAAGGTAAATGCTCCACTTTACCTCAAAAAAAGTAGAAAAGAAAACTCTGCATGGTGGTAGTGGTAACTCAGCCGATTTAGAAATCCTCCACTTTTTCTCCCAAAATCGGTAGAATTCAGGCAGATTTCTAGCAAGTACGAGTGGTTGTGACAGTATAAACATTTGGTGGCATTTCAGCAGGAAATACTACCAAACACATAATGAGGTTCCAAGTCACATTAACATTTGTTACATTTTTTTAAGCATAGCCTCTGCATCATTGCCAGGAACTTTTAGCTAAACTGTCACAAAACAGTACCCCAAACAAGAACCAAAAACATGTTTGGGTTTCACTCATTTTGATGAAGGCTTCTTATCATGTATACCTTTTGTTATTTTATCATTGATGGCCCATTCACCATGGGTGATAGTGTGGTGCCCTCTATGATGAAGTCCACTGTCTCATCCTTCCAGTGATGATTAAGGTGCTCAAGGGTTCCTGCTGCCACTACTAGAGCGGTGATGCTGGGCTTGGGGGCAGAGTGTGGAGTATCCAATGGCGGGCACCACAATGCACTGACCAGTAGGCAGGGATTCTCCACTGTTAGGGGAGTTTTGCTAAAGACTACCTGAGGGCGAGACTCTATAAAACTATCCTTTGCTATACAGGCCCCAACTCTTAGTATAAGTCTGTACTACCCAAAGGTTTGGTAGAATGGCAGAGCAGCCAGTCTTATCTTATGAGGAGGATGTGAGCTGTAGGTAAGTAAAGTTAACCCAGTCAATACATTAGCCCAAAGAAAAATACACTGCAAGTTATAATAAGATATACATGTTTTTTATATACACAAGGCAAGGTAGGTAAATACGATTTTGGACTAACCAACACATATATAAAACAATAGCAACACTTTTTCAGATGACTGCTTCAATAGTAGTGGCTTGCGCCTACTTTTGTTACAGGATAATGACAGTAATGACAGTTCCACTAGTAGTGCTTGCACCAGCAAGCACTACTAGTTGCTTGCTGGTGCAAGCAACTAGTAGTGGCTTGCACCAGCAATTGTCACCATTCATTTGTAAAGTTACCCATACAAAGGTCTGTTGGAAGGAAAAAGGGGTTATTTAGATCTAGTAACAGCAATATACTTCTTGTAACACTTTTCAATGACCTTAATGGTTTAGCAGTCCAATCCCTAACTAGTCAAGAGTTCATCAAAGTCAGTTGAGGAAGGGTGCAAAGTCTAATGCAGCAGCGGAAAAAGGCAAAGTTCCACTTTAGTTATTTAAAATAAAGTGTTTTAGTGGAATACAAAGTTAATAGGGAGCTTGGAAAAGACTCTCTACAGGAGCACAAGCTGTTATGCCTGGGCAAGAGGTATGAGTGGACACCCAAACACCCGGTATCGTACTCCCGTCATGCTGGAGTGACTATTTGGCTTGAGGTAAATTCTACCTTGAGCCCCAGAATACCTTAGGCTGGTTTAAGAAAATGCCACTGGATTCTTTCCTGTGCAGCAGTGACAGACCCGGGCTCCTGATTCCTCAGTCTGGTGACAAAAGGATGGACTCTGAAAGGGATGTCGCAACATTCATGAGAAAGGACCCTCAGCAAGGATTTGTTTGGTCTCCCACATCAGTCTGTGGTTTTGGTGCCTTTTTATCATCTCCAACAGTGAACGGTTATGACCCGGTCGATCTGCCTCATTTCTGCAGTCCTGAACTCCAGTGTGGGGACTTTGAGGAGTGGGATTGTGTCTCTAGAGGTCCAACTGGAGCTCACCAAAGTTCTGAGAGGATTCGTTCACGCAAAGACATTGCAGGGCAATTAGGTCAAAGGTCCTAAGGTATTTACGGTTTGCAGCCCTGGAAGTTCACAGCACGTCAGGCATGGCTCGTTCTGCAGCTCGTCTTATTGCTAGTTGGTCCCACCGGCCAAAGGGAAGGAGTCATCCTCTTCGGAGATCCTCTGTTGATAAGAAAATGGGGTCAGGACAGCAGTGGTCTCTTTGTGGTTATTGGCAGTGTCTGACGGTGTCTCTGGACGTCTTCAGCTTTGGATCTTCTGTTCCAATTCTCCTGTATTGTTCATTGCCTGAAATTCATCACTCTTTCTCATACGTGTGGATTCCTGGAACTATATCATTTATTCTTACCTTTTCTACATCAACCAAGTGCATAGTAGTGATGCTTTCCAGTGTATGCACCATCCCGTCACTAGTGCGACCCTCGTGCCGCCCGGGTATATTCTTCCTTACTAACCTTCCCATTTGTTGTTTTGTACCTGCCGTTGTTTTCCTTTCAACTGGTACCTATTTTCCCTAGGAATCCCACTTATCAGGTCCGCTGGGGGTTGTATCAGTCATAGTGAGTTTGTGGTTATCACTTGTGCATACTCATAGTCTTGGGTTTTCTTGTAGGTTCATCTAATAAGGTCCAACACCACCTCAACCATTGTCTAGGTACTTAGAGAATTATCTGATTGTCTAAATAACTCCATATTGCCTGATTGCTTCTAATCATACTGTGTTTTCTTTGCAGCATTGGTTATTGGCGGTGTGTGTTCTCCCGCTCTTTTAGGTGATAGACATCTCTGCTGGTTTTTACTCAAACGGCAGAGAGGTACATCATAGAAAAGAGCCCCTCTTAGAGGAAGCCTGAATCACAGAATTCAGGGGAGTTGGAATCCTGGCAGCTGAACCCGAACCTGTTAAATCCTACCTGTCTCTGCGTGGTCATCTTACCCAGGCTCCAATCAGCATACGGAGCGGGGAGTAACACTCATAATTGAAGTCCATTGAGCATACTGGACCCCAAGGGATCCGTCTTGGAACAAATACAACGTAAGTGGCATTCATATGGGTATAGGTGTTTGGAGAAGGATTGTGCTCATAGGAGGCTAATGGAGGGAGCAGATGGAACGAGAGCAGGAGGGCAGTAGTTTAACAGAAGAAAAGGAGAGTGAGGGGAGATGTGAGGAGGAGCATAGAGGAGTGAGTTGGAGAAAGAAGGACGGTATAAGAAGAGAAGAGGAAAACTGCTGTATGAATATCAGGTGGAGGAGGAGGAGATTGCAACCAGAAGAGTGGACAAGAAGAAGAACATCAGGAGGGGAGAGGAGGAGAGTGAGAAGAGAGGAGAGAGGAGAGGAAGAGAGGGGAAACATTAAGAGGGGAGTGGAGAAGAGTGAATCCACAGTAGTGGAGACGAATTGGAACATCAGGAAGGGCCTGGAGAAGAGTGAGAACAGAGGAGAGGAGGAGCATCAGTGGGGAGTGTCAAAGATGGAAACCAAAGGAGAGGAGGAGGAACATGAACATGAGGCAGGTATGTAGGAGAGTGAAAACAGGGGAGAGATCAGGAGAGACACCAGAGTGAGATAATAGGTGCACATTTGCTACAGGGCAAATCTCAGTCTGAAGTGAGCCTAATGTGGGTGGAGTAACAATCGCCTGTTAAAGTATAAAGAAGGTTTAGATGATACACAAAGTCAGAGAGGGAAAGGAAGAGATACAAGAGATGTTAGCCTTATATACAAGCATGTAGCAGAATATTGGGGAGAGGCTTGTGGATAATACGCTTAGGACTGTGGGACAGTATGTAGAAGGCATAAAACGATCTTGGGAATCTGGGCCTTTATAAAAAGGTGGGTTCAAATCCAAGACAGGCAGATTTGACACCGGAAAGCATCCTTCATGACCTGAGACCACAGGAGAGGAGGGTAGATCATTCTCCGCTCTTGATCACTGATGGTCTAAGGGACATTTAGATTGTTTTGTGGGCTTGCCTATTTTGTTTAGCAGCTCTGTGCAGTCCTCAGCGCTGCTGCCTATGGAAGTGGCATGTCACTCTATGTATCGTTTACCATCGGCATCTTTGGGGTATGTTTGAAGAAGCGTTCTACTTCTTTTGCTATTCACAACTCTATCTAGAAAGCAGATCCTAGCAGTGATTAGGTGATGTTTCTGGTTTCTCTTTGGCTTTATGGTTTATCTCTACTTATAATGTGGGAACTCTGAAATTAATAGAAAGACACAGACAACTATTGGACCGTAGAGACAAGGCTGGAGATAACATGTGTCGGCATAGACACATTCTGGCATAGGGGGGCAGGAATGGGGCACCCCCTCAACCGAACCCACTCTCAGTCCTAATGTTGGCTCTGGATTTCTTTCTACCCCTCCAAACTCCAGCAGAAATGGGTTCTTAACCTCTTCTTACAAGGACAAGATGGCAGAGGACGTGAATGAGCCACCTCTAATAGCCTCTAATAAGTGATCTTTTTTCATTTGTGATTGGTGCAAAATCACATGCTGCACATTTCAAAACACTTACACTAAACATTGGGCCATGTGATCTTTCGCAATCATGTTTGACAGGGGGTCTAAATAAAGGCAAAACGAAACCGGAAAAGAAAAAGCTGCATGCTTGATTACAATTCCTTGGGGGTCCTTAACTTTCTGCTGGTTTATGATTTAGACTTTCTTTTTATTGTCAGAAGGCCTTCTACTGAGGCCCCACTGCAGCTGCAATTCATTTAGTTTGGATATGCTGCCATAAGTTGCCGATGTGGCTACCTGACAGGGATGATCTTTGAGTACCTTGTTATTCCTTGGGTGGGTTTTCTCACCCAGGAAGCGTTTTGGGGGTGAAGTTAGTGGCAGCTGTATGATTTACTTTCGGCCATAATACTTTATAAACTTTTGATTTAAACCCAGTAATAGACATGTGCCCCTTTATGGTGGCAAATCGACTCATAAGGCATGCTTAGAATCCTACGCCCTAGTTATTTGGTTTTCTGGTCTTTTTTGTTTGGTTGACTCACAAGGGACAGAGCAAATGTCCATTATGCCTAGGCTCCTCTTTGCCAAATTCACAAATGGTATCCAGTTTGATCTAGCTAGTGGGATCTTAGACACTGCAATACACATTTGTGTGTGCACCTGCAATCATAAAGTTTGGCTTACCATTCCTAATTGGACAGGCCACAAAACCTTGAACAGCTTTGGATTGGTGGCTAGGGCGAACCAACTGCTATGTTTGTGCATGTCTGTATGTCTGTATCTACAGAGACCGAAGAGTTTTCAACAGATGTGTTTGCTGAAACATACCTGGAATAGGCATGATATATGGGGGATCAGTGTGGCCCTTTTTGCTTCTGGACTGGGTGTCATACTGAGCTCAATGATTGAGCAACCATGATTCTTCATGATGTGGAATCTTGTCTTAATATTTCCTTCACCTTCCGCCCAGCATCCTGTGCTGTACCATCCATGCCTACAGTCAATGGTGTTCACTTGAAGCTTCTCTGCCTCTGTTGTATTCACTGGGCCTGATGTGGAGATCGTTCTCCCTGGATGCAACCTGAGTGACCTATTGCTCCTCCAGAAAACTCGGTCTTGGCAGTTTTCATGCTCGGTCAATGATCAGAAACACAGAATTGCATAAATCTAGTTTGTGATTTTGGAACATGTGATCCTGCTCAGGAGGGTGGGGAGGGAACCTAACTGGACTGCTCCAACAAAGAGAAATGTATTGGATTCATAAGCTTGACATAATGTACGCACATGGGAAGAATTTCGAATGGGATCTGAACTGTTATTTGTAAATCAACGATTTAGCTGATTAATAAGATCTTTACATTTGTATCCATATGAAATACTTACAATGAATGGGTTAACTAGATGTACATATGGATCCCACTATTGTATAATGCCTAGGAAAAACTCACACATTTATGAGAAGACATGACAATTAGAAAATCAGTAGTTAGCTGATCAGTTTAGACTTCCATAACCAAATGGAGATTTATTTAGAGAGTATGTTAAATTTACCATGAACCAACCTGCCAACAGGATGTATGTATAGGCAATATTCATAAATTACCATGTGCAAAAAATAATATGTCTGCAAGCTAACTTAAAGGGAGATTTATTCAGAGAGTATGATACACTTACCATGAACTAACCCCTGAACAGGAGGCGTATATAGGTAGTGCTCACAAATTACTAACTTATGATTTTTATCAGAATGTTCACCACGTGCTATCCCCCAAAGATGAGGCATATTTAGTCAATATTCAGTAGTCACTATATGTAAAATGTAACGAACATATTTACAACTTTTATTGAAGATCAAGTACACACACGCTTGACTTATTGTAACTGTATAGATTGTCCTGACACTACATGCTTATTGTAATGCCTGTTGAATCATTACCCATTGTTTAGACAATGCCACAGACTCAGAGGCCGATTCATGGAATAATTAGCGCGGCGCAAGTGGGCAAAAACGTGCGAATCGCAGTGGAATAGCGAAAATCGCAGTGCAATTGCGAAAATCGCACGAAAAGCAGCGCACGTCGATTCATGGAAGGCCGTGCGCGAGAAAACCAGCGTATGTGCGATAAAAAAGTGCGCGGCGCACGTTGGCGCACAGGCCATCTAACAGCGTGCGCCAGGTCACAGCGAAAATCGCACAGGCCACAGCGAAATTCGCACATAGCGCGGCGCACGCAACAAAAGTAGGCGGAACACGGGCGTAACACTCGGAATGGGGAACAACTTGCCAAAACGTGGGCGTCACGGGGGAAGTACAGGGCACAAGTGCGCGGAACGCCCACACGCTCGCCTACAACACGTATTCATGGAATAGAATAGGGGAAAAAAGCGCACGCTCAAACCAGCGCACAGGCACAAACACGACCGCCACAAGAAAGCAGGCGGTAGCGTCTCTGCGGCTGTAAGAAATGTGCGCCAAAAGGTGCGCCAACAAATAGCACCTATATACTGCCATGATGAATGTCCCATACTGTGGCCCTCCAGGAAAAATGACGTGCAAAGGGGTACCCACAAACACGGACACCCGCTGACAAAAAATACGTGTGCGTGTATACCGAGGTGCGCGGGAAGTCTAACACGCGATTTCAGCAGGGTACGTGCATCACAGGGGTTCGCGTGAAGTTATTCACGCGATCGGGCCTGGGGGAGCGGGCTACGTGTATTTCAGGGGTTCGCGTGAAGTTTCTCACGCGATCGGGCCTGGGTGAGCGTGCTACGTGTATTCCAGGGGTTCGCGTGAAGTTTCACACGCGATCGGGTCTGGGGGAGCGGGCTACGTGCATTACAGGGGTTCGCGTGAAGTCCCTCACGCGATCGGGCCTGGGTGAGCGTGCTACGTGTATTTCAGGGGTTCGCGTGAAGTTTCACACGCGATCGGCCCTGGGGGAGCGGGCTACGTGTATTACAGGGGTTCGCGTGAAGTTCCTCACGCGATCGGGCCTGGGGTAGCGGGCTACGTGTATTACAGGGGTTCGCGTGAAGTTCCTCACGCGATCGGGCCTGGGGTAGCGGGCTACGTGTATTACAGGGGTTCGCGTGAAGTTCCTCACGCGATCGGGCCTGGGGGAGCGGGCTACGTGTATTCCAGAGGTGCGCGGGAAGTTCAACACGCGAATAGCCTGGGCGTGTGTATTTGAGGGGTGCGCGGGAAGTTCCACACGCGAATAGCCTGGGCGCGTGTATTTCAGGGGTGCGCGGGAAGTTCCACACGCGAATAGCCTGAGCGCGTGTATTACAGGGGTGCGCGGGAAGTTCCACACGCGAATAGCCTGGGTGCGCGTGTATTTCAGGGGTGCGCGGGGAGTTCCACACGCGAATAGCCTGGGTGCGTGTATTTCAGGGGTGCGCGGGGAGTTCCACACGCGAATAGCCTGGGCGCGTGTATTTCAGGGGTGCGCGGGAAGTTCCACACGCGAATAGCCTGGGTGCGCGTGTATTTCAGGGGTGCGCGGGGAGTTCCACACGCGAATAGCCTGGGCGCGTGTATTTCAGAGGTGCGCGGGAAGTTCCACACGCGAATAGCCTGGGCGCGTGTATTACAGGGGTGCGCGGGAAGTTCCACACGCGAATAGCCTGGGTGCGCGTGTATTTCAGGGGTGCGCGGGGAGTTCCACACGCGAATAGCCTGGGTGCGTGTATTTCAGGGGTGCGCGGGAAGTTCCACACGCGAATAGCCTGGGCGCGTGTATTTCAGGGGTGCGCGGGAAGTTCCACACGCGAATAGCCTGGGCGCGTGTATTTCAGGGGTGCGCGGGAAGTTCCACATGTGATTTGACAGTGTGGGTCCTCCCAGGTGTACCCTGTACACCCTCCACGGCCCCTGCAGGCAGCCCACACCACAGGGGACTACCCTGCATCCCTGGTTATGTCCCGCAGGCAGCCCACCCAACATGGGCATGCCCCCCAGCAAAGGCACATGTCTCCTTGAACTAATGAACACCAACTCATGTCCCCTTGCACCCCCACCCCCCAGCACTGTGGGGCACCTGCCAGCAGGCCCCCACCCATGTCCAACTCATGTCTCCCACCACCCCCACACCCCAGCCACCAGGGGCACCCTCCACCAGGCCCCCACTCATGTCACCCACCACCCCCACCCCCCAGCCACCAGGGGCACCCTCCACCAGGCCCCCACTCATGTCTCCCACCACCCCCACCACTCAGCCACCAGGGGCACCCTCCACCAGGCCCCCACTCATGTCTCCCACCACCCCCACCCCCCAGCCACCAGGGGCACCCTCCACCAGGCCCCCACTCATGTCTCCCACCACCCCCACACCCCAACAGTGCAGGGGCAGCCTCCACCAGGCCCCCACTCATGTCTCCCACCACCCCCACCCCCCTGCCACCATGGCCAGCCCCCACCAGGCCCCCACTCATGTCTCCCACCACCCCCACCCCCCAGCAGTGCAGGGTCACCCTCCACCAGGCCCCCACTCATGTCCCCCTGCACCCCCACCCCCCAGCAGTGCAGGGGCACCCTCCACCAGGCCCCCACTCATGTCTCCCACCACCCCCACCCCCCAGCAGTGCAGGGTCAACCTCCACCAGGCCCCCACTCATGTCCCCCTGCACCCCCACCCCCCTGCCACCATGGGCAGCCCCCACCAGGCCCCCACTCATGTCTCCCACCACCCCCACCCCCCAGCAGTGCAGGGTCACCCTCCACCAGGCCCCCACTCATGTCTCCCACCACCCCCACACCCCAGCCACCAGGGGCACCCTCCACCAGGCCCCCACTCATGTCTCCCACCACCCCCACACCCCAGCAGTGCAGGGGCACCCTCCACCAGGCCCCCACTCATGTCTCCCACCACCCCCACACCCCAGCAGTGCAGGGGCAGCCTCCACCAGGCCCCCACTCATGTCACCCACCACCCCCACCCCCCAGCACTGTGGGGCACCTGCCAGCAGGCCCCCACCCATGTCCAACTCATGTCTCCCACCACCCCCACACCCCAGCCACCAGGGGCACCCTCCACCAGGCCCCCACTCATGTCTCCCACCACCCCCACACCCCAGCAGTGCAGGGGCACCGTCCACCAGGCCCCCACTCATGTCTCCCACCACCCCCACACCCCAGCCACCAGGGTCACCCTCCACCAGGCCCCCACTCATGTCCCCCTGCACCCCCACCCCCCTGCCACCATGGGCAGCCCCCACCAGGCCCCCACTCATGTCTCCCACCACCCCCACCCCCCAGCAGTGCAGGGTCAACCTCCACCAGGCCCCCACTCATGTCCCCCTGCACCCCCACCCCCCAGCAGTGCAGGGTCACCCTCCACCAGGCCCCCACTCATGTCTCCCACCACCCCCACACCCCAGCAGTGCAGGGGCACCGTCCACCAGGCCCCCACTCATGTCTCCCACCACCCCCACACCCCAGCCACCAGGGGCACCCTCCACCAGGCCCCCACTCATGTCTCCCACCACCCCCACACCCCAGCCACCAGGGGCACCCTCCACCAGGCCCCCACTCATGTCTCCCACCACCCCCACACCCCAGCCACCAGGGGCACCCTCCACCAGGCCCCCACTCATGTCTCCCACCACCCCCACACCCCAGCCACCAGGGGCACCCTCCACCAGGCCCCCACTCATGTCTCCCACCACCCCCACACCCCAGCAGTGCAGGGGCAGCCTCCACCAGGCCCCCACTCATGTCACCCACCACCCCCACACCCCAGCAGTGCAGGGTCACCCTCCACCAGGCCCCCACCCATGTCCCCCTGCCCCCAGGTCCTGACGATACACAATCATGGCAGTAATGGGCAGCATACCCAGCACAAACACCCAGGCAAGGATTGCATCCACCCACATAGTGAATTCAATTACATGACACAACCCCAATGGCAAGTATGTAAATGAACACATGTCCGTCACACACACATACACAATGGCTGCAAGTGAATGTCAAAACCCATATCATGACATGTATGAAACCAAAGACAAAATAAGACAAGTGGAAGTAAAAATAAAAAATGTATTAAAGATTAAAAATAAGTAAACAAATCAAACATACAACTATGTGGATAACAAAATAAATGGTCCATGTTGGAGAACAAAAGTAAAAATCAAAAAACGAAAAAGGAATAAAAAAACAAATGTTGACCAAAGCAATATCAAGTAGAAGCAAAAGAATGAAAAACCATTTCCACATGGTGAACACAATAATGAAAAAAAGAAAATTTTCCTTCAAAAAACAAACTAAATACAGGAATGTACCAGGGTCCATGATCAAACACCATAAAGGAAACCTACTACTACCTAATGAAAAAAATATATACAAAAAAGTGGCCATTGTCCGAGCGGTCCAAAATAATAAAAACAAATAAAGGAAACCTAACACTAACTAACTATATAACTATATACAAAGGCAGCGGGCAAGTCCTGCGGCTCACTTGTTGATGTTGCTGGGCAGGGCATCATCGAACTCCATGTCGATGTCCTGGAGGCGGGACTCTGTCCTGGCCCCGAGGTCTCGCAGGGATAACCCCATGTTCAGCTCAAACTCCCTGCGAGCTTCCTCGAGGCACTCAGCCCGCCTCAACACCCGACGCATGGAGAACTCCGCCCTGACCATGGCGAGCCGCTCCTCTTCCGCCCGCTGCCGCTCCGCACCTATCCGCTGGACCAACTGCTCCCACACGGAAGACACCACCATCCCAGGGTTGCCCTGCCCTCCGGCCGATGCCTGCCCCTCTGATCTTGATGGCCCCGAGCCATGATGCCTCCCACGTTGAGCCCGCTGCTGCCTCCGACGCCACTGCCTCTGCCAGCACGACGGCATCCAGGCTGATGGAAACCAGCGACGCCGTCGTGCACGTGCCCTGCCTGATGATACTGTCACATCTTCCATCTGCTGGGGTCCAGTTGCTGTGTTGTCCACCCCTGCTGGACCTCCGACTCCCAACTGTGGCAGGGATGGGATCCCCACCGAGCTGGCTGCATTGGTCGGGGCAGGTCCACAGGGGGCCCTGGTGGCATCTGGGCTGGAAGACGGCAAGGGGAACGACTGGTGGATAGCCTGCACAGAGGAGGAGAGGGCCGCCACATTGGCCAACACATGCAGGAAACCCCCGAACATGGCCGATCCCAATTGGGCCACGTCGGCACGGTGCACTTCGTGATGACGTGCGTGCTCCTCCCGGGAAGCACGCACGGCATCACGAATCACAGCCGTGCGCATCGCGACCCCAATCAGGACCTTCTCCGCACGGCCAGGGGTTCCCACGTCCGCAGGTGGAGGGGAGTCAGGTGACATGGACATCCCCTCTACCTGCGGACAGGCCTGGGACGGGGCATCCCTGCTGGTGCATGGTGGTGCGCTCACAGGGTCAGGGACAGCGACATGCACAGGCCCCTCCACGGTGACCTGTGCTGCCTCCTGCCCCTGGCCCTGGACTGCACCACTTGCACCAGCAGGGATGCCCCCACCAGGCCCCATGTGTGCCCCAGTGGCGGCCTCCTCCTCCTCTGTGCAAACCACCAACCTGGATGGCTCCTCACCGTCTCCCACCGTAGCAGGCCCCTGTGGGGGCTCACCCACCCCTTCCGCTGCAGCCGTGGGGGCATCCCCGCCGCCTTGCTCCACAGCGCCGTCTCCGCCCTCTTCTTCACTAGCCGCTGCGTAGAGGGAGACAAAGAACACAAGCATCAGGGCACTGTACAATGGTCCCCTAGACAGGAAGCAATAGCAGATGAGCACCACTGTCAAAGTACACTTCCATCATGTCCCTCCACAACACATGGGTCAGTCCAGGCAAAACACACACAGTAACAGGCATGGTGCATGCCATGGACATTTCCATGCATGTCCAATGGACTCTTGAAACATTCAATGATATGGAACTCACATGCATCATGGCTAATGCCTATCACATGCACACACTTCACCTCAGTCACATCCATCTGGCCCCAAACACACCAAACACAGCGGATACAAGGGTAATTTGGCTGCTTCACTGAATCTGTGCATTGTCACACACATGTGTCATGCATCCATGGCATGCACAAGTCACAGACACGCAGGTCAGGCACACAGACATGGCTACCATATATGTACCTGGCATCAGCACCCATCCCTCACCCCCACCCATGTCCAGGTACAGAGACTGGCATGCTCTCATGTTCAAAATCTGCATAGGGCTCCCCATGCGGCATTTCAACACATGCAACAACCATGTGGATCACACATCACTGGTTGCACATGCATTACCATGATGTCCCTGCACACATACATGCATACATGGCCTATGGCACACATACAGGCAAGTATCATAGAACCAGCACACCGCAACATGCCCTGTCTCACACAGTAATGCTTGGACACTTACCGCTCAACTCCAGACGGGCCTCCCTCTCAAGGATCTGGGCGTGGAGCGCTGGGCGTACGCGTTCCAGGACCCTCATCTGGATGGAACTCATGCGGCCCCGGCCCCCCTCCACGAGGCGCCGGGCCTTCACAAGGGTCCTGGACCTCAAGTCCTCCCAGCGCTTCTTGATCTTCAGGACGTCGCGGGTTGCCACCCCCTCCGCGTTGATGGCAACCACACAGTCGGCCCAGATCCTCTGCCGTCCTTCCTTGCTGGCGCGGGACGATCCAAAGAGGGCATCATACTGCCCCAGGACATGCTCCACCAGGACACCAACTTCGGTGACAGTGAAGCTGGTGCCCCTCTGCCCCTCTGGCCTGGGGTTGCCACTGGTGCCAGATGTGGAAGTGCCCGACATGGCAACCCCAGAGGCAGGTGTGGGTGGGCAACTGGGTCCTGGGGCTGGGCTGTGGAGCGATGTAATCCCAGTCGGGAGTTTTCAGTTCCAGCAGGGGTGGACACAGCAACTGGACCCCTGCAGATGGCTGATGTGCAGGCACCAAATGGCAGGGCACGGTGGCAGCAGGCAGGCAGCAGCAGATGGCACGTGGGAGGCTGCTCGGGGCACTGGGGGGCAGTAACTCGGCCTTCTGGGCAGGAGCGTGGTCTTCCGTGTGTTTTCGCGTGGCCAGCTTGATACGGAGTGATTTGGCACGTGAAAATCCTGCACGTCAGCGTGAAATCCGAGGAAAGGCCCTTAGCGCGTAAGCGCGTCAGCACGCATACGCGATTCTATTGGACCAGAGTCCCTCAGCGCGTATGCGCGTCTGTGACGTGACCCGCACGGGTGTTCCCCACTCAGCACGTGATGACGGGGCACACGTGGAAATACTGCACGTCAGAGTGTCATCGCGTGTAATTGGACAAAAGTGCGCGTACACGCGATTGGCCTATGTACGTGTATTTAATGGGTGCGCGGGCACTTACACATGCAAGTACGTCAGCGAACCTGTATCCCGTGGTGCGTGTGAATTTCCACACGCTATTGGACTGGGAACTGGATTCCAGGGGTGCGCGGGTCACACGCTGTATCCCGTGGTGCGTGTGAATTTCCACACGCTATTGGACTGGGAACTGGATTCCAGGGGTGCGCGGGTCACACGCCGTATCCCGTGGTGCGTGTGAATTTCCACACGCTATTGGACTGGGAACTGGATTCCAGGGGTGCGCGGGTCACACGCTCGCCTAGAACACGCGCAAAGCATAAATTTGCGGACTTTAACAATAACAAGCTCAGACGCCAGGATGAACATACCGTTCCTAGCAGCAGTGGCAGTGGGCTACCAAAGGAGGAGGAGGAGGATAGTCAGGGCCAGAATATTCACACCCAGAACAGCCTTTTCGGGATGCCTGATGACCAGGTGTATGGGAGGTACAGGTTTCCACCACACATTATACTGGACCTGGTGAGTGAGTGGGAGGATGACCTCACATCACCGACCCTGTGCTCCCAAGCACTCAGCCCCCTGGAGAAGGTCCTCAATGTACTGCACTTCTTAGCCACTGGATCATTTCAGCGGACAAGTGCCATAGTGGGTGGGGTGTCACAGGCCACCCAGTCACGCTGCCTACACCAGGTCTTGAACATCATCACTGCACGCCCATCAGTCCGCAGGCACATATACCTGCCCAGAACCCCTGCAGAAAGGCATGCTGCCGCCCTGGATTTTTACGCTGTGGCACGATTCCCCAAAGTGCTAGGTGCCATCGACTGCACCCATGTGGCTCTACGTCCCCCCAGGGCATCTGAGCACATCTATAGGAACCGCAAGCACTGGCATTCCATCAACGTGCAGGTAGCATGTAATGCCAAGGGAATCATCACCTCAGTATATGCCAACTATCCCGGCTCCACCCACGACAGCTTCATTTACCGAATGTCCACCCTAAGCCGGGACCTAGAAGCTGGGCGGCATGGCGATACATGGCTGCTTGGTGAGTATGTATGCCACTGCACATGCATGCATGTTGGATACTGAGCAAGGTCACAACCCCACCAATGATACCAATCACCACCTCCACAGGGGACAGTGCCTACCCTCTCAGCCCACACATGATGACGCCAATTCGGAACCCCACCACGCCACCCCAGGTAAGATATAACACAGCCCACATTACAACCAGGGGCATAGTGGAGCGCACATTCGGAGTGCTAAAGTCACGCTTTCGCTCCCTTGACCGTTCTGGCGGGCAGCTGTTATACGCTCCCCCAGTAGTGTGCAGGATCATAGTGGCAGCATGTGTCCTGCACAAAGTTGCAACACGCCGGGGCCTGGCCGTGGACATGGTGGTGGCCCCACATCCCCAACCACATGCACAGCCGCTGCGCATGGGAGGGGAAAGGGCACGGGGGGAGGCAGCCCGTACACAGCTAGTGGCTAATTACTTCACATAGAAATCACACCCCTGTGCAGTGCACACTGCCCTGGCACATTCCATCTGACAATCAATGATGACTCAACCTGACACTGATCCTGAATGTCTGGAGAATGAACCGGGAATACCATGTCAGCCTGAGATTGTTCACCTGGAAGTGTCACAATGTGTGCATCCCTACCCACACAGACACCACCAATGCAGTTTTGTGAAGTTACACATTGAAGCAGCTAAAATGAATACCCACTTGCAAAATGCAACAAGAGGACAGTGCCATGTCAGCCAACCCAACCCCAGCACCGCCACACGACACACCGTGCCATGTCATGCTAATTGCAGGTAAACAAAGTAATCCCCACAACATGACATCAGTCTCACTATGTACAGTGGCACTATTAGAAACCTGCAACACCTGAAATGCTCACAGCAATGCCGGACCAACAACATACTTGAGCACGTACTACCATTAACATGACATCACAAATGTTACATATTAGTAGTCTCACCACCTGGAAATGCCTGCACTCCCACCACTACCAACTGTGCAGTGTTGTCGCCATGTAGAGTTGTAGGTGCACTGCTGCCAACATGGACCCCATCTCCAGACTAGAGGTCCTTGTGTGGACATGAGAAAGGGACCTGCAAATTGGGAGGTAGACACAGAAGAAGAGTTACACATCAATGCAACATGCAGTGTACAACACAACAGCAATATGCACTAGGAATGTATACACAGTATTGACTACAGACTGGCCACACAGCTCATGGGAGTCCAACGTCACTGTGTAATTCACTGTCACTTGGGCACACCCTTTGCAAGCCCATGGAAACGGGAAGCAGGAGGGGTGTGTGTGACTCAAACCCAAGCATCTGAACCAAATACATTACAAGCCTGCATGTGCCCAGCCACAATGCAGCGTATGCCCACAGGAACCACGGAAGCCAACAGATCGTCCCAAAAAAATTGGGAATAAAAGAAATCAAAATAAAAATAAAAATAAGAAACAATCAAAAATGGCCATTGATGGGCCCGGGGGGGTTGGGGAGGCCACCCAGGAGGTCCGAGGACAGGATGCACACCAGAACCCACCTGCGTGGATCCTGGGAAGATAAAACACCTCCATGGGCTCATGGCCCACACGGCTACCCTATTGTGGGAGTATCACTGCTGTCGCTATTATCACCCTGTGCAGCTGCATCCGGAGGTGGTTGCACTATGGGAGGCAGCCCACGCAAGGCCCTAGTCTGCTCCTCCATGGCTGCAAGCATGCGGGTGTGGTAGGTCTGGTTCTGGAGGATGAGTGTGCGGAGGTCCCCATGCAACAACTCACGGGATGCCCGGACCTCCGCCCTCGTTGCCTGCATCTCAGCTGAGAGCGTACGGGTGAGACGCTCCAGCTGCTGTTCTGTCCTTTGGTGTGTTGAAGCCTCAAGCTCAACAAGAGTCGTCCTGAGGTGAAGGAGCTCCTGCCTCAGGGCTTCCCTGTGGCCCTGGGACTCAATGGAGATGGCCTCCTGCAGAGTCGCCAGTGCCGCCCGCCTGTCCCTGTTGGACCCCAACATGTCCTCCCTGTGTGACTGGCAGATGGAGTCGGTTGCCTGCTCTAGTCGCTCCATCAGCCTTTCTGGGGGGACAATGGAAGTGGCCACCCTATCCATGGCCTGAGCCATCATCTCGGATGATGCAGCCTGTTGGGTTGCCATACCGTAAATGGATTGCTCCCATGCGGTATTGCCGGGTGGCGTACGGCCACCACGTCGGCGGGCACCACACCTGTCTGGGGCAAGGCGAACTGCGCCTTGCTGTGCCGGCACTGCCTGAGGCTGCAGGACTGCATTCCCCCTCTGATCTGCTGGCCCAGGAACAGGATCAGATGTCGCGGAGTGTGACCCTGCATCCGTAACCACCGAAGGCGTAGCTGCCAACACTGACATCCCCATGGAGGGTTCTGACCCTGGTGCAGGTGGGTGAGACAGAACAGAATCCCTCCCTGGAACACTCACCTGCGACGGCACGTAGGTCTCATCCGAATCAACACCTGAGTACAGCTCGGGGGAGGTGCAGCCAGAGACACCCCTTGAGAGCACGACCTGCAGCACTTGTGGGTTCTCCCCCACCACCACACCATGTCCCTCACTGGTGGTTGGTCGGCCCTCGGACCCCTCCTGGGTCTGCACCATCTCCACAACCCCAGCAGTATCAGGTGCGTCTTCCCCTGCAAAGACATGAAAACAAAGAAATGGAAACAGGCATTAGCACCATGGCACACAATGAGGGCTGAGAAGCAAGAGAACCAGTACTTGATTGACACATGTCCCACATGACTAAAACCCTCCCATGCATGCACCCTCACTGCGTATGAAGTGCAGGCAAATGGCACACACTGATGACACCAAGATGGAAGATGAACACATTTTCTGCATGCTGCCTGGCAGTGGCATCACACATTGGCCTGTGATTGCCAGGTGAAACACACATGCCATCACACAGATGGCATGTACCATTGCTATTGAGTGAAGATGGAGAGGAGGGCAGCACCTATTCATTCAGTCCAGTTCCCGCATGTAATTGCTTTTCTAATTCTAACAGGTCAGATTTTTCACCTGGAGCTGCCAGTCTGAAATGGTCCAATTGCACAGGGACATGTGTGTACAAATGATATCCAGGTAACAAAGTCACTCCACTTTACCATACCCATGTCAGACATGTGACTAGTGGACAGCGACATGCCTAGTGAAAGTGGTGGAATGCAAACAAACTGACTGAATGAACAGTGAAAAATAAGCAAATATGTTGTGGCAAGGTGACACTTCAAGGGCAACTGGCGTGCAGTTGGGCTAGATGTCTACTGTTGGCAGAAGGGATACTGCTATGGCCAAATGCAGCTGCGCAGGAAGTATTGCATGAAGCACATGGCTGACCCATACGACTCAGGCGCACACACTCTCACCTGGCACACAAACAGAAGCCCTCACACACACACCATGCACATGGATGACACACACATGCATGTGCACTCACCGGACAATGCCTCGTAATCAGCCAGATCTCCCACGCCTTGGATCTGTTCCTCCGTGACGTAGGTCCCAGCGACTGACTCATGTGGAGTGAGTTCCATGTCTACTACTGGAGACCCACCTCCAGTCACTAGAGGTGCGGCATGACTTGAGGCCAGCTTACTCTTTGCCCTGCGCTTTAGGTCATTCCAGCGCTTATAGCAATCATTGGCTGTGCGCCTCACAATTCCAAGGGCACTTACGATGTCCGCAACGGTCTGCCAGTGTGCCTGGCGTTGTGCAGGTGTGGTCTTGGATCCTGCAACAATGACCATCTCGTTGTCATGTCCGGACACATACTCGACAAGTGCATTCAGTTCGTCATCCGTGAAGCTGGGCTTCCTGGATGGGCCGGACTGTGTAGCCGTGTCTGGGGCATCATCCTGTGCCGGACGAGCACTCTTCCTCTTCCGCTTGGAAGGTGGTGGTGATCCTGAGTGTCCTGCGCCGCTCTGGACACTAGGGGCAGGAGCCCTGGTGGACTCTGTATCAGGAGTGTGGGATTGCACACTCAGCATGGGAGTTGGTGCAGGCATTGGCTCTAGTGTGATGGTGTCAGGGGGAATGTCAGCAGCATGGACTAGGACCGACACTGTCCTGGCTGGGTGTGTGAGGGCTGGGGTGGATGGAGCCGCAGCTGCCCCTGCAGCCTCTCCGCCCTGCCTCCTTGGTGCAGCAGATGACCTTGCTGTCCCAGATCCACGTGGCATGATGGCATCAACGTGCACCAGCGCACGTGTCGTAGCCCTGCTGACCTGGAAGTCAGCCATGGAGTCAGCCAGGTCTGGTGCCACAATGGGCTGGTCCAACAAGGGCTGAGCATGGATGGTGTCAGCCACATCAGCCTCAATGGGAGGGGGGGGGATTATGGGTGCCCGTGACTGGTCCTCCACACATGGGGGGACAGGCTCACCCTGCAAGTTACGACCACGTCCCCTACCGGATCCACCACGGCCACCACTTGTGGCTCTTCCACCTTTGCCACCCTTACGGAATCCTCGCCTCCCAGCCATGGCACTGATGTTAATGTGCGTATGGGAGTGGATGTAGACTATTGTCCTGGGCAATTGGGGGTCAAAGGGGTTGGGTACCAGATGGTAATTGTACCCTAGTGCTCTAGCAAGGCTGAATGTAACCCCTGGGGAAAGATGACGGGTCACGCAACGCACAGGAGGCCCAAAAAAGGGAGATGACGTGCACGCAACCCCTCCTAGACCACGTGTGCAGAAAGAAAAACCTGCACTACGCTGTGGCACCCAGAAACACAAGAATGAACGTATGCGTGTCACACGCAGCCTAGAATGACCTCTGAAGGGGTAGGCTACACACGGGGCAAGCACAGATGTTAGATACGTGCGTGACTCACCGTCTGCCTGGTAAACGAGCGTGTAAAAGGAGCACGTTTGGTTGGCAACACCCCCGCCAAAAGAAGATTTGTACGCTGTCTGAGGAGACAGGACAACAGTAGAAGGGAACACTGTTTGAGGGAACAGGCCCAGGTAAACCAGTAAAAGCGAAAGAAGAGAAAAAGCTGTCAGAGGTAACAGGGAATACGAACTTGAAACGCCGTGAAGTAAATCGCGTGTGAAACGACAAGAAGTACAGAATTCACCCACTCGCTCTCCACGAAAAGCACGTACAAGGAAGTGGTGTTCTACGCGTACCTTTTATACAGGCCCACACGTCCACCGTCACTTACGCGGCGTGTACGCGCTAGGGCCATTTCCACCAATTACACGCTTTGTCACTTCTGCGTGTAGGGACATTTCCTCCAATTACACGCTTTGTCACTTCTGCGTGTAGGGCCATTTCCACCAATTACACGCTTTGTCACTTCTGCGTGTAGGGACATTTCCTCCAATTACACGCTTTGTCACTTCTGCGTGTAGGGCCATTTCCACCAATCACACGCGATGAGACTCTGATGTGCAGTCTTTCCACGTGTGCTCTGTCATCACGTGCTGTGTGGGAAACACCCGTGCGGGTCACGTCACAGACGCGCTTACGCGCTGAGGGCCTTTGGTCCAATAGAATCGCGTATGCGTGCTGACGCGCTTACGCGCTAAGGGCCTTTCCTCGGTTTTCACGCTGACGTGCAGGATTTTCACGTGCCAAATCACTCCGTACCAAGCTGGCCACGCGTAAGCACACGGAAGACCACGCTCCTGCCCAGAAGGCCGAACTACTGCCCCCCAGAGCCCCGAGCACGCTCCCACCTACCATCTGCTGCTGCCTGACTGCCTGCTGCCCACGTGCACTGCCATTTGCTGCCTGCACATCAGCCAGGGGTGCTGTTGCTGTGACCACCCCTGCTGGTACAGAAGACTCCCGACTGGAATTCCATCGCTCCACAGCCCAGCCCCAGGACCCAGTTGCCCACCCACTCCTGCCTCTGGGGTTGTCATGTCGGGGCAAACACCATCTGTGACCACTGACAACCCCCGGCCAGAGAGGCAGAGGGGCACCAGCTTCAGTGCCACCGAAGTTGGTGTCCTGGTGGAGCAAGTCCTGGGGCAGTATGATGCCCTCTTCGGAAGTTCCCGCGCCGACAAGGAAGGACGGACTCGGATCTGGACTGACATCGTGACTGCCATCAACGCGGAGGGGGTGGCAGTCCGGGACTTACAACATGTCAGGAAGCGCTGGGAGGACTTCAGGTCCAGGATCCTGAACAAGGCCCGGCGCCTCTTGAAGGCAGCGGATGCCAAGGGGCGCCGGGGCCACTTGTCGGAAGAACAGATGGGGGTCCTGGAACGCATATCCCCAGCGCTCCACGTCCAGGTCCTGGAGAAGCAGACCCGTCTGGAGTCGAGCGGTGAGTGTACATGCATCCTGATAGTGAGCAGTGCGTGTGGTGATTATTCGGTATTGTGCAGGTTGCACATCTGTTTGTATGGGGTCGAGTATGGGTGGGGGTGTACATGGCCGTGGGGCTGACACATGCGAGGGCTGTAATGTGTGAGACATGGATGGTGCTTGTGTGTGTAGGCTTGCATGGCAAATGCAGTTGTGCGTGCACACATGTTTGTATGTATGTGTATGTAAGTAGACATGTCCGTGATGTCACGCATGTATGTTGTATTGGGCTGCATGTATGAGCACTGTGTACATGTGCATGTGTGTGTATTTGACAAGGGTGCAACAGTGATGCAACATGGATGCATGTGACTGCGGTATGTGTAAGCCTGATTGGCAGATGTGACATGGATGCCCGTCTGAACAGTGCGACACTTGGCAGAGGTGTACACATGCATGCAAGTGTGGTGGTGTGTGTACATGTGTGGTGCACTTCCTGTGTTGCATGTGATGTCTGGGTCACCTTTGGCTGCTCATGCTGTTGTATGTGTATGGATGGTGGTGGCAGTTGCGATATGGCTGTGGTATGGCTCATGTGTGCGAGTTGCAATGACATGTGTGTTGGGGATTGTGATGACATGTCTGAGGTTTGCCAATGCCACTCATGTGCAACTGTCATGTGTGTATGTGTCCATTTTACAGTGCCCTGATGCCTGTGTTTTGTTTCTCCCTGTCTGCAGCGTCAACTGATGAAGAGGGCGGAGAAGGTGCTGTGGAGCACAGCGGCGGGGATCCGACCGCCAGCCGGAGACGCAAGGCCCGGCTCCCCTCCCGTGTTGTCATCTCGTCGGGGAGTGAGGAGTCCGGTGCCGCGTCCCAGGCCGCAGCTGCCGGGGGGAGGTCCAAGAGGCGGAGGTTGGAGTTGGACTCCTCGGCAGCAGAAGGGGCAGCTGGGACCCCACAGGGCCCAACAGGGGAAGATGGCACGGAGTCATCCAGGTTGGTGGGGGGTCTGGTGGAGGAGGAGGCCGTGCAAGCACCAGAGACGGGGTCTGGAGGTGGGGATCCCACTGGTGCTAGTGGTGCAGTCCAGGACCAGGGACAGGAGGCAGCACAGGCCGCCGCGGAGGTGCCTGTGTGCAATCCTGTCCCCGATCCTGTCCCTGCATCATCTTGCACCAGCAGGGATGCCTACGTCCAGACCCGTTTCCAGGCAGGGGATGAGCTGACGTCAACTGGCCTTCCTCTGCCTGCGGACGTGGCTATCCAGGTCCTTGTTGAGCCTGTCCTGGCTGGTGTGGCGTTGCGTCAACGGGCCATGCGAGGTGACCTGCAGTCTTTTCATGGAGAGACTGCACGTCATCTCGAATGGCTCGTTGACCACGTCAGCCTGCTGGGACAGGTCACCCAGACCGGATTCCTCTGTCTGATGGGGCTTGTTCCGACCCCCTCCTCAACTGGACCCCCTACGCGCCAGTCGTCCTCTGTGCCATCTTCCCACCCATCAGTCACCTGGGTGCCCTGTGGAGCTGCCTCTGACGGTGCGGCCAGGCTGGTGGAGGAGGCATCCCTGCCACAGTCGGGAGTTGGACGTCCAGCAGGGGTGGCCACATCAACAACTGCACCCCAGCCGGCGGAGGATGTGCAGGCAGCAGGAGGCAGTGCACGGGCAGAGGCAGAGCAGCAGCAGCAACATGGTGGGAGCCATGAAGGCTCGGGGCCTTCGACATCGGAGGGGCAGGCATCGGCCGGAGGGCAGGAGGACCCAGGACAGAGAGTGTCTTCCGTGTGGCAGCGGTTGGGCCACGCCATAGGTGCGGAGCGGCGGCGGGCGGAAGAGGCGCGGCTCACAATGGTCAGGGCGGAGAACTCCATGCGGAGGGCCCTGAGGCGGGCCGAGTGCCTGCGGACCCTCGGGGCCATGGAACTGGACCGCCTCCGGGACATCGAACAGGAGTTCGATGATGCCCTGGCCCGGAACACCACGGAGTGAGCCGCTGGACTTGCCCGCCGCCTTTGTATATAGTTATTTAGTTTTAGGTTTCCTTTGTTTTTTCTTATGATTTGGAGTCGACGGACACTGCTCCACTTTTTGTATATAGTTGATATTTAGGTAGGTTTTTTAGGAGGTTTCCTTAGTTCAGTTGTGATGATGGACCCTTGTTATTTTTGTACATAGTTCTTTGTTGCATGGAGAGTTTTTACATTTCACTTTGGACAAAATTTTAGGATTTGATTTTCTACTTTTGTGTTTTTATGCGGACATGCAGCTTATTTTTTCACATTTACATTGTAGTTATTTTTCTTTCTTTACCATTCGTATTTTTGTCCAATACATTTTTTTTTCCATTGTTCACTGTGTGGTTTCATCTCATTGGTTTCATGCATGTCATGTTGTGTGTTTTCCCATTCAATTTGAAAATCTGTGTGTGATGGACATGGGTTCATTTGCTTCATGAACATTGTGGGTGTAACATGTGTTTTCATTTCCATGTGGGTGAATGGGTTACTTGGTAGGGCTTTTTGGCTGTGGAGGCTGACCATTACGCACATGATTGGGGATTGTGAGGACCTGGTGGGGGCTGCACATGGTGGCAGGGGGGTGGGGGTGGTGGGAGACATGAGTGGGGGCCTGGTGGAGGGTGACCCTGCACTGCTGGGGGGTGGGGGTGCAGGGGGACATGAGTGGGGGCCTGGTGGAGGGTGACCCTGCACTGCTGGGGGGTGGGGGTGGTGGGAGACATGAGTGGGGGCCTGGTGGAGGGTGCCCCTGCACTGCTGGGGGGTGGGGGTGCAGGGGGACATGAGTGGGGGCCTGGTGGAGGGTGACCCTGCACTGCTGGGGGGTGGGGGTGGTGGGAGACATGAGTGGGGGCCTGGTGGAGGGTGACCCTGCACTGCTGGGGGGTGGGGGTGGTGGGAGACATGAGTGGGGGCCTGGTGGGGGCTGCCCATGGTGGCAGGGGGGTGGGGGTGCAGGGGGACATGAGTGGGGGCCTGGTGGAGGGTGACCCTGCACTGCTGGGGGGTGGGGGTGGTGGGAGACATGAGTGGGGGCCTGGTGGAGGGTGACCCTGCACTGCTGGGGGGTGGGGGTGGTGGGAGACATGAGTGGGGGCCTGGTGGAGGGTGACCCTGCACTGCTGGGGGGTGGGGGTGCAGGGGGACATGAGTGGGGGCCTGGTGGAGGGTGACCTTGCACTGCTGGGGGGTGGGGGTGGTGGGAGACATGAGTGGGGGCCTGGTGGAGGGTGACCCTGCACTGCTGGGGGGTGGGGGTGGTGGGAGACATGAGTGGGGGCCTGGTGGAGGGTGACCCTGCACTGCTGGGGGGTGGGGGTGGTGGGAGACATGAGTGGGGGCCTGGTGGAGGGTGACCCTGCACTGCTGGGGGGTGGGGGTGCAGGGGGACATGAGTGGGGGCCTGGTGGAGGGTGACCCTGCACTGCTGGGGGGTGGGGGTGCAGGGGGACATGAGCAGGTGTGCAGGGTAGTCCCCTGTTTTGTGGGCTGCCTGCTGAGGCCGTGGAGGGTGTACAGGGAACACCTGTGAGGACCCACCCAGCCTAATTGCGTGTGATAATTCCCGCACACCCCTGTAATACACGTACCTGGCCAAATCGCATGTGAGAATTCCCGCGCACCCCTGTAATACACGTACCCAGCCGAATCGCGTGTAGAACTTCCCGTGTACCCCTGTAATACACGTACCCAGCCAAATCGCGTGTGATAATTCCCACGTACCCCTGTAATACACGTACCCAGCCAAATCGCTTGTGATAATTCCCACGTACCCCTGTAATACACGTACCCTGGCCAATCGCGTGTAGAACTTCCCACGCACCCCTGTAATACACGTACCAAGCCAAATCGCGTCTGATCATTACCACGCACCCCTGTAATACACGTACCAAGCCAAATCGCGTGTGATCATTCCCGCGCACCCCTGTAATACACGTACCCAGCCGATTCGCGTGTAGAACTTCCCGTGTACCCCTGTAATACACGTGCCCAGCCAAATCGCGTGTGATAATTCCCACGTACCCCTGTAATACACGTACCCTGGCTAATCGCGTGTATAACTTCACGCGTACCCCTGTATTACACGTGCCCTGGCTAATCGCATGTAAGACTTCCCGCGTACCCCTGTAATACACGTTCCCTGGACAATCGCGTGTTGAACTTCCCGCGTACCCCTGTAATACACGTTCCCTGGACAATCGCGTGTTGAACTTCCCGAGTACCCCTGTAATACACGTTCCCTGGACTATCGCGTGTTGAACTTCCCGCGCACCCCTGAAATACACGTACCCTGGCAGCCTGGCTAATCGCGTGTATAACTTCACGCGTACCCCTGATATGCACGTTACCCGCTTTGCGTTCCTTGTTTGGCAGCCCTGTAAACTGGTCCAGGGTTAGCGCAGCCCTTTGCGATGATTTAGCGATTTTGATGGCTTTTCCTTGCGCGAGGGCGTTCTTGGGGGCGTTACTGGCGCTGCTGCAGGGTCGCTGCGATACTCTGCGCCACGGCTGGTTTGGGAGCCTAAAATCCATGAATACGCTGTGCGCGGAAATCGGTTTTAGCGCACGTGCCTGGCGCAGACAATCACACGCGGACACTCTGCGCCAGCCGCTTGCGACACTTTTCTGCGAAATTCTATGAATTACCCTGTCAGTCATGCATACATGATTTATTGTAATTATACGGCTTTCTGTCGTAACATTCAGTGAACAGATGTCCTGTGTAGCACGAGCAAGATTATTTAAATCGGACAGATTAGTTTGTAATTTTTCACCGAAGAAATAACCATTTGCGAATACGTATAGAGTAAACGACTAGACGTATTTTCTATACACGCAAGATGCTGCCCGAATGCTGACAAATGAGAAACTAAGCACATACACAAAAGACGGATAAACATCGGGGTTGCCTAGCAACACGCCGATGCACACTCCGTGTGAAGCTGATCAGAGCGACTGAGGATGCAGGGGAACAACGCGGAATCCTTTTAAGAGGTAAAATCAGAAAACTACTGATAAGGGGATGGATTATGCAATTATATTATGACAGGAATTGCTCTAAGTGGTAACACATAACTAATTTGATCGCACATATTGATATAAGGAAGTGACAGCAGCCAATCGCACATCCAAACATAAAACGCTACTGAGGACGATGCTGCAGCGTTTCTCTAGCAACACAGAAAACACATGCAGGAACAGGATGAAAGTTCCGAGCTTTAAGGTATGAGCGGACAGATATCAAATACATCCCTAAAGGGATGTTGTAACACAGTAAATGAAAATTAAATAGCAGATCATTAACACCCATAATTATTTCCAGCTAATGAAGACACAACACACTGTTCAGCAGACTGGTCCAGTAAAAAGAAACAGCTTATATAATACACGACAGTAAACCTGCTAGGTGAGTGAAATTGGCCTAACAGATCTAGCACATCATGAGTTTTTATGTACATTGGTCTCCTAGTGGGACACTCGCCTTACCAGCGACTTGTCCCACAGGAGATCTTTTTAACAACTGTAGATACAATAATAGAGTATTCTTACCTCCAGAACAGGCACGTGAAAACATTCTTTCTGACGATCAAAAAGAGCCTCACAATTTGGCTCTCTTCTGATTCTAAGGTTAGTGACCTTGAGTTTTAAGAACCAATTTGGATCATGAGTGAGTTGAAACAGCAACACAAAGTATTACCATTAGTAAATATATCTAAACAAAGTTTATTTTATCTATTTATTTCTAGATATTGCATAAAGCCTTGATATCTTTACCTGAAGAAGGGCACTTAACGCACTAATTTTAGAAAGTTTAAACACTTTCTTTATATTTACATATAAAAAATCAAACTGTATGGCTGAAAATTATTGATTTTTTACCAATTATATTGGAACAAGTGTGCCCTTGTTTGCCCCTCGTTTTGTTTCGTGGGACCTTGCATTGTACTAATTTCTGATCTGCTTGCACAGATCTAAAAAGGAGCATCTGAGAGTTACTAACTTGATCAATTGAATTTAGTTTTACTATAATTACTTTAAGGAAATGAAGTGCACCTCCACAACCTGCTACTTTTGGTATAATTCTAAAACGTAACCATAATGTAGAACAAGGTTTAGTCAATGGAACAATTGCTACAGTTATTGGCTGCCAAACATATCCACATGACAACAACATTCAGTTTGTCAACATCCACTTTGACAAACGTGCAGAAGTTAAAAGAATTGGTGGCACAATAGCATGTTTCCTTCTTTTCAGAGACATGTTTGTACACAGAGAACAATTCTCTATCTCTTGCATATGCTGTCACTATTCACAAATTGCAAGGTCTAACCCTAGATCACGCATTGATATACATTGGTAGCACAGTCTTTAATGAAGGTATTAGTTACATAGCACTTGTTACATCTGCGTACACTCAATGGTCTATTCCTAGTTAACTCTGATGCAAACAAAGTCAACACTGACATTCCTTGCATCTTAGAATACAACAGGCTACGTGCACTGTATGCCCCATCTAGATATGTACCATATACTTTAAAAAGAAAACAAATACAAACAGAACCTACAACAGATCTTCCAACTATACTGCTAAAGAAACAACTACCAACTGCCTCTCCATCAAATAATACAACCACAAAACTGTCTAGCACAGACTCAACTGCACATCCATCAGAAGACAAAAAGACAAATATCTCTTCTCAAAAAACAACTGCATGCCCATCAAAGGATGCAGAGGTACTACTCTCCGGTCCATTTCAATTCAGCAACACAACTAGAGTAAATTGCTATGTAAATGTATCAATCAATCTTTTCTTCCAATTGCCACCAATTGTTCACATCATTTACTTAGACGGCTCGGACCAGTTGTGTTGGCAAATGCTCATCCTTCACAGACATGCCACAAATAACCCTAACAGCACTTACATTGTCTCAGGTATAAGGCAAGAATTGGACTACTGTACATGAATGGTAATATGTACCATAAACACTCAGGAAGATACACAAGAATTCCTAATGTACTTACTACAAGTACTGGAAACCAAACACATCCCTACAAATGAAATCTTTCAGATTTCATTCCACATGAAAACATATATGCGCTCTCTGCAACCATGTTTAACAACAGCACATCCCTAATGAACAATGTGTATATGTATCCATACCAAATTGTGAATCCATTCCATTTCACCAACTTCTGCAGAATTCAAATCATGGCATATTATGCCCTTTTTGCAATTCAGAACATTGTTCCAGCACACAAAATGTTCGTTCTCATAGAGGGGCGCCCATGACTAATTTTTTGACAAGCTTTTAGAATACACTGGCCCTCATTACGACCCTGGCGGAAATCGAAAAACGATGGCGGAAATGCAATACCGCCATCGAATAGCGCTCGGTGCGATTATGAGCCGTCACCGTAAAGTTCGATGCCATTAGCGACACCGTAGTGAACGCCAACGCTAACTGCACCAAGTACGCGCACGCGCGCCATGCTAAACCGTAATTACCACCATGGCGTAATGGTACGCGAATTCCGATCCAAGCGGACATGTACCTAACGCCATCAAGCATGGCGGAAAGTACCATTCCGCCATGGTGAGAAGTACGGCTTCGCGAATCAACCGTAAACGGCCCTACTGAGTGCCTGTACACCACTCCCTGGCCACATTGCACAACTCCTCGTAGGTGCAATGAAGACACAAATGCAACCAGTGAAATGTACAAGCCACCCATGCATGCCAACGAACAATTGAATCTAGGTGCTCCAAGTGCCTTGTGAGTGGCCATCCATTTATGCCATGGCACCATTGCTGCACTGATGCAGCACAGGCATGTGAAGGTTCAAGTACAGCAACATGAGCAGAAAAATGAGACAAACAAAAACAGGCCCCCCCATCGACTGACACCATAAGCATGGACCACACAAGTTGGCAGAGTGACTGAGCAGCCAGGCACATCTCAAGAGTGGCCAATGGGAGCTGCAGGGCACAGATGGCACGAATACAGAAGCCATTCCAATGGACATGACCTCAGTCTCCCTCCAAGAAACGCACGCAAACACAGGCACCTGTGACCAGCCATATTCAGATAATCACATCATTCCACCAATCCACCTGGCTGACCGGCATCTGTTACACAAAAGCAAATCCCCCGCCCATGAGCAGGACATCATTAAAACAGTCACAATGGTAGCCCCTATCCCTGACCACACTGGGCTTCGTAGGCAAACGCGGCCAGTACAGTACCACGCAACTATACTCAGAAGCCGGAACCCAATGCAGATCTTCTCACAAAACATCGCACCACAAATAGGAATATGCTACATTACTTGCAAAGAAGAACGCTACACGGTTAAAATCAGAATAGACATTTAATGCACCACAAAATCACCAAGCCCATACAGCCATTAGGTCATGAACCCCAAAATACATTTCATCATTGTGGGCTGCATCCGCAATAAATGACCAGCTTCTTCTTGTGTGACGCCCTGTTCCTTCATGGTACACAGGGGCTACATTCACGTTCAAAAAGGCAACATGGAAGCGCCTACAACCGCAGGGCCGTCCCATTAGGTAGGCACTAGTCCAGCTGAAAGCTCGAAATGTTGCTCCTAGCCACTAGTACTGCGTAAGGGCATGTGGCCCATTGGCGATCGTCCCATAAGATCGTAATGGTGCTCCACTGATTAACTCAAAGCAGCAGGTGCCGGGAGTAAAAGCCATCTGCAGGAGTGGCATACAGATGGCAGCGGCAAAAGGGGAGGAGATACCTGTCACCCAAATGAAATGAAAAAGAATAGTAGGCCATCAGAACTTGATTCGTATTACTCACTTCAATGATCACACTAAATCTACAGCCATATGCATGCTAGCCCACTCCAAAGGATTATTCCCACCCAAAAATCACTTGCGAATCATAACTGTAAAAATCGAGCTGGGAACACTATTACACACGAGTGCTTGTGTGCATGCGTCCGTCAAAACAGAATCCATTCGATGGGATTAGTAACGTGCATAGACACAAGTGTATGAAGGCGCGTCGAGACACGGAGGGTACAACAAGGGCAGATAGACGATGGTCCCACTATGGCAGCTCTGCATCACATAGCGCAGGGGAGGTGGATAGATTCCAAAAAGCCCTGTACATGGCAAACTCTCCATTAAATCATCTGTCCATGCATCCATACATCATTTCCTCATCCCGGTATGAAAACGCATGATTATTTACTCACATCACATGTGAAATTTCCATTGAGTCTGTGCGTAATGTAGTCTGCAAAATCCACTGTGCTCCAGGCCGGGATTCCAGCGTTGTGAAGTAAGATGTATTTGGGAACGTCCTGCCTCATCGTCCACTACGCTATTGCGCATCCCATACTATTCATATCAATCATTGCATTCTCGCCATGGCCCCTGTCCCAAGGCACTAAACAATAGAACGTTATATTTGCAGTCAGACCTGTGGGCGTCTCCTCGCCGCTAGCTGAAGACCGAAAGCGCCGTCCTTCGAATACCTCATTTGCAACATCACGTCGAAAAGGCATCTGTGACCGCATGAAATCACAAATTCATCCATGTAGTGCGGCATTGTGTGTAAATGCAAACTGGCTTCACTCACAAATGGGACGCCCAGCCCGTCGGTGAACCGCGGTACAGTGCTGCATGAGGGTCCACCGTTAATCGAGTACTACATTCCACTGACCCTTCACAAGTTTGTTCTCGACTGCAAAGATAGTATGTGAAACAATGGGACCATAGCAGAATGAACATATGAACCAATATTTCACTGCCATCGGGATCATATACATGATTGTAATAGCAAGATGCCATGCGTCGAATTGCAGCGTTGTGTGCGGGACGTGCTCGCCCAAAGGGGATTGCAGCTTGCACAGGTGGAATGAATCACCACAGGTGGAGGCAATACAGCTTGAAAACACATAAATTGCACACCCAACCCCCTCCCACACCCACACCAAAATGCTACCGGCAGGACTAGCGATGTTGGCCCTGGGGGACCTGATTGCACTGCAAGTACTCCAACTTCAAGAAGAAGAGGAACAGCAACTACTACAACAACCGGCCGCACAGAGGAGACGCAGGAGGAGGAGGAGGGCAAGGCAGGGCCAGCAAGGCCCGCCAGCACAGCCACTACCACCACGCAGGCAGCCCGCAATCCCACGCCTCCGAGCACATCCGTTCGACCTCACGGATGAGCAGATCTACACCCTCTACCGTTTGGACCGGGACACCATAACCGCCATTGTGGAGATGACACAGGCTGACCTTGTCAGCATGATAGATAGCCCAACCGCCATTCCACCCCTACTGAAGGTGGTGTCTGTACTCCACTTCCTGGCCACAGGCACCTACCAGCACACAGTCGGACAGTTGCATGGCATTTCACAGCCAGTGTTCTCACGGACACTATTGCAAGTGCTCGATGCCCTCCTGAAGCACGCAGACGACTACATCTCTCTACCACGCTCGGAGCAGGAAATTACGAACACAAAAGTGGGATTCCATGCACTTGGCGGCATACCGGGTTGCATTGGTGCCATCGACTGCACCCATGTGGAATTGGTCGTCCCGCATGCCATGGAGGCCCAGTACCGCAACCGAAAACAATTTCATTCTCTGAATGTACAAATGGTGTGTGACTCCAACAGGATCATTACACATTGTTGTGCCCGATTTCCTGGATCAACCCATGATTCTATGGTTTTGAGGAACTCTACAATACCACGCTACATGGAGCGACACGCAGGGAACAGATCCTGGCTACTCGGTGAGTCTCATTTCATGCATGATAATGTGGGGTATGTGATGCGGCAATGACCTGGCAGGAAGGGGGGGGGCCGTACGTAGCAATGTCATTCCACAAACATCCTTTATTGTCCACATACAGGTGATGCCGGGTATCCACTGAAGAGATGGCTCCTTACACCACTCCGGAACCCACAGAACCAGCATGAGGAGGACTACAACCATGCCCACTCACGTACCCGTGTAGTCATAGAACAGGCATTCGGCCTACTGAAGACTCGTTTCCGCTGCCTCAGCAGGTCTGGCGGGGCACTCCTGTACCGCCATGTGAAGGTGGCAAAGATGGTCATGGCATGTGTCATGCTACACAACATGTGCGTACGTAGAAATGTGCCCATGCCCCCTGACGCAGAACTGCAAGCACCTGAAGATGGTCATGATGAGGGTGGGGATGTGGCAGCACCTCAAGGAGTCCGCGAGGCACAGGAGGGCCGAGACATTCGTCAGATTCTCATAGATTCATGCTTCTAGCACTCACGCCTGGTGGCTGATACATGGACACGGGACTTGTGGCAATGTGTGTGTCTGGAACATGCACAATATGGACTGTACGCCTATAATGGCCTCGTACACAAAGATCAATGTCCACACATCTCATTGGATGATAGTGAAATGTTTATCGCATATGTGAAATTATGGTACACACCCCATCGACCCGCCACCCAAGTGAGCCCAACACACCCCCTCCACCCTCCTACCTCCCCCCCGAACACCAGTGTCCAAAGATGCTCATTGTCAGTGGGCAGACGCTATTGCAAGCCCCCTCTGCGGGTATCAGGGGCACCCCTGCCTGTGGAGCGCAGGTTCCTCCCAGATCTACGTTGGGGGCTGCCCTGGACGGAACTTGCAATGGATGATGTCTCTGCCTGCTCACGTCCATGCATGTCCCTAAGGGTTTGTGAGAGCTCAGTGAGCACACGGCGCACAGCGGCAAGTTCAGCACATACGTCTTTGGACGTCGCATGCAGTTCCCCCCTCAGGCTCTCGGTGCTTCTCTCCATTTGTACTCTCAGGCTCTCGGTGCTTCTCTCCATTTGTGCCCTTAGTGTCTCTGTACTTCTCTCCATTTCTGCCCTAAGTGTCCCAGTAGATGTTTCTATGGCTGACTTAGTACCCCCACATTCATCAGCATGGTCCTTGAGGAGCGTGGCCAGTTGCTGCTGTTGCACGATCACCTGGCCGAGGGACTGTTGCCTCTGCTGGGCCATGGCCATTTGCGGTGGTGTCACAGAGGGGCTGGTCACCTCATGTTGCCTTGCCACAGGGCTTGTGGGGGATGGCCAGTCGTCGTCTTGTGGGTGCCCCTGCGTGGTATCCTCATGGTGTACGGGATGGAACAAACAGGGGGATTGAGACAGGTCATGGATGGATCTTACTTCGACATCCCCGTTTTCTGTGTCGGAGCATGCTGCCATTAATGCAGTGTCACCTATGGTGCTGCTGCCACCAGAAGCAGTGCCTTCTGTGGCATCCATTGGGGGGACCTGTGGTGGTGCTGTTGTGGGCATGCTGGCTGCTGGGGTGCCTGTTGAAGTTCCCTCCTGTGTGCTGTCACTTGATTTGTGCTGCTGCCGTGTCTTGATGCGTGCAGCTGAGGTGGAGGGTCTTTGGCCGTTGGTCTTGGCCCTCTTTGCAGGTGTGCTGGTAGGGGTGTCCTGGAGCTCGTCGTTTGAATCGGACCCTGTGGTGGAGTAAAGGAGGGCGAGCGTTATTAATGGGTCTGTTGAAATTGGAATGGCAATGTATCACATGCATTGGGGTGGTACCTGAGGGTGATTTGGGTCGGGGCCTTGGAGGTGGTTTCATTTTTGTGTGGATTGAGGATGCAGTTGTTTTGCAGCCTGCAGTTAGGGTGTGCATGCTGCACGTGTAGAGGGTGTTTTTAGGGTTTTTAATTATTTATGTATTTATTGTGAGTATTGAAGTGCGCTATCAGGCCGATGTATGTGGACGTTCTCCTGGACATGTGTTACTGTTGGACTATGTGGACACATGGTACTTCACATGATTGGACATTGTGGATTTAGCATTGTTTTATTTGGCCCACCTACCTGATTCTTCGGATGTCTGCACTCCTTTCTCCATCCCTCCGACTCCCTCTATACTCTCCATTCCAATGGTGGAGGCACAGATTTCTTCCCAGGGGGTCAACTTGATGGGTGATTCCGATCCTCCCCCGGTAGCTGTGGCAATGTTTCGGTTGGCAGAAAGTATGCTCCGGACGCGTATCCGCAGGTCGTCCCATCGCTTTCTGCATTGCTGTGGGTTGCGGGGTGCTGTCCCCACCGCACTTACCCGCTGTGCCACCAGGGCCCATATGGCCTTCTTGTTCGCAAGTGCCGTCCTGGTCATTTGCGTCGAGAAGACGACGGCAGCATTCTCCTGGAGGGTCTCTGTGAGCACGGTGAGTTCCTCACGGGAGAAGTGGACCTGCCGCTTGCGGTCGCATGCTTTTTTCGCTACTTTTCCCATTGTTATTGTTTTCACTAGGGTGGATGACGGGTTGTGATGTGTCTCAGGGTAGTATTTTTAATGGTTGTGTGGGAATTCTGATTTTATAGGTGTACGGCGTGCTGTTTCCCGTTCCGGGACCATGTTTTTACTTCCGTTTCCGTATATTTACGGTCACCTACTTTCCGATTGCCGCTCATTACGGTGTCCGCTAAGATGGTTGGCGGAATTGCACCTAGGGCGCCGTACGACGGCGGTGGGGGCGTTTTGGGGACATTTCCGCCATCGCGGACATTGCACTTCCGCCATGGAGTAGTGCCCGTGCCCGATGGGTCGGAATTAGCCGCACTTTGCTCCGTCGTGCAATGGCGGAAACGCTATTTACGCTGTGGCGGTCAGTTCAGTCACTTTCCGCCAGGGTCGTAATGAGGGCCACTGTGTTTTGTGCTTGGTGAATGGCTTAAGCTAAAGAAAGGTGTGACCACTAGTAAGGGATTGTCTCTCTTGGATCCCAGTCCAAACACAGGAAGTGTTGACTAATGCTGAGTGTGGAAGATGGTTACATCTGGAATTTTAATAGACTTTCCAGTGTACTGTGGAAAAATCGTGGGAAAAAGGGGGGGTGTTCGTGTTCCTGAAGGATGGTTCTGGGACCATGAAAATAATGGTTTGGCAGTACAGGAAGGTATGGGTGAGAGAGGTGACAGTGGTAAATGTGCTAGGACTATGGAAGGAAGTGTTGCGAGGAGACCACCTAAGTGGACAGAGGATTACAACATGTCTCTTACTGATTTGATATGCCTCCTTTGGCTTGAATGTTTCCTGCATTATAAACCAATGTTAATTTATGCATATAGTTTGTTATAACAGTGTATTTGGCGCCTGGATACCGGTATATGGGCACTAGACAAATGTCCAATAAATACATTTTAAAGTATAATTGTTTAGTTTGGGTGGCAGGAGTGTTGTAGGCTGGAATGGAATGTGGAAGTAGAATGTGGAGTTTAGAATGGGGAGGAAGCGGGATGCAAGAGAAGGAACCGTTGGGATGGACGGCAGAGGGGATGCAATGCTCTCTTCCAGGGTACCGATGTCCATAAACAAATAAAGAAGTTAGTCCCTTCCTCCGATGACTCCCTGTGTTAAGGTCACTACACATAGGAATAGCCAGGTAATGAGTACTGTCAAAACCCCTTCTACCTCAGAGTCCATGCTTACCAACTGAATAAACTTCAAAGGGCCCAAAACGCCACAGCCAAACTGCTACTTGCGCTTGGCTCGAGAGACCACATCTCCCCAGCCGTTAAGATTCTGCACTGGCTTCCAGTGGCCCGAAGGGTAACTTTAAAAACCTTATGCATTTCTCATCGAGCATTGCATAAATCCGGACCTCAATATCTTCAAGACAAGCTAAAACCCTATCACCCTCCACGCCCCCTAAGATCAAGCTCAGCCTGCCTCCTAGTCATACCTAAAACAAACTCAGTCAGGTTAGGCGGATCATCATTCTCAGCTTTGGCCCCCACGCTGTGGAACGCACTCCCACCCCACATCCACCTAACTGATGATCTAATGTCCTTCCGCAAGCTACTGAAAACTTGGCTCTTCCCCTAAAACCAACCCGTACGCAATCTAACCCAAACAGAATAACAGCAGCTCAATGACACCAATCCAACTAACTCCTAGACCCTGAATAACAATAAGACAAATAACAGTACAACATCAAGATCCTTGTGAGAAATCGACAACTAATAACCGCTAATGTAAACTAAAAGGACAAACAGAATAGAGCGAGTAAAGTAGCCCAAAGCAGTGAAGTGGTAAAAAGGAAACTGTAAAGAGGTTTAAATTAATGAAATGGATGTAATGAGTGCAATGGACAAAATGAACAAAAACAGACAAAATGAATAGAGAGAAGAGGATGGAAAAATGAATAGAAGAGACTGATGAATACACAGACAGATGACTCCGACTGTATGAGTGCATGGCATAAATGGAAAGTGCAGAATTGAAGATTCAGGTACATGAGACAAGAGCAGTGCATGAAATAGATAGAGAGCACGGAACGGATCCAGTGCGTATGACAAATAACATGGCATGAATCGATAATGCATAAGGAATGAACAAAGGGAATGAAACGGATGAAACCGTTAGAATGGATGAAGCGAGTGGAACGGATGAGCGCGCTGAGCGGACGAATGCGTTGAGCAGATGAGTGTGTAGAACGGATGAGTGAATAGAACGGATGAGTGTATAGAACGGACAAGCATGTTGAGCGGATGAGCGTGTTGAGGGGATGTGTGTATAGAGCGGATGAGTGTATAGAGTGGATGAGTGTATAGAGCGGATGTGTGTGTAGAGCAGATGAGTGTGTAGAGCGGACAACTGTGTAGAGCAGATGAGTGCATAAGTGCGGAAGAGTGTATAGAACGCAGGAGTGCATAAAGCAGATGAACTTGCAGAGCGAATGAGCATAGAGCGGATGATTGTGTAGAGCGGACATGGCTGTAGAGTGGATGAGTGCAGAGGTGTGGAGGAGAGTGTAGAACGCAGGAGCAGATGAATGTGCTGAACGAATGAATGTATAGAGCGGATGAGTGTACAGAGCGGATGAGTGCATAGAGCGGATGAGTGTATGATGCGGATGAGTGCGCATGAGTGAACGACTTTGTAGAACTGATGAATGCGTGGAAAGAACGATTACATAGAACGGATGAGTGCGTGGAGCAGATGAGTACGTGGAGCGGATGGGTGCACAGAGCAGATGGGTGCGCAGTGTAACGGCTCGCTCCCTTCGCTCCCGTTCCGATCACTTGGGGGCATGTTTTGTTTTTTTTTCCCTACTGGACATTTCCTCCGAACCTTATGCTACAGTGCTGTGAAGAATTGGGAGCGCTAAAACCTTATTTTCCAAGTTACTTCCCTTCCGGATCCATTCCAGGTTTTTGGCAGCCAGCATGCTACGTTAATCTAATGACTATGCTTCCCAGAATGCCTGGCTCACTGCCTCACCTCCTCCCTTGCAGGACAAGGTTGGGTGGAGGATAGGCAACACCTGTGGCTGCAGGTGGAGCAGGCGGCACACCTGAGGGGTGTGCTCATTAAGGACCTTTAAAAACTTCAGTTTATTTCAGTCCAGCGCTGGTCATTGTTGCAGTGTTCCTGTTGTGACTTGTCCCTTGTTCTTGGTTCCTAGTTTTTGTGCCTGGTTCCTAGTTCCTGTTTCTTGTTCCTCTGCCCTGGATTTCGAATTTATGTGCTTAATTGATTTCTGCTTTCTGGATTTCCCTTTCTGTCTTCCTCTGTCTGCAGGCAGCCTTTCCCTGTGCTTTACCCTTTGATGCGGCCCAATTTGCCTGTGTTCTCTGTTTCTTTGAAGCTGTCCTTAGCTACTGAAAAAGTTGAGGCATTAGTCTTTCCCTTTATAGATTTAGCTTCCTGCCTTTTCTCCTTGGATGGGTGGGAAAGGTTTCCTTTTGTGATATCATTTTCCCTGCTCCTGATCCTTACTTTCTATTGGGATCCATTCCATGTTTTCCATTGCACTTCTGCATTTATTTCCCATTGATTATTAGGTGTGGGGGGCTGTTGTAACTAGTCCCAGTGTGAATGCCCTTTGTTTTCCTCACTATTCTATAATCACTATTCCTACTTGCCCCTTGACTAGGGTCTTATGTATTTAGTTTCCTCCACCCATTGCTGTTATAGCCTTCAGGGTCCCTGTTTGATCAACTGGGTTCGTGGGTTTACTGACATTCAAGTGGTCTTTCCGGTCCTCGTGAGTACTGTTTCTAAGTTCCTTATTCAGTATCATCCAGAGTGTCAGCTCACAGATCCTGTCCTTGCTTGCCCTCTACGTGGGCTTAGCGCTGTCAGTATCTGTAATAGCATAGTGGGTAAGGAGTTTGCTGACTTTCCTTTCAGTCATAAGGAGGTACTAAGTGCTTACCCCACATCCCTTTTCATATATTGGTATTATTGTTTCACTCTATTTGCACTCCTGGGTTTTAGTATACACAAGTCTTTGGTATTGTATGCACGTTGTTAGATTCAAAGTTGTTCACTGTGTGATTCCGTGCACATTTCCCTTGCCATATTAATTGCCTTCTTCCTTTCTTAACACGCAGAGCTGAGGGGTGTGCAGATCGGAGGGGTGCACAGAGCAGAAGTGTGCGCAGAGCAGAAGAGTGTGAAGATCAGACTAGTGGGTAGAGCGGACGAGTGTATATAGCAGACAAGTGCGTAAGAGCGAATGAGCGCATAAGAGTGGAGGGTTGCATAAGAGCGGGTAAATGCATAGAGCGAGCGAGTGTGTAGATGCGTGTGAGTGCGTAAAGCGTGCGAAGGCATAAAACGGACGAGTGCCTAGAGTGGACGAATGCCTAGAACTTACAAGTCAATAGAGAAGACAAATGCGTAGGGCGTATTAATGCACAGTGCGGATGACTGCATGGATCAGATGAGTTGCATAGAGCGGATGTGTTGCGCAGAGCGGATGTGTTGCACAGAGCGGATGAGTTGCGTAGAGTGGATGAGTTGCGTAGAGCGGATGAGTTGCGTAGAGCGGATGAGTTGCGTAGAGCGGATGAGTGCGTAGAGCGGATGAGTGCGTAAAGCGGATAAATGTCGAATGCATGTAGAGTACATTGAGCCTCTGAGTGCGTAAAGTATGTGGATGGAATGAGCGCGTATATGGATTGAACCAGTGATGAACGTAAATAGAACGGGTGACGTATGTAGATGGAACAGGATGACATATGTGGATGGGCGAGTGCGCAGAATGGACGAGTGCGTAGAACGAATGGAGCAGGCGAGGTCTGCCGATGGATTGGAGACGTATTTGGAACAGATCCGAGTGCATGGAACAGATCCGAGTGCGTGGAACGGACTGGAGTGCGTGGAACGGTTTGGGGTGCGTGGAATGGTTCGGAGTACACTAGAATGTATGGAGCTGACTGGAATGCATGAAACAGACGGGAGCACATGGAGCGGACTGGAATGCATGGAGCGGACTAGAGCGCATAGAAGTGCGCAACATACATGAATGGTTTGGAATGCATGTAATGTTTGAAAGAGCATGTAAACCATCTTATCACATCACCATGCTTACTATCCTCTTTACATCAGCATTCAACTAGAACACAGAGATACTATGACACCACTCGGTATAGCTGTTCTCATACCAACATCTGCCTCATACTCCACATCACTCTAACTAATCACTGCTGGTTTCACATCCCCCAGCCAGGCGTTCTCCTCAGGCCTAACACAGCCAGAACCGGTCTGGATAAAACTTGACAGAACAAACATATACCCCTGATCTCTCAACCACCACACCTACCGCTATGAAGCAGCTATTACACGAATGCCACACCAGCTGCACACATATCCGGTGCTCACAAGCACCTTTGACTCTCTCTACTCTCTCCACTGACTTGAACTTCGGTTCCCGAGGGCATTCAACCTACCAGCGCCTTCAGACCATACCAATGGTACATAAGGCGCTATATAAATGCAAAGTTTCATAACATAACATAACAAATAAACTAACATAGCCAATGTTATACTAATGCATCTAAGGTACAATGCAGATGGTACCATAAGTAACTGTAAGCTCACTAGCATTACACACTGCCAAGTATCTCTTGCCAAGAAAACCTTCACAACAGTAGGCATAATATAATCACACTGGTGCCACAACCACATCAGGTCACTATTCTGCATATCTGAAAAATATTAGTGGTTTGTTTGAATGGAACAACACCTCAGTTACTCCAAAACATAGGTTACCAGCAAATCTAACAAATGCCTACTTAATATTCCTTCAACCCAAATGTACTCACTTAACTGTATCACAATAAACAGAATATGCCAAAAGGTTTCTAACTACATACAAATACTACAATACTACTTTTAAAAGTCATGATATTTATAATACAATAACAGGTATCTTACGACTTCAAAAAGACCCTTTATTGCAATACACTTCAAATACACCATCACAGCTCTTCTTACAAAATGTCTTGTAAAGCCTAATATAGTTAGAGTATGCCAACAGGTATCGAACTACTTTTAACATTCCCTTAATCACAACACACTTCAAACAAACATACTATCACACTTATACTCACAAAATTATAATAGTGTTTTTTTAATCCTCTATGGATTTCTCCCAATGACACAATCATAATGTCAATACAACAGTGTAGCACTCACTGCTGTTGTACCAAACATAGTACATAGAATGTACTGTTTATAAAGTAAAAGCAACTAAATGTATATGTAAAATGGTATGCAATTAAAGCTTTTAAACTATCGTGTGTAACAAATTATACTGTTTTTTTCACAGAAAAAGAACCAAAGATTCTAGCGTTATTACTGTGTGCAAATAAGTAACCTTAAGCACTATCCTCAATTGTACTACAATTATAAATACTATATACACTTCAATTATATCATTCCACCATATTACAAATACTGTATACTCCCCTACAGTACCTATAACTACTATACACATATTACTATATTGTGTGTGGCCAGTGGCACAACCACCACAGTATAATTAATCCATATAATGAATATGTACAATACACCTTCAAATAACAAAACAAAACTCACTCAAAACCCCCTGGCATCCAAATGATGTCCGTGGACGCCAAAACTGATCACGGACTCGGTGACATCTGCAAACCCTTTATTCACCTAGAGAAACAGGTCAATATCATCTTTATTCCACTCCCCCGCCCTTTCGAAGCCCTCTTTCGGCCCCCAAATAACCCCAAATGTGTTTTTCCAAACTGTTTGTTCACAGCATTGTCCGCGGACTATCGCAAGTGTCTGCGGACTGGGCGGCACCTGCATGCCCTTTTTCACCTATAAAAAAGCTCCATATGAACTATATTCCACTCCCTCCCTTTCTAGACCCTTTTTCGGCACATAATAACCCCAAATTGTTTTCTAGGCATTTCCCCCCCCCCACGCTATCTGTGGACACCGGCCGGTGTACGCTGATCCAACATGGCGCCTGTTTTAAAAAATATGAAGCACCTCACACTTTTCAGCATCCAATCAGCGAGCGTGTACGATGTCTGCAGACATCATGTCACCCCCTGATTGGCCCAGACGTTTCCCCTGACCCCAAATCGGGAAGTGAGTCTGCGACCGAACCCAGATATCACAATTATTGTGTACTTACTTTTTAGACATTTAAAAAAAAAACTACTGGATGGATTTACACCAGCAGTTTGTTTTGTAGTCAAGAGCAATTTGTTTTCCATTGTGTCTATGAGGATTTCCACACATTTTGGGACACCGCCTATAACTTTGCCCACCCTGGACAAAATGGCACCAACCTTTGCAGAATCATTCAGAGGGGGCCTCATACTTTATTTGCAAAGTTTTGTGAGGATTCGAGAGCGAGGCGGGGTATGGGTGAAGTTATAAGGCACCCAAAAAGGGCTCTTTCCATGAGTTGAGCAGCTTAACCATAACTAGAGGCCCACTACCGCAGGCCCTGTAATATAGTGGTCAGAACGTCAGCATATATCTCCTCACAATAAATCAATTCATCATCAGCCCATGTGTTGATTCCATATCCAGCTTTATTTTGGCATCACGCGATATGACGCGTTTCGCAAAGCTCCCGTTGCTTTATCACATATAAAAAATGCATGACTTACACAGTACTTTTAAATACAAATGGACTCAGTCTCTATGGTTGTACCCGAGAAGCTTGTCCTTTCACACTTTCTACCATTGCAGATCCCTGCAGGTTAGGTTTGTCAATGAAGGCAGCAATTTTAGAGTGGACTTTACCTCTCTCTAAGTCCATCTAACCTCACAGTGCAAACAAAGGCAAATGCCACGTTTGTTCTACCAATTCGTTCAATACACAGTTAGTGCACAAATTTAAACACAATTTAAACACAATTCTTCAAGGTTCAAAAATTCTTAAAAATTCAAAAATATATATATCAGTTTCTACAAAAACCTACACTAACATCACTTGTATAGGGTGCAGGCTCACCCTACTGGGTAATCCTTTTTTACACCGGTGCCCGCCACACAGGTAACAATGGCACAGCCTTGGATGCCCATTGCATAATTTATAGGATTGACCAAGCAAGACGGCAAACATAAAAGTGAGATCTGTTCTTTACAGATAGTGGTAGATGAAAGGCAAATTAGCAATTGTTTCAACCGCAGAGCTGGATGGGTCTTCACTAACTGACAAAATGTCAAAGTTATGTTATAGAACATTTGTCAAGCTGTAATTGACACTAACATCTTTCTAGGTCACTTTCAAAGAAAAAGGTTATACAAAATATGTATTAAAGGGATACATACTGATGCAAAATAATATTTCTGATAATCATTTGTTTAGGCTGTGGTTTGAATATTTTGTCTTGATGAAGGCAGGATATTGAAGCCTGGCCACTGAAACTAATATCAATCTGAATATTGACCTATTTATGTGTTTAAGGAGGTAAGGTATTGTGTTCAAATGAGAGCAAGAATGTGTATTTGTGAATTAAATTGTCAGTCTACGTTCAATTTTAAATATATAGTTTATTCCAGATAATGAAATTGTAAAACTTGAAAAATTAATTAAATGTGCATATTAAAATGATATTTCGCTGAATAAAATGTCTATTATTTGGCTTAACTTGAAACTGGGTGACGTATTTGTGAATTGATGATTCACAATGATATTTAAACGTAATTAAATCATCCCCTTTGGAATGTGTTCAGTGAATCAAATTGTTAGTAGGAATACACTTCTCAGATATTTTAAGGACTGGTTTTGTTGCAATGACCAATGATGGCGAGACTGAAGTACGGTCTCTTTGGGCATTTAAGCATTTAATAAGTTAAGCTAGAGCTGATGCGCTTCTAACCAGAGCTTACGTTAATATTTGGAAGGGTAATTCAAATGATGGATAGCAGATCATTGGAGATCTGTCATTCACTGACAATGCCCTGCTAACAAATTGGATTCTGCCCCTGCAGGATGAATAGAAGCTAAAATTCCCACTCCGCCCTCACAATGCTACAAACCAAGAACCAACACAATCATAAAGGTAAAACAGGAACAGTTAAGCGATATACCTCCTTCATCCTTTTGTCGTAATGTGGGTTGTGGGAATGCTTTGCTCTTAAGAGGGGTATGAATGTGGTTCAGTAGTGACCCAAGCAGCAAAGCATAACAGTTCAAAATAAAGCAAATGTCCAATCAGGTTATATAAAAAAGATATACTTTAATACAAACACACCATCTGCAAAATAACTAAATAGAAATACACTACTTGAGGAATGAACAGAGACTAAACAAAGATGGCTCAATGCAGCACTGTGAATCATTAATCAGGGGTGTAAGACAAGTAAAAACCATGCTCTTAAAAAGGAAATGTTTCTTGGATGCAAAAAGGGATTTAGTGACGTAACCAGACATAAGGGCCCAAACTTGGAAGAAGGGGCAGTTAAAGTCCATAGTACCTTTAAGTGGTTCTTGGGTGATTCTGGGGCGTTGAACCGGGCTTTGAGCAGTGGTGTGAGCGGATCACGCTCAGTTCGGGTACAGTGGATTGTGTGGGCAAAACAGTAAGCAGGCTTTGAGCAGGTTCGAATGCGGTAGCTCTTGGCAGATTGAAGGCTGCATCCAGCAAAGCAGGTCGGGGTGCTCACCAGGATGTCTTTGAGATCAAGCTGGGTTGAGTCAGGTTGTAATCACCATGAGGGGACAATGAGTGATGCTCCAGTGGTTCGAGTAGGTGGGTGGCAGTTGTCGAAATGCTGATCCTGTTGCTCAGATGTGCAGTTTGGCGAAGCAGCAGTTCGAGGGCGAATTGGGTCAAGTTGTTGAATAACCCCTGGTTCGAGTCAGCATGTGACTCTCCAATGGTTCAAGTTGGGTCCCATTGTCAAGCTGTTGATTTAAGCGTAGCAGGTGACAGGCTCAGCAAGGGCACGATACAGAGTTGAGTGGGATCAAGATGCAGGAAGTTTTTTCGAAGATTTGGAGGAGTACCAGGAAGCAGCACCAGCAGGAAACCTTGGTGTCAATGGCATCGAGCACAGCTTTGATGGCAGTTCGACTGGTTTCATGTCGGCAGAACAGGGAGCCTTAGCTGAACTGGTCCTCCAGATGCTGTGAGAAAGAATTCAGGGGATCGAGGTCAGGGTGAGTCCTTTCAGGGACTCTTCTCCCAGGTCTGGGAGCTTCTGGTGCAGAGTGACAGGTCCTAGTCCACAGCATGGTTCAACCCCACCGGTTAGGGGGCAGAACTCTCCTCTTCCTTGAACTGCTCCTTCTTCATCTCGGTGGTTGAGGGTTTTGGAAAGTGCACCTCTCTCAAAAGAGGTCCAATGAATTCTTCTCAGGTGTTGTTTCAGAGTGAATCAACGATGTGGTGCGAGACCCCTTATTTTAGAGGTAAAGGTCTGCAGGTAATTGGACTAAAAAGCTACCCTGATTTTGGGGTCCAATCCCCACTCTTAACATCAGTGGTCTTTGCCCTTTTAACATCATAGTCAGAGTGCTTTGTGCTAAAGGAAGTGGAGGGGATAGGAACGGGAGATAGAGGCAAAGAGAAACAAGATGGCAGAATCTTCCTTCATCTATACAGTGCTCCCCCTTCTACACTAACCCCACCTCTTCCCATCTCAATAGGCTTAAAGGCCCTTTGAAGTGCAGCACCCTGGTATGATGGCAAGCGTTTTGTGAATGAGTGTACCCTTTGATTGCTGTTCCCAGGCCAGCTTTCTGTTGAGCGGCTGTCTTCTGGGAAGGGTGCTAACTACCCTAACAAAGGAACAAAGAAATGCAATTCCCCAAAGCTACAGTCCTGCCAGTAGTGGCACGATCATCCTGTCTGGGTAGAATACACATAATCCTTCTACAGCTCAGCATGGACTAACAGGGCTGGCACATCACATATGTGACATCAAATTGCTGTGGCTGTAATACTTATGAGAATACCATCCACCAAACCACAACTCAGGTATGGCATATATTTCAAATGATTCTGCCACCAGGAGGCAGACTCATACATATAGGTATTTTGAACAGAGGAGGTACTTATCTTAACTGCAGACTTTACCCTGCAGAGACGTGGCTGTCACTAGAGTTGTCAATGGGGCACCAGTGACCTCTCAAGCTGCTTGTGTCACTGGTAGAGCAGGTGCTGCAGATCAGGTTACTGATGCAGCAGGGGAAAAGGCCACACTGTGCTTTTGGCATGGAGCTTATAAAAGAAAGGGGAATCTGATCAGCGGATTTCCCTTTCAGAGATGGAGTTACCTGCATCATTTTATTAAATCAATAAACAATAAAATATTTCAGGTCTCTTACACCCTGGCCAAATTGCAATCCATCACAGTTCTCACCATACGACCCTCAGAAAGGAAGTTGAGGGATTCGCATTCCTATGAAAATGAAGAGAATATCCTTCCGTAGAATACAAATTGACCATTTCATCCATCATGTCATCTTTTTGAACAACCATTCAACATACTTAGAAATACAGGTCGTGAAATGGCTAAAATGTAGACATAAAAGGAAGTGTGAGGAAAGCACAGTGCTATGGCAATTCACAGATAGCCACCAATCTAGAAGCACTAGGTCTCAAACAGGCGTTTAACTCTGTTGTGTGATATGTTTGCATCCAAGGCATTAGAGGATGTATATTTTAGGGAAGAGTGGCCTGTGCCAGCGGAGAGATTATTTGCAACAAGCACAGTTTACTTGTTTATCAATTGAAGGGGTGGCACTCGTATGAATTAAATCGATGTAGCCCATCATGGTGGCTCGATTCAGTCTACTTTAGCGACGCGGGAGACAGAAAAAGTCTTAATTACACACACTCGTTTAGGTCGGGGAGAAATAGGATGGTATGAAGCCGCACATGATACCTACCCAATAAATGAATGCAGCCTCCGGCAATGTCAGTGGACTTAGAGGTTAAGAAGGTGTATGTTATGGCAAGTAAGCATTTGTTTGTTGAGTGTAAAAATGGAAACCACTCATATCCGGGCAGCCTGTGTACTGTAGTATGTATTGTCCATAGGGGAGTGGGCATGGTGAATAGTACTATGAATTATGTGGTAGGGAAATGGTGAAGAAACACTTTCAACTGGCCCTCTTTAAAGGGCCCAATCAATACTGCAGCCTAATGTGTGTGTGTGGGGGGGGGGTGAATGGGCTGTATTACTCACCAGGTTATATGGCTTCCTGCTGAGGCCCCCTAAACTATCCATTTAGTCTAATGCAATTCGGCAATTATTTGTTGATTAGTGCTTCATATCAGATTCTTCCAGCTTTTAAGCATTGCAATAACCAATGTCACTATTGTTATCCACTCTTGGTGGGTCAAGTTATCCCGTGGGGGCAGGCATGAGTCATTCTGACTGCGGTATCAATCCCATGGTGCTGAATGCCTGCATTCTGCTCTTTAGCTATTCTCCCTGGAGACCCAGGCAATTCCATGGAAAGTTCTAGCTGGACCAGCAGTATCTGATGACAATCGTTGTCATGACCACAGTGGTGTGACAGCAACACCCATGCTTGTGTAGCAACTGTGGTCTCAAGTAGATGGGTTAGTGATTGCAATAAGCCCCACTTCGTCAAAGTTTTAGGACATTTCTATGGCTGAGTTATGTGGTAGATGGTGTGAAGGGATGTGGGTTAAAGGTATTTATGTGGGATGTAATGTGCAATTGTGCATTGCTTTGATTATGCAAGGAGATGATGGCCTGTCTATGAATGAGGCACGGTGAAGCTGGGGTTAGTGGTGTTGAAAGAGGTAGCGTGCTGCCCTGAGAATGGGTCTTATGTCACTGTTCGGTTATGTTGTATTATTATTATAGAACGCTAAGCTCACCACTGTTTTATATTGGAAACATTAAATCACTGGAGACCCTTATATCCAAAACTTGTATCTTTAATCCTTCATATAGAACTGAACTCTGCACATTCCAAATCTCCCCAACATTCTCCCATTCCATGAATGACGCTTTAATATTCTAACACAGAATACTTATGACATCACAACAATCCCCCCTTACTTATCATATAACTCCTATAACTATATAATTCAACTAGTTTCAACAACTCCAGCTACAAAAATATTTAAATCTGTACTTACAATTTTGCTGGATGGACATTTACATTTGTTTAATCAACCTTTCTGGTCTATGTACCACCCTCACAGGACGACTTCCCATGGGAGTGATTCCAGAACTATTTCCTCGAGCACATCCTACTTCACCAGGATGCGACACATCATTTACAGGACTCACGTTATTACAATTACAATTTACATTCGAAGGTCTAACCACCTCCTCATTCGTAGAAGCATCTCCTGAGTCCACTAAAATATTGTCCCACTTTGAATTGTCAACCACTTTCGCTTTCACTCCAAAATCGAGTTTTGCTTCCCCTTCCCCAACAACACCAGGGTCCTCTTGAAACATCCTCCTGAAGAATGATGCATTCCGTGTGAACTCATGATTGTCCTCATCTATGGCGGTGACCATGGACCCTTTCACTTTTTTCACTTTGAAAATTACCGGTTTGTATCTTGAGTCCAATTTAGACCTCAGTCTTTGTCGAACCAACACCTGTTCCCCCACACCAATCTGACCCTCCTTTTCTTTCTTTCTTTCTTTTATCAGTCCACTCTTTGACCTTCATTCGTTTGATCGCTTCTCTTCTCCTTATCTCCTCATCTTCTTCCAATGTATCACTACCCACTTGGGGAATACGAGTCCTGGGTTCATATCGGAGTATCAATTCGGACGGGGTAAACCCAGTCATTTCATGTATAGTATTCCGATAGCTCCTAAGCATTTGTGACACTGCCTGAGCCATTGACATGTTGTCTACAACTGCCTTCTGTCTTGTTCGTTTCAGATTGAGCATGCATTTTTCTACCATGCCATTTGCCCGCGGCCACAAAGGAGTAATTTTTTGATGTTTAAATCCCAAGTAATCTGCAAATCTCTCCAATTGGCGTCCTTGAAATGGCAGACCATTATCAGTTTTAATTACTGTGGGAATGCCCCACTCACTGAACACCTCATCTAAAGTCTCAACTACATGATGGAAAGCAGTTGACACCACATGCTTCACCAACGGGAATCTAGAATATTCATCCAGAATAACCAATAAATATCCTCCTTCCTCCAGAGGACCATAAAAATCCATTGATATCCTGCTCACGGCGCCTCCGGTAATGGAACAATTTGAAGAGGACCAGGACTACTGTCGGACGCAGTTACCCGGCATGCAGGACCTTTCTTCACAATGTCTTCTACTAAAGCGTCCATCCAGGGGAACCATATTTGATTTCTCAGCATTTTCTTCGTATTCGTTACTCCCCTGTGCCCTTCAAACGCCAACATTACTAGGGCTTTCCTTAAAGTTCTCGGTGCGACCAGCCTATTTCCTCTCAATAGCATACCATCATCTGTTGATGTCAACTCTCCACTTACCCTTTCCAGCCTCTGCAGATCTTTCATGTCAACTCCCCTTTCAAACCTTTGTTCACGTAACCTCCAATGACATCGGCCAGCTGAGGTTAGATATATGGCTGCTTGGATTGTTGGGTCACTCCTGCTCTCCTCTACAAACATTTTCCTCGATATTGTTGGTGGTAAAGCACTGGCAGACAAGTATGATATATAGTTTTCTGCCTCCATTTACATTTTATCATCAGATTCTTTGCCTGGATGCCTGGACAGATAATCCAACGGGTTAGCTTTCTTTCTCGGTCTCTGCATGATGACTTAATCATACGCTTGAAGACGTATACAACACCTTTCAATACGTGGGGGCATTCTACTTCTCGGGTTTCCAAACAATGATATCAATGCTTAATGATCTGTAATAAGTATAAAAGGTCTCCCAATTATAAAATGATGACATTTTTCACAGGCCCATACAGCAGCCAAGCTTTCTTTTTCTGCCTGGGAATACGCCTGCTCAATTCTGTTTAAGGCGCGAATAACATACATGATGATATGTCTGACATCCTCTTTTCCAGGGTCCATTTGTGCCACAATTGCCCCCAACCCAACTGGGCTAGCATCTACTGTGACCTCAGTTACCCATTGCGGGTTAAAATAGGCCAGTTGCCTACCGTTTGCAAGCTCTTTTTTGATTTCTTCAAAACTATTGTTACATCTCTCATCCCAAAAAAATGCCGTCTCTTTCTTCAAAAGATGTCTTAACGGGTCTGTCAGCATTGCAAAATCAGGCACATAGCGAGCACAGTATCCCGTCATTCCTAAGAATGACCTCAATTCAGTCACATCCTTTGGTGGATCTAAAAGGAGTATGGTCTCCACTTTGCTGGAATCTGCTCTGATCCCTTTCTCTGAAAACACATGCCTGAAAAAACTTAAGCTCTGTTTGTTCACCTCACATTTGGGTCCATTTAATGTTAGTTCATTGCTTTGTAACTCTAGACATACTTGTTCTAATGCTTGATCATGTTGCTCCTGAGTAATGCCATACACTAGTATGTTGTCACTGTAATTAAATGCATTCTTTACAGGCGCAATAACTTTTCTAATTGTCTCCTGAAATATTTCCGCTGCAGACGATATTCCAAAACTCAATCTCTTGTATCTATATAAACCCTCATGTGTTACAAATGTCGTTATGCATCTTGATTTAGGATCAATTTCCAACTGATGATACCCTTGATTTAAGTCCAGCTTGGTGAATCTAGTTGCTCTGTTTAATCTAATGATCATATCTTCAATGTTAGGTCCTGGGTGTCTTTCCCTTTGTATGTCCTTATTTTTTTATTTTTTATTTTTGATTTACTTGTGTATAGTCAAAAAGAAAATTACTTTTACAAGAAGAAGACGTTTTGTTACAGATGTTCAACTGTCCGTACTGACGGTCAGTGATTTCTTCACAGAGAGGTCTAGGAAGGAAAGTCCTGAATTTGTTTTTTTTTTAATGCTATTTTAGTATGATTTCAGTGGAGTTGATCTTTGCGAAAGCTGCTTCCAATAATTTTGCAGTGGCCACTGACCATCTTGTTTTTATGGCCTTATTGGTTATTCGCATATCTACACATAAACAAATGTGTCCATCAGCCTTTGGGACTACTACTATCAGCGACACCCATGGCGTGGGGCCACTCTCTACTTTCTCAATTATATCATTATCAATCAGCTGTTTCAGTTCATTTGAGACCTTTTCCTGAAGGTAAAACCCTATGATCCTTGGATGTTGAGGAACAGGTTGAATCTGACGATTGATGTGAAGATGTATTGCTCCACTCTTCAGTTTTCCTACTCCTTTGAATAGATCAGGACAATTTTCTTTGAGAACCTCTATATCCATCATTCTCTTCATTATAGTTTGTAAGTCTTGTTTCCATGGAGGAGTACCTTTTATCATCTCAGACTTATTGTAGTTCATATTCATAAGTTTTAAGCTGGTTGCAGTTTTACAGCAAAGAAGACATCTTCCTTCTGCAGGACTTTCTATGACAAAAATTTCCACTGGTATGTGACTGTCTTTCTGTATTAAATCACACTTGAATTTTCCTCTTAAAACCAAGGGATGTATCGCTCCCCACTGGAATATATTGGCCCGTGAAGGTTGTAGAGGATATAATTGAGCTACCTCTTCATACATTTTGTTGTTCATTACATTTACTGTGGCGCCAGTGTCCACCAAAAACGGTATGTTTCGATTTCCTAGATTCACATTCACTCTTATGGCTGCGCTTCCATCAGACGTGTCATATATTAACCTCACGTATTACTTGTTGTATATGTCATAGTCTAGGTATTCATTGTTCATTGCTGGTTTCTCGTCACTCTCTTCCACCGAGGAATTTTCATATGGGTCATTATCATATCCTCCTTTTGCGTGATCTTGAATATTGCATCTCTGCGACATTAGAGTCTGTTCAGGCTCTTTTTGTCTGGACTCCTCAATTTGCAAAGCATCCATGGTCCTCACAAACCCTGGACGCAAAACTGGTTGATTTGAATTCAATCTCATATTTCCATTCAACCCTTCCATACTTGCCCGTGCACTGAAATCTCTTGGATTATCATATCTTCGAGCTGGTACTATTTGAGCATTCGGTTTTTGTATGGATGTCCACTGCATCTTTTCTCTACACATATTCTGGAAATGGTTTTCTTGACCACATCTTAAACAAATGTGTCCTAAGTCGGGGCACTGACCTCTGTGTGGAAATTTAAATCCACATCTGTAACATTGTCTTTCTCTTTTGCCATTGTGCACCTTGCTTTTGATTCATGACAGCAATTGTATCTAGTCCTTGAGGATTCTACATGTTAGCTGCTTTAATATCTACCCTCACATAGCTTTGTGCAAGCTCCACTACTTTTTTTAATAAATGCTTTCTGAACTGGGACGACAAACAGCCTTCAATAATTCTGAGTCTGATTGTTTCATCATCATTGAACTGTGAGGAATCACAATATATCGCTTTCCGTTGGAGACGCAGAGCAAATTGTGCAATAGTTTAACTTGGGCTCTGAGTGCATTGATTAAAAATGTAGAATCTCGATTTGGGGGTACTATAATCCTTGTGTTTATTGCTGTCACTAACATTTGATATGTTGTTTTTTCTTCTGCTGGTATTGTTTTTAATCAAACTTTTCATTTCCCTTCCTACTAAATTCATGAAAATGTCTAGCTTGTTTGTAGCATTTTGATTCCCAACTGCTCGCAAAAATTCCTCGAATTCATCAAGCCACTCCTGCCATCTTTGCCCTTGATCCTCTTGTGGCTCCAAATTAAAAGGAGTGGGTTTCCTCAAGTAATTTGATGGGTTTGTTGATATGACTGGTGTTCCCATTATAGCTTGTGAAGATGTGGTCATAGCTCCTCCTGCACTTTCTAGCGACATTCTCGTTTTTTTTTACCTTTTAATTTTGTGTGTTGTTATTTCACTTTCCTTTAAGTCATTTTTTTTTGCAACTGCTTGCTTGAATTGGATAATTCCTTTTGTTTGTTTTACTTGTCATTTCTTTCTTAAAATTATTTTCTTTATTTGATCTTTTCCTCTGCTAATTATTATTGCCGCAAATTCTAAAAAGTCAATGAGTCTTTATTTTGAGGTCCATCGCGTTATTACGACAATATTCATGTGTTTCGGTATTGCTAAACTGCTGTTGCCATTCACTGCGTGTTAATGTGACCGTGTTTTCTTTTCCTTAAGTGAAGATTCCCAATATGGCGGCACGTTTCCTACATTTTGTTGGTCCTTTCTTCTAATTGCGTGTGCCATGCTCGCGTCAACAAGGGGGACTCGGAAGCCCTGGGAGCTCGCGCTTCTATTTAAAAAATGCAGTGCAGCGCTTCCCTTAAATGTATGCTTACGCGCACATTTCAATGTTATTAATGCCAATGAATATCTTTCTCCTCCACGTTAATCTTTTTAAGCATGTGCGGCTTGCGATTTCCGATTGCGTCTTGTTTTTCCGTTTCTTTTTATTTTCAGATGTGCCTCATCCTTTCTCTTTTATTTTATCTTCACGCTCATACAAACATTACTACTTCTTTTCTTCTGCATGTTGACTCATCCTCGTCGACAGACCCTTATATACGAAACTTGTATCTTTAATCCTTCATATACAACTGAACTCCCCACATTCCAAATCTCCCCAACATTCTCCCATTCCATGAATGACGCTTTAATATTCTACACAGAATACATATGACATCACAACAACCACCAAGGCATTTTTTGGCACTGTTTAGCCAGTCCTGACTTTTATGCTAGCAGCACGTTGAATTCTGGGACTTGTAGATTTACCAAATCCCAGCATGAAGTATTGTTAGCTACTCATGCCGTGAGTCCAGTTGTGAGTTGCCTGTGCAATTTGCAGTGCAATATGTGTGCACGTAGTGTTTTCACTCTCATCAGTAAAGGTAGTTTATATGTGTGTGGGGTGGGGATCTTGCATGTCCGTCATGTCCTGGTGCAAGTAGGCAGGTCTGCTCGCCAGTGAGCAATCACATTCGGAGGCTGGCCATGACAGATCCCTGAAGGGTATGGAAGGCTCCTGGCAAGATGGAGCCATAGCGTTTCTCTGAAGTGTTTCTACTTTTCCTATGCCAGAGGGAAAGCAGAAGTAGCAGCACTGCTAAGCACATCTTCGATCCACTCCACTGCCACATTCTTGGATACAAATGTAAACATTTCAAACAGTCTTGAAAGTCGGGAACAGTCTTGGGAGGATAGCTCAGGGGCAACGTGCTTGCCTTGGAAGCAAGACGACATGCAGCAACGCAGGTTCGATCCCTGGGTCCGAGCTTAGAAACCTCTGGGTACTAAGGCGTTATAAATAACTTATCATATCATAACAGTGTCATCTTCACGCGGAGAGTGGATGTTTGTGCAATTGCAACACATTGATGGATTCTCATTCTCTCAAACACACTTCCGAGTTGAGGAATGCCAAAATAATTGTATAGGACATTCTCCTGACTCTTTGTGAGGCTCACTTGTATTCTCATAAGAATTGTAACATATTGTGCTTGCAGGATTGCTCAGAGGCTACACGTTTGTCTTATTTTCCCGGTCCCGCTCTTAGAGGCTGGACTCTGGCATGAAGAGAGATATACAAAATCAATTTAATATTTTTAATTTATATAAGGGCCAGCTCTCAAACAATGGGGCATCTAAAAAATAACGCACATTATTTTTGGAAATGCACAGGTGACCTTATTCTCAAAGATGACCTGCAGATTTCAAGAGGGCTGTGCTGGCACACAACTGATGTGCTGGTCAGCCCCTTTCATACACTAACCACTGATACTAATGTACTACAGGCACATTTCTCATTGACAGGGCCCTTGAAATCTCAACAGTAGCTGAAGTCGAATAAAGCATGTATCAATAAACAAAAGCGAATCTATCCCTGGTTAAGGGATAGGAATGAAAGTGGGACTGCAGCAGTTCATTTGGCTGATGTTTACCTTAAAAAAAATGCATAACAGTGTCTCCCTGCACTAGTTGTAAACAAGCACAATGGATTGTGCTTTCATTCTGCTCATTTCAAAGTGCATCCCTTTTCTGAATTTAGGATGCCCATTTACATGTGCAGAAATGTTCCCTTATTTGCCCAAATGTGCATCAGGTTAATCGGCTCATTAACTCTCAATATTGGCAAACACTTTTGTACTTTCATCAGTGCATTCGATTACGGTCACATTGTCAGCACTATTCAAACATGACTACCATATTCTCATTTCAATATGCATTCCAAGTAAGCATATGCCTTTGTCATCTTTATTTGTCCACAGCCATTTACCATGCAGACACACAAGATGTGCACAGCCACACCTTCTCAGTGACTGTCCTGGATTTCTGACATGTGCCCATAGGCATTTTAAAAAGTCCACACACATGGCCTACAAGCTGGGTGCAGAACATCATGTGTAGGAATTCTAAGCAGCCGAGTGGAGTTCTAAGATGGCCGCGTGTTCCCAGGCAGCCAAGACAAAGAGAACGTGAAATGCTGGCAGTGCATCTGCCTCTGTGCCAGTCCCCAGTTATCCACTCACTCTTTTCACTGCAATTACCGAGTGGGGAAGAGTGGGCACTTTCTGGGCGTGTTAAGCCCTTACACATAAGGACTGAGTGGATGCAGCCTGCAGAGTAGTGGCATGCAGCCCTGGAAGACCAATGCAGCCTAAAGACACCGCCAAGCTCGGTATGTCTGTGCAGATGTCCTCCTGGCCCACTGTGCGCTCTATTTTAGATCCCACAAGGTGGCGGTAACACATTGTTTACAAGTGGAAACTAAAAGCTTTACCCCGTGAATGTACAAGCAGAATTCAGACACTATTAAAAATGTGCACCCATGTAAAAAAGAAATGATACAAAAGCTATGCATCACGTTTATGACACCATAACTTTTAATTAGCCTATTTGATAAATCACAACAATGCACGTTAGAAATGGAACGTTACTCATGTAATTTTGCAAAAACTGCTTGAAATAAATCTATCAAAAATGAATAATACTTCATGGGACACGCAACAGCTTTCAGGGAGATAATGCAATTGAGCTGATGACTTAATTGCTTTTCTGACAGATGGTACTGTAATTATTTTATATTTCAACTATACTAAAGCAACCGATTGCATGTGCTTTAAAGCTTACCTTCAACTATTGGCTGTCAGTGCACTGCGTTTAAGTTACTCCACACAAACATATACATTTTTGCAATGAGCCAAGAATTAAACCTCTCTGCATTGTTCTTCACGCTGCTTATTTGGATGAAAAACAGAACATATTTGACCTAATCACGTTGCTCTTATAGCAAACATTAGCCTGCTACGAAAGTTATTTGTCGCAGGTGAGCCAATCGTAGTAGTCGGTATGTAGTCTGCTGTTGCCCGGGCACCTGACAACTTCCTTTAAGCTGTCATTGTCTTCCACCAAGGTCTGCGCCCGTGGCAACCTCCCTCTGATGAAGACAGCACAGGCTTTGGCCACCAAGCACCATTTGCTAAGCGTCCATCTTGGATTGCGGCCCATTCATTAGTTTAAATCTCTAATTCGTTTCCTCTTTCATGCTCGGTGTGGGAAGGACTAAAATGAGACCCAAAAGACAAATGCTAATAGCATCATAAACCTGTGGGACAATATTATGCAGGAATATATATATAGATTCTAAGATTTTAATCTGGTTGCTTATGAAGTTAAAATCAAATTGCGTAAACAGTGAATTAACTGTATACATGATAAAATAGATGAGTGTACATGTTTGCCAAACGATCAGATCATCCATGGAAATTACCCTCCAATATTGATACCAAGACTGATGCCCTGAAAGTTGTTAGGCAGAATCATATGTGGGGAACACCACACACAATTAAGACTACAAGTGACAGTACAAATGCACCTTTGGTACAAGCCTGTACTACACAGTAAAGTGGTAGCGATGGCTGAGCAGCCAGACTAAGAGTAAAGTTAGCAGTATCAGAAGTTACACAAAGGACAGTAATTACTATGGTTCAAACAAACACTGACTCAAGGTTTCTGAGTAAAAGAATATAAATGTATTTACAACATCAGTTATAAAACAGTTCACTATTATAAATCAGCAGAACATCACAATCTTAATATACTACACAACGCCCAATCAATTCTTTGACAAGTAAAGCCCAAAATAAAGTGTGAACAAAATGGCACTCTAGCAATTTAAAAAGGAGGGAAAGGCCAAGGTTATAAAAAATCAACACCAACAAGTAATAGGCAGGGCAATCTAGAAAAGGCTTACTACAACTAGGATTCAAATCAATAGGCCTGGCCCAATGTTAATGGTGCAGAGTCTTTGCAGAGGATCACACAGTTCAGAGTAGTTTGCATTTAAGTCTTTGTGAAGAGTTCAAAACGAAGTTGGTTGGAGGAAAAGTTATTCAAAAGAGCAGAGAAGGACAAGCCTTCAGAGAGGTGAAAGATTTAAGACACTTTCACCGCAGTCGGACGGAACGAACGACCAGATTTGAACAGTACCTTACAAGAAGAGGAATGCTGTAGCTGAGGCGGTGATTCCTGGCAGTTACTGCAGGCTCACGGTTCCTGGAGCAACTGTCGGACTGACAAGAAGGAGGAAGACTGGAGGATCCTACACTGCCCAGGGAAGAAGCCAGCACCCGAGCAAAATGTCGAATAAAAGGTGCACTCCTTAAAAGCACAAATGGACTCTCTCTCACTGGCTATCCGGTTTCCTGTAGCACAGCAAATCTGAACAGGCTGAAGAGGAGGTCCAAGGGCTTTGTGAGCTCAAGGGTCAAGAGCAAGCAAGGGTCCCACCAAGCTCAAGGGAAGAAGATTCCTTGCAGATTTTCTCTGTAGTCGAAGTTCGGGCAATTCAGGACTGCAGCAGGGCTTCACTGGGGTGTCCAATAGTTGCAGCAGTCGTCTTTCTTCAGCTTCTCCTCGGTTTTCTCGATCCAGTGGCGACTCTGCCTTCCAAGTCCCAGAGACCTGCTTTTTATGCAGTTTTCCCCCATTCCTGGCAGGACAGCCACCTAGCCAATCAAACTAGAGTGTGACTTGGCTCTCCAAGGAGACCCTGTGCAGCAGGCCTCAAACCCCTCCCTCACATCCTGTCCACCCAGACACTCAGGCACCTAAGGAGGGCTTCTGTGAAGAAGCCCGCCAAAGGACAGCGAACAAAGGGACCAAACCTGGTTTGGCGCGCAGAGTAAAACATGAGAAAGTCCTTTACAAATAGAAATGGCGAATAAACCCAACCAGAACCAAGTAAAATTAAAAGGGGTCCAGTGGATTAAAGTTCGAGGCTACCACCATAGCCTCTAACAATACAGAGGCTATTTTCATAGCTTGCGCTAAAATAAAAATGGTAGCTACCACTGCCACCAGCCAAATCTTAGAGAAAGGGGAACAAAATAATGTTCCATGAGAAACAGACAAAAAGGGATAACTATTAACCCTTCTCTAAGGAAGATAGTTTGTACTGGGTCTGTAAATTTTAAAAACACTAGTAAAGTCAATGGCAACTTTACATGTTCTGGGAGACAGTAGTCAGTCCCAGAAAATGGAGTTTAAAGTGGGAAGTATAAAAAGGCAACCCTGTGTCATTGCACTAAAGTTGCTGAGTGACACACAGTCAAAAGATGATGCCTATGGAGTAGGTGAGACTACATAGTCCATGAGCAGAAAATGTACAAAACACAGCAAAAACACATGTGAGAGTTGGAAAAAAGGATCACACTCTTACCAGGTGAAAAAATTCAATCCTAGAAATCCAGCAAAGGTGCTGATGGACTCAGTAGGTAAGGGAAATTAGCCATTCTGGAGAATTCACCCTAACAAAAGTTGTATCCTGGTCTTCAGAGTCATACCTTTCAAATGGTGAAAATGAGGGACCAACCACCAGGTTGACGTTTTGAGAGGAAATGCAGCTCCTCTGCCAAGATGGTAAAAGATTTAGAGGGTCCGCAGAAGAGGCAGAGATCGAAATACTCAGGAAGAAAACCCATAGAGCTCAATGGGGCAAGAGGAACAACACCCATTTCTCAAGGGAAACTGACACTTTGGAGATCACAGGAGGAAATAATACAAACACATGAAATGAAGTCAATTTACAGATCATACATTTATTTGGTAAAATTAGGGTTTAATTTGTGTCCATCAATGCATTATGATTACGTGCAGACAAGACTTGATTTAGACCAGTTTATGAGAAAGATCAAACTCAAAAACGTTTTTGCAATCAATCCTAAAAAGCATAGTAATCAATTCAATGACAGGGCAGGACAGTTTTAACTTATGCGGACCTACCTTCTTTGATCAATTTAACACTTTTATCTGATATTCCCTTAAATAAGAGAATATTACTTTATTGGATTATGATTTTGACTCTAAATGGTCTAAACCTACTCATCTCCCATGTACTAAACTCCAATGTAAATTGCATCCTTCCAGGGCGACTGATGACTGCTTGGAGGTCATTGAGGATCTACAGAAATTGAGACATGAAGGCGGTGGGATTGTCAAACATAACTTAACTAAGAAACAGCAACAATCTCTATAAGAACTTCAACAGTTGTCTAACGTGGTTATTAAACCTCCAGACAAAGGGTCCAATATTGTTCTTCAGAATTGCTGTGACTATGTGGCTGAAGCATTTCGACAACTCAATGATTGTTACTGTCATATCAAATTATCTGAGAATCCTTTTCTTTATAGACATGCTAACCTCACCGTTCTGGTCAGCAAATGGAAGGATAAGGGGATCTTGGATCTGGATATTTGTAAGTATTTGTTTCCCACTTCTTCGTTTACCCAAAACATTTATTTTTGACCAAAGATCCTCAAGTACATGGCAAAGCTTCCTCACAGACTCATAGTCACTGTATCTGGCTCCTTACTTGAGAATATGTCAAAATATATTGATGATGGATTGATCTCCTTAGTTTCAACATTGTCCTCTTACCTGAAGGATACTAAAGATATTTTTAAACATGTCAATGAAATTCCTTCGAAGGAGGGCTGTATGTTAGTGATGTAAGATGTAATTTCTCTTTACATCTCCATAGATCACTCAGTGGGCATGACCACATGCAAACACTTTTTAGATGCGTAGTCTCTTACCTTTTTGTCTCACATTGAGATGATAAGGAAAATGATTTCCTTATGTGTTCCTTTTTGCAGATATTTATTATAAACAAGTAAGAGGTACAACCATTGGCACTACCTTTCCCTCCCCCTATGTGAAACTCACCCTGGGGTTATGGGAGAACCCTATTGTTTGGTCACAATATAATGAGATTTACACTGATCGGGTGGGGACATGGCTGTGCTTCATTGATGATCTCTTTGTCATTTGGAGAGGAGATGAGGTTGATTGGCTTAACTTTGTGATGATTTAAAATCAAAATGATAACAGTATACATTTTACAGAGGCATAAAGTACCACCAAAATCGTGTTCCTGGATGTCAAAGTTTAATTGGATAATCATGGGCTGTGTACTATCCTGTATGGAAAAGTGACCAGTTCCAATTTACCAAATCAGTTTTGAAAAAAATCAATATGTAAAGTTCACTATCGACTGCAATGTAAACAAAATGGATTTAGAAATCAGGAAAACCAGCCAGGGTACACTTGAAACTGTTGTACAAAAAACCCACAGATAATAATATTCTGCTGCAATATAACAGCTCCCACCCGCATAGTCTTAAAGAAAGCTTCCCTATAGGACAATTTCTGCGTATACGCAGAGACTGTACCCAAATGGCAGACTATAAACATCATGCGAAAGCTTTAAAATCCTGGTTGAAAGACAGAGGGTATCCAAAGGAGACAATACAAAGAGCGTATAAAAGGGCACAATGCGCCAATCAGGAAACGTCTTCATCCCGTAATTAAGACAATTCTTGAGAAAATCACATGTATGAGTATGTTTAGCCCGATTAGCAATGCTCTTCGTAAAGTCAGCCTAAAGAATTTGTCATGTCCCACAGGAAACGGTGGTCATTGTGGCATTGTTGGTTGGTCCCGTGCTCGTGTGGTATCCATCTTTCCTTCCAATATGGCAGCGGCAAGTGCCTGCTGTGCTCCAGTCTTGCAAGGCATAGCTTGCCGTGACGCTCCACCCCTTTGCAGGAACCGGCTTTTATTCCTCCAGGAACAACGCTCGGATGCGTTGCTACTGTTTGTAAACAACGCTCCGTAAATTCACTTCCAGGCTATCCTGTACCCTTGTCTCTCTATCCTTCCCTTTTGCATCTTATAACTTTGCTTCCTTCTTTCAGAACCCAACATTTGCTATCGAGCCGACACATAACATTTCCCGAGACGTCTTGGCGAATGTGAACTGCTGCCCCTCTCAAGCCACGTTTGTTCACTTTGAAGTTGCCGTGCCGACACGCTTCACTCCGCCGGGACCATTTCAACTCAGTATATGTAATGGAACGATTACGGCTCGGGTACGCGATAACCTTCTTTGCTTTATAAACTTCAGTTTAAAAGACTTATCACGTACTGACATAACCTTCTTTACTTCAGCAGTATCTTAGTGAAAACGTCTTTGCTTCCGCAGCAGGAATCAATACAACACCAGGTGCATGCCCAACTCTCCTACATCCAACAGGATCTTCTTAGATTACTAATATATTCCTTTTAATTCTGATTCTACTATCCACTATTACAGTTTTCACCACCAGAACACTCGGAACAAAACATCGGCACTTTGCTACCGGGGCAGTCACATAGAGGGTATTTCCCGCCTTCACTCAATTCTCAGCTAGATTTAGACTTCTAACACCTTCATTAACTTCTTTCCCTCTCGTCTTACTCCTTAAGAAGAAGAAACATTCCGGAGATTCAGGAAGATTACCAGCTTTGCAGTTTAGAAGATCCTTTCCGGACCTGACGGGGTTTGACAGCTCGACGAGTGATTTCCGGACCTGACAGGGTTTTCTTTCCCAGAGGGTTTCCCTGTAACACTCCTCTCTTTCTGGCCATTTAGTAGCAACAGAAGAGACAGGAGTGTATCAGGGTTATCCCACTATCTTCTCATATTGGGCATCGGAACAGGTCGGTGATCCTTATCTTTATTGGTGTATTTACTATTCTATGTACTTCGCAAAATAAGAGTTTGGGCAGTGATTACAGAATTGGCACATAGTAAAAACTCTGGACTTTAATCCATCGCCTCCACGTTTTGCGTTTAAGCAATAAAAAAAAACTCAGAGGTACCTTGTTTCACACGTATCCCATGAGTAATAACATACAATTAAGGCAGCCATCTTTATGGGGCCTCCCACCAGTGGTGGGACACCGCAGATGTGGGAAATGCTCAGTGTGTGCACTTACAAAAGACATTAAAACAGTCAACCTGAAAGGCACTGAAGTGAAACTGACGAGATTCACAAACTGTTTGACACAGTGCGCTGTATATGTCATCAAATGCCCTTGCGATTTGATTTATATTGGGAAGACGAAGCACCAAATTCGACAAAGGATCTGCAAACACAGATCCTGTATCAAAAATAAGGTGGATAACAAACCACTTGTGGCACATTACACACAACAACAGCACAAGTCCAAAAATGGATTTATGAATTGGACACAGTGAGAAATGGGTTCAATGTATCAGTAAAGTGGAACCTTTTTATGTGATCACAAAGTTTGCACAAACAGCGGATTTAGCACAAAATAAGATATAAGGTACTAGAATGTAGAGCATATGACAAATGTAACATCAACATTGAGTTAGCCTAACAAAGTTGAAAGTGGTATCAAATGCAAGAAACCGATAACTGAAATATGGATAAAATACCAGTAGAGTAAAACCTTTTTATGTGATCAAAGAGTCTGCTCAAACTGTTTATTTAGCACGAAATAACATGTAAGGTACTAGAATGCAGAGCATATGATAAATGGAACATCAACATGTTGTTAGCGTAATATAAGTTGAAAGTGTTTGTGCCAAATGCAAGAAACTGAAATAAGACCCAGAGGGTGTGCATGACACATTGCTTTATTGCACTGACCCGGCATAATAACAACTAATCCATCTAATAAAGAAGGGTTGAATGTCTTTTCAGACATCAAAATCAGTTTTGGATAGAGGAGAAAGAAGAGTTCCCCATTAGCTTTTTTAGAATTAAGGTGCAGCTATATTGAGGCCCCTCCAGACTTGCACTCTAATAGGGAAGAATTGGCTATCATTTATAGTGAATGTGGCTGGCGTAATGCGATTCGTCACAAATGCTGTGAATTTAATAGGCAAAAAAAGAACAATAAGTGTGAAGCCAGTAATAATTCTGGCAGCAATATAAGGAAATAGATGTAATGCTGAACAACGTGATTGAAAATGTAATATAACTTTTTAAATATAAACAGCGATATCGATTGAGTATCGATGTAAATGGCTCGGAATATAGAAGAAAAAAAATAAGCTTAAGTAATTATTACGGCAGAAGTGATCACATGACACGAACGTTGCGTGTCATGTGACCGCAAGGGTTCTATGAAAGAAGGCGGAAATACCCATACGCAGAAGAATAAAATGGGTCAGACGTCAAAGGCCACAGAGGACTAATAACGATAAGCAATTATAAGACTCTGTATGTATGAGAGATACCCCATGAGGTGGCACATGACACGTGTGCAGTCGCACACGTAAGGAATGTTTGCCCTCGTACGCAACCACAAACATAGCAAATTAAGAGAGAGGGGCCTCCTAATGAAAACACTGTGACGGCTGCAAAGCGGGTTTAGAATTTCAGATTGTAAAACAATATTTGTGTAGAGCACGATAAAACATAAAAGGACAAACTTTTGGCGAGATCACATGATTCTTTGATAATGAATGAAAAGAAACATGACCCGAAATAAAAACAAGAGATAATCTCAGATATAGTGTAATATATTTCACCCCTTTCTACAGAATGTGTCAGATGTGCAGATCATGGAAATCTACTCTAAATAATCAGGCACGCTCAGAAATGAAGGTGCAATAAAGAACTTTCTTTTTTACAAAAAATGATAAAGAAAGAAAACAAAGAGGCACACATGTTGCGAAAAGTCTCAGGTTAGTAATCATCAATAAACAGAGTATATGTATCCAAAATAAGGTGACGTCTATACCTGGTGGCCTACATAAGAAAAATTAAGCATTTTTTACATTACATTATAGGTAGCCACAAGGTCCTTGAGAAAACCTGACACCAGTAAACGTGTTGGTTATAATGAGCTCAAGTCCCAGAACATTGTCTTTGTTCTTCAGGTCAGTGCACCAATTGGGCTTAGTTTATACAATCCTAGATAGCATCTACAAAAGGTTTTTTTAAAATAAGGTTTTTGACATTTTGTCTTTTATATATTTTTCTAGTGTGGAAATGACAATAATACTGAAGGTTTGTAGTAACATTTCTGAAGAAAGCAATTTTACGTCCTGAAGAAGGCCTACAAAACATCATAACAATTGCACTAGGGATAGTGCAGTATGGAATATAAAGGCTGAAACATATGTTGACTCTCCACGAAGCGCTTATATAAAGCTTTATCCATCTTGTTTGGAAATCCCCATTATAGGTCTTCCATCAAACGTGTGACTTATATGTGGTTGGGTTTTGCCTAAAATCAATAACTAATATATTCGAAGAACGAACAAAAACAAATGTTTTGTATGTTTGTCTCCACCAGAGTCCAATATGAATGTCTCATGAAATGTTTTTACTTATTGATTTGATTGATAGAATATGGACTGGAGTCACTGACTAATCCCACTCCTCGATTTATGGTCTTTTGTTTTATTGTGTTTAACTGTTTTTAGATGATTTTCTATGTATTAAAAAATTACATAATTTTTTTGAGAACTTAATCCTTTTGGAGATCTTTTCTTCTGCTCAATCAAATAATAGTGGTACGTGGTCTTATTGAACAACTTTGGGATAAAGAGAGGGGTAATCAATCTTGTATTTTTCTTTTGTCTATATCCTCTCCCTTTTTTCAAGATTGATCCCCGAAAACAAGAAATTAGGGAGTACCCAATTTCCTCTACACAATCTACCACTACATGCCACCAGTAACCATCCGGTCAGTTGTAAAAACAGTTTTCGTTATGGTGGATTCATTAGATTCCATCATAATTTCTCTGATATAAGCAATTTCGATGAAGAATGTTCTATTGGAGACAATCATTTCTGGAAACATGGTTATTCAAAAAGGGTCCTATAGAGAGCATATGTTAAGGCCAGAAGTTCAAATTGTGATAATCTTCTTCTGATGAAAATGATGTGAGATTAATTCTCACATTTTGTGCTCAATCTGACCATATAAGGAAAATCATGAACAAACACTGGCATGTTATAAGAGCAAATAAAGATCTCTCCTCCATTTTACTGAGCCATATCTGCCTTAATATTTGTAAATCATCCTCATTGAAGGACAAATTGGTTTGGAGTTTTTTAATCTCCCAAAAAAAGGAAAGTGCCACCACTTTTTGGCTAAGGCAACATGGAAATGTTTCCTTCAATGTTCAAAATGTAAAATCTGTATCTATGTGATATCGACCAGGACTATGTACACCCCATAATAGGGTGCACAGAAACCATTCAGCATAACATGACGTGTGATACAACCTTTATGGTATATGTACTTTCGTGTCCCTTTAATAAATGGTGTATCAGGAGTTAAACCTGGAAACTTAAGGTGAGGATCCTTCAACATATCTGAGCTATACAAACTGCTGATAAAACCTATCCTGTGGCCAAACACTTTCAGGAATATCATAGAGGAACTTTGAATGTTTTAACTTTTTGGGATCATTCATGTACTCAAGCATCCCCGTGGTGGGGATAGAACATTGAAATTACACGAACTGGAGACTAAAATGATTTTGGACTTTGAAAGGATATTGATGAGGAATGGTATGCATTTATTGGCACCTGAATCTTGAGTATCACAGTTCAGTGTTACCAGTCTGCTTTCCTTTGCTTTTAAAAAACTGGCTAGTGGTTACACTGTGAGTTTTTTATGCTTAATTCAGGCCGTATTGAGCAGTAGATTGACATGGTTATGTGAGACTTTTTAGGTGGTTATCGAAACTCCTTACAGATTATTTGTATGGGCAAGTTTTAACGGCTGTTGGCTGTCTGAACAGCCTTCCTGTGAAGGCACCCGGTAAAGGCACAGGCCTGTCTGTGCCCCCACTCCACTCTCATCTCCTCAGGTGGGCAGGAGCCCAGCCTACAACGGCAGATGAGAAGGAAGCAAACGGCGTGACCCGCAGCACGAACAAAGCAGCATCTCACCCAGGTATTGAGCCGTGCACTGCCAGTACCACTCATACCCACCCCACCTCTCCTGTGGCCCATCACCTCTGCCACACTGCTAAACCCCTTGGATGAGCTCCACTGTGCCCCTCCGCACTGCCGACTTCCCCCTCCTAA